>NW_025999391.1:7362500-7962500 GCF_019419815.1 Pyrus x bretschneideri | reverse complement strand
GGTAATTTTGTCCAGAGGGTTTAGGATGGATTACCCCTTGATTTCACCTTATTTGCAAGAAACCTATCAGATTTGGGTTAGGTTGGAAGGGCAATTTTGTCCTCTCAGTTTTGAGCGAATTTGGGAGTTGCCGTGTAGGTTTTCATTTGTTGTCCTTCAATGAGGGTTTCGGGGGGATGGAAGCTCAGAGAGAAAGAGAGAGAGAGAGAGAGAGAGAGAGATGGCGATGGAAAGAGAGTGAGGGGGAGGGGTATGGGTGATGGATTTCAGAGGTGGGAGAATGGGGATGGTCAGGGCATATCATACTTATAATTATCCAACTTAAAAAAAATCACAAGATAATTTGTATAGATTAGATACTCAAACACCCACTTAACGAATCTTACTCATAAACCAAATACCAATTAATTAATAGTATCTTCTTTTCCTCGACTTTCTTCAATTTTCTCAGTAAACAATCATTTTATCATGATCAAAAAGAAAAACTCATAAAAAATAAAAATCAAATATTTACCAATAATTAACAATTTTAATACTCAAAGCATCCATGTTTCATGACACACCTCGATCCAGAATGTCCATATAGACACTCGAATCGTGATGTGCTGGCAGACACTTAGAAGGTGACGAAACCATAAATTGTGATGATGCGGAAAATGTGAATAAAGTAAAACCTAAAAATGACTAATTAAAGTGTGCATATGAACGGGATTGAACCCATAGCACACAAGTGATATCAGAGCATAGATAAATTGCAGTAAAAGAAAAGTAAAGACATTTATATTGAAAAGTCTCCTACATAATAACCTCACGAAACCTCTACCACTAGAATCTTGGAGGGCCGAAAAAAAAAGGGTGAGTGGGCTTGAAAAATAAAATTTTGTAAACTGTTTTAAAAAATGTGTAACCCCATGTTGTAAAACAAATATAAAGTTTCCCGAAAATATTATAATACTAGTATGTAATATGGTACCCTGCAGTAGAAGTGGGTCAAAAGATGTAGGGTACAACAACTAGGTATCTCAACATTAAATCTCAAATCGTTATTACAAGAAATCAATGCTCGTTAATTTATGTAGGCACACAAGTCTATTGCAGAGATATTCAGACAATGGAACAGGTTGGCTGTAGGTTTTACATCTAGTACTACATCACGTGAGCTACGCTAGTCGCTTCACATACAAGTTCAAAATATCACACAATAGGACAAGCTGTCACCTAACTCTGGAACCAAAATGAATGTAAAGGATGCATGTGAACTACACGTGAAGCTGGTCCTTATCCCAGGATAGTACAAATAACCAAGAGACACTGTGCTAACATATAAAAATGAGCTATTAAAATGCAAGTATATCGTGCCACAAGTTTATGCTCACAAATAATATTAAAAACATAAAGTGTACGAAAAGTCTATTTGTAAAGCTAAACATAACATGTCACATCTTAGTAATAAAAGCAATTGTCGGAAAAAATCACATATACATACATATATATATATATATACACGTAAAAACGGAAAGATTCAATCATAGGTACATGCATGTAGTAACTGTCCAACTATTCTGCTAGCGGTACACCTTCGGATGGTCCTCTCCTAAACGGAAAATTACTACACTAATAATTAATGTAATAAACTTATTTCCCTTAGTTTGCACAGGAACGGAATTTTCGTCGGAAATTTGGAAAGAAATTCAAACTCCTCATTCGGAGTTGTTACACAACCAAATGTGACCCACAATATATCAAAATGAAGCTTAGGATGAGAGGAATAAAATTATACCTATTTCAAGGTGGCCAAAGCTGCTTGAAAAGTGACTAGAAGCTACTGCCCGACTTGGAACCTTCAGAACATAGGGGATTTGAGCATGCAAGCTCAAACCTGTGGTCTAGGGGTTGTGGGGAAGGGTTCAAAATACTATGACAATTTAAAGGCGATAAGAGTTTCTAACTTGGCACACATGAGTGAAAACCTAACATCCTAGCATTCTATCCGTTAGGATATTGGACCACATGCTATAAATATATTTATTTAAAACACACTAGGATATATCCACACACAAAGTGTGTGTTAACATTTATTATTATTATTTTTAAAAGGAAGAAGAGACTGAGAGGAAGAGAGAACTTGGGAGCGAGGAGAGAGGAGAGACAATTTAAAATTTTACTTTTTCATTAGATATATGTTAGAATCACATGTACGTGAAGTTTAAAAAAAAAAAAATTTGGTTGTGTGAAATTATATTACTGCTCATTTTTTTTATATATCCTATCCATTTCGATATTGGACCACAAGTTATGAATATATTTAACTAAAACACACTAGAATATGCCCAAACACAAAGTGTGTGTTAACATTTATTATTATTTTTTAAAATGCGAAGAGTGACTGAGAGGAAGAGAGTTAAAGAGAACGTGCGAGTGAGGATAAAGGTTTAAAATTTATTTTTTGCATAAGAGATATGTTAAAATTACATGTGTGTGAAGGTTACTGTCCAATTATTTTATATATATGTTCAGTTTGATGAGAGGGTTAAAATGATAATTTTATGAAATTTTAGTAACTTAAAAAATAATATTTTCACCACTTCTATTAAAACACGTAGTGTACTACTTGTGTTCCTGTTACAATTAAAAATTTCTCTTCCTGGAGCCAAAGGAGAATTAGTTGGAATTGTGATAGCTGTCTCATCTATACCATCTGACTGGCTATATACCCGTTTTCGTGTTTGGGCGCGGCTCTCGCATCACAGGTTGCTCACATTTTCCCAACTTTATTTCAAACTCTTTCATTTCTGTTTTTCATGAGATATTTCCAAAATTTCCAGTCAAATTAATAAAAAAGTCTATTATACTTAAGGGTGGGTTCAGTTTAATTTGTTTTGATTTTTTGTAAAAATTGAAAACCGAACCGAAGTTATTATTGGATCTGGTTCGGTTTCCTTTTTTTTTTCTTTCTTCAGTTTTTCTTCGTTGCTTGTCCAGTTTAATTTTGTTTTGATTTTTTGTAGAAATTGAAAACCGAACCGAACTTATTATTGGATCTGGTTCGGTTTACTTTTTTTTTTCTTTCTTCAGTTTTTCTTCGTTGCTCGTCCTATGTACTTGAGATAATTGAACTATTATACTGTTGGTTTATGATTGAAAATTCTGTATGAAGTTATTTAAGTCCTCTACAACTTAAAATGGAGGGGGGCGGGGGAGTAAAAAAACCGAACCCAATTGCAATGGAGGAGACAACTCTCCAGGTTTAAAAACAAGAATAAATCCAAGAAAACTTGCATAAAATTAAAGTTTCTCGCGTATGAATACACTACGAAAAAGCCCCGCCTATCTATCTTAGCAGTCCCTTCTTCTTCGTCTGGCCGCGCCATTTGTTATTCCTAGCGCGCGCTCAAGGAGAGGGAAATTATAGGTGTTGAGGAATAGAGCTGAAAAATGTTCCCTCTCAAACAAAGAACATTTTTTAGCTTTTCTAGTGAAGAAATTCAAAATTAAGACTTCTTATTACTAGTGAAGAATATTGTTAGACCATAATGTAGTATATACGATTAGGATAGGCACGGTGTGGTTCAGCCCAGTTCCACCCTCAAATCGGAACCGAAATTAGAAAATATCAATGGTTTGGTTCGGTGTGGTTCCACTTAAATTTATTACTGAAATCGTATGATTTGGTTCACGACGGTTCCAATTCATTCACGGTTCTGGATATTAAATCATTTAAATCTTGCAAACATATATTTAGGTATATAAAAAAGTCAAAGGATTTTTATAGTAAAAGATAGTAATTGGATCATGCATAATATGCATGACTAATCATAAAAAACGATGAACTAAAATAGAAGAAGATTTAAAAGTTAAATGGCACCAAAACTTTACAAAGTTAATGAATATTATTGATATCAACAATTCACAAAACATACACACATAACTAACAAATTTATTTTACGAACTCATTTTGGTTACTAATTTAACGATCTAGAAACGAAAGATCGAAGCACTCTTATTAAGAAACGTGATCAAATGATTGAAATTCACAAAATTTTCAAAACCCAATTAATTATATATTTTCACGGTTTTGTTCGGTTCTAAGTGGTTCCGCCAACATAAAAATCGGAACCGGAACCGATATGAAAGGTTTGGTTCAGTTCTTGAACCTATGATGACTTTTTTTGGTCAACACAAATTTTTACGATTTATTGTATCGTGGTTTGATTCGATTTTGCATTTTCACGAATTTTACGCCCACCCCTAATGTAATCTACTGCTATTTTAAATTCGAATCTCGTTCTATACTAACTTAAACTCATAATCTTAGGATAACCATTATCATTTCATAAAATAAAAAAATGACAGGCCGGTCAGGAAATAGCAGCTCGGTTCTGATCGGCTCGGCTTGAATAGCTCGGCTTGGAGCCAAATATTTCCCTCCCAAAACCACCATCCGCCCGTGGCCCCGTACGCTGTGCTTGTCCGTACGGTCAGCTCTGTCATCACAGGCCGGTCAGGACGGTCAGCGTCTCCTTAAATCCCCCTTTCACTCACTCACCACTCCCACTCTCTCACGACATTTAACATCTCTGTCTGTCTCTTTCTCTCTCTCTCTCTCTCTCTCTCTCTCTCTATACATATATATTCTGATATTTTCCTCTCCCTCAAAAACTCAAAACCCCATTTCTGAGCAGAATTTTGACCACCGCCACCACGTCCGATCCCTTACTCCGCCACCACATCCCACCACTCCTCTCCTCAAGCGCCGTCGGCATGCCGCCGACTCAGTCGTTTCGTCCTCCACGAGGTATGTACATTATAACCCCAACAAAAGCTACCCCTTCTGTAAATTTCAGATTAATCGAGCATATTTTTTTTTCTCTCTGTTGCTTTTCTGGGTGTGCGTAGAGCTTCCTGGTGTACCAGATGACGTTGCGGAGAAGCTGGGTTTCGAGAAGGTCTTGGAGGTCTCGGAAGAGTTCATCGGAGACTGCGACTCCAACGCTGTGCTTTTCCGGCACAAAAAGACTGGTGCCGAAATCATGTCTCTGTCCAACACCTCCAAGAAAAAGGTCTTCGGCATTACTTTTCAAACAGTACCGTGAGTTCTCTTTCAAAACCTTTCTTTTTCGTGTAATGCAGTTGCCGATTTCGCCTATTTCTTTATATTTGTGTTCAACTGTTGAGATGCAGGACCGATTCGACTGGAGTCCCCGACGTATTGCAACAGAGTGTGGCATGTGGGTCGAGAAAGTACCCTTTGAAAAAAACCATTTGACGAGTTAGTTTTGAAGAGCTTCAGTACTTATATGTATTGTAAGGTAATGGCTGACCGGACCTACTACTCCGGTAATTGCACAACCACAAAGGTAAATTCGAGTTTGCAAAACTTGAAACGAAACTACAGTGTGGGTCTAATCTGTGTTGTATGTATGGAATTAATCTGTATTCTAAAATTATATGGTTTTCATAGTTAAATCAGGAATTGCATAGTTTCGTTGATGTACTCCTCGATGCTGTTTTCTTTCCTAAATGTGTGGAGGACATCCAGATTTTCCGGCAACAGGGTTGGCGTTATGACCTTAACGACCCATCCGAAGATTCAACTTATCAAGGTTGGACATTTGATGCTTGTGCCCAGTTCTCAAGTGTTTTTTTTCTTTGGTTTGCATTGTGTTGGCAACATTTTATGTTCTTAATTGATTATGAGTTTCGTTAATTTCCAAGCATGAAACTAATGTGCCATTTCATCGTAAAATGAATTTTGTTCATAATTTCAGGAGTTGTCTTCAATCGGATGAAGGAATTCCAATTTTGGCCACTGGATAGAGATATACTGAAGCTGACTGCTCGACAGGCAATTTTGCATGCCCAAATGATTTTGCTAATTGTGATTTTCTCATGCTGATGAAGCATACAGAGCTTCTCTGTTCCCTCCCTCCCTCTATCTTTAATTTATATAAATCATTACCTGATGCATAACTAGATAAGATTAGGCTAAAGGTTTGATAAAACCAGATGTAATACCTACTTTAATAAACATGGTAGCTTCTGACAATATAATCACATACCTGTGTGCTTACTAAAATGGTATCATTCAGATTCGTTGACGTCATTTGTTCTGTTTATCTACCTGACATATTAAGCTACAGAGTCATTCGTTACCATAGATGACTAGAGTGCTACTAGATTGGTTATTATGTTTGCCTAGTGTTCATATTTTTTAATTTTTTCTAATTTGATTCAGTATCTCTCTAATATCACACATCTGCTCTTCATTTCCTACGGGCCATTTTTCCAGACGCTACCTACAATTTTGACCATGCTGGGAATCCAATCCAAAAATTATGCCTCAACTGATTTATGAGGACTTAAAGGTTTGTTGTGTTCACTAAACAGGATGATTAGTTCTTTGATATGTCAGATACCATGATAAACTTTAAAACTGTGGTTTTTCATATGGTATGAGCCCTGTGACGTTAGTTTATGGTTTGGTCATCGATCCAACTGACTTATATGTTTCTTTCATATTCTGAAGGGTAACTTTTTTATGAACTATTTCTTAACTATTGTTTTAATGCTGTAGTGCTTTCCTTTCTGAATTTCGGAAAATAACATCACAGGAGTTCCACCGGAAATACTACCATCCCAGCAATGCAAGGATATGGTTTTATGGAGATGATGATCCAACTAAGCGTGTGCACATTTTGAGTGGTATTGAAACAAATCTGTTTCTACGTACATACATGTGAACAACTTATGGTTACCTGCTAGATAACTTGCATGACTATTTTGCCCATTTCTCTTAAATAGTGGGCGAATTTTCCCAAACTAAATTCAATGAGAAGCTATAGTTAGAAAAAGAGCCTATTGAAAATATTAGTCTGGCCATTTAAATTCATGAATATGTAATGCCTCTTACAGTATCTGTTACTACATTTTATCCCTTTTTAGTCACTTTAATAGATTTCCTTTATTATACAAGGCTGTCAAGTCTGTAATCGCAAATGTCCCATCATTTCAGTTTTATACCCAATTTATTTTGAAGAATTGAATCAGAGTTTAATTAAAAATAAGAAACTAATTAGAAGCTGTTACAGAAATATATTGGTCACTAACATCTTAATTTTGTGTAATTACTTTTCCTTTTATTATAATTGTGACAAACGATATAATTTTTAAAATTCTAGTACTAATCTCTCTCTCTCTCTCTCTCTCTCTCTCTCTCTCTCGCTTAGAGTACCTAGACATGTTTGATGCAAGTTCAGCACCAAATTTATCGAGGATCAAACCGCAAAGACTATTTTCAGAGTCAGTCAGGATTCTTAAGAACTATCCTTATGGTAAATCAGGTGATTTAGAGAAGAAAAGCATGGTATGCCTCAGTTGGTTGCTCTGTGATAGGCCCTTGGACATGGAGAGTGAGCGAACAATTGATGCTTTTGTTCATCTCATGTTGGCAACTATTCTTTCTCCATTGAGGAGAATGATGCTGGAATATGGCTATGGAGATATTTATATCGAGGTTGATTTTCATCTCTTTCAAACTCTATTGAGTATATTGCTGATGAATGTTTCTCGCAAAGACATTTCAAAGGTAGAGCTATTAGTCACAAGGACACTTGTACTATTTGTGGAGAAAGGCTTTAATACAGATGCTGTAGAAGCATCCGTGAATACAATGGAGTTCATTTGCAGGTAATACAATGAGAAAGTATTTCCTGAAGGCTTGTCCTTAATGCTCCAGTCCATTGTAAGATACATTCCTCTTTGATTTTTTTTTTTGTTTGTTTATTATATGTTCATAAAATACATTCTGTTGTAATAGCCAATTATTCTTAATCATGAATTTAAATATATTAAATCTCTATAGGATAAATGGATATATGGTATGGATCCCTTTGAGGCATTGAAGCATGGCAATTTTTTAATGGAACTGAATGCCAGAATACAAAAGGAAGGCTCTAAGATGTTTTCTCTCTTCATCATTTTTTAATGGAACTGAATGCCAGAATACAAAAGGAAGGCTTTAAGACTGTTTTCTCTCCTCTGATAAAGAAATTCATTTTAAACAATCCCCATAATGTTGTGGTGGCAATGCAGGTAATCGATCAAAGATTTTGCACCCAACTTTTTGAATGTGTTTATAACTCCTCCATTCGACTTCTTGGACAGCCTGATCCACAAAAGTTTTCTAGTGATAAAAAAGCTGAGAAAGAAATCTTGGGGAAAGTTAAAGCAGGTATGACAGAAAATGATCTCGCTGAGCTGGTACGTGCAACCCGAGAGCTGTGACTGAAGCAAAAAAATCCTGACCCACCAGAAGCTTTGAGAAGTGTTCCAAGCCTCTGTCTGCAAGAAATTCCAAAACCCAAGCATGTTCCTCCAAAGGTCATAATCACCTTAAAGATTTGATTTATTATGTTTCAGTTTGAATCAAGTTTCGTTATGGATTGTTCCTGCAAGAACAAAGAGGAATAAATAAAAAGCTTATATCTGTTATATGTAGGTTGTGTATATAAAATAATGGAGTTATAGTATTGCAACATGCTTCCTTCACGAATGATATCCTTTCTGTTGACATTGTGTTCCATATGGGTTCACTAAAGCAAGAGCTTCTTCCTTTGGTACCTATTTTCTGGTAAGATGTTATCTCAATGAGTAACTAAGAAGGCTGAGCATTGAATCACATCAGCCACCTCTTTGATTACTGAATAATCATATGAGCTATTGTGTTCTGGCAGTTTCGCACTGGTGAACATGGATACAAAAGACATGAGCTTTACTGAACTTCATAAATTGATTGTGAGAAAAACTGGAGGAATATCAATTAGTCCAGTTACATCACCTGTATGGTGCAAGAAAGATCCATGTGCCCATATAATTGTCAAAGGGAATGTCATGGCAGGACGTGCTGAAGACCTATTTGAAATGGTATTATTTTCCTGTTCTTTTCAGAGTCATGTGATGAGTATTTTCAGTTCCCTTTGTTTATTTTTCTGATCAACAGGGGAAATTCAAATTTGGATGAAATGGGGTTCACGTTCTTGGGTGTGTTTATATAATTTAGTATGCTATTAGTACTTAGTGGTGTTGAATCTTAACTCATAACTGCTCAGAATTTTTGGATGCACAGAGTTGCATGTTTATAGTCTTTGCATCTGATGCTTTATTTATGTGTACTTCTTCCTTGCACCAGTTGACCCATAGTTTGTGTTGAAGACAGACTTAAGCATATAGGTTTACATCAGACCAATACCTGAATGCTGATTGAAACCATTACCCTCCATATTATAATTGTTACTCTCGATTTAATTTTCTTCTCAGGCGAAACAATAATTTTAGTGAGAAACACAAATGAATTGCAAAAGCTGATGGCCACAGGAGCAGTTCATCCGGCAGATCCTGCCCAATCCAAAAATTTAAGGAAAAAAAAACTTGAAGGAAAATATATGATCCCTTAGGTTCGACCATTTGCCAAGTCAGAGTGAGACAGTCAAGATCTTTTCTTTTTCTTATATTATATGTTAGGCTGCAAAATATGGAGTAAATCTTCTTTAGTCGATAGAAAGAAGTTCTTAAGCGGTTACCCCTTCTTTCACTTTTAATTGCTTTTGTTTGTACCATATTGGCACAAGGAGAAGTTTCTAGGCATGCAATTGGTGTGCCATTGCTCACTAATGTTTCTATCCTTTTCTTCCATGTTATTATTGCAATCATTTGTGGTTCTCAATGAGTGGTTTTGGCAGACAATTCTAAGTTTGAATGCATTCATTTCATGTTATTTCAGATCCACCATGTTCTCCAAGAAGTCCAGTTTACAGACAAGATGCGGTTGAAAGAGACAGTTTCCCAGTTTATAGCGGAGATTTACTGACTTTATTAAAACAAGCTCAAAGTTGACATTGCCAATCCTTAACAGTTAACTATCAAAGCTTGAGTTTACATTATGTCATTTTCAGTACCAAAACAGTGATAATCATCATGAAATTGCTGCTGTAAGGGCAGATGCGAAGTTAAATGTTTTTGGGTGGATTCGTGAACAACCTTTTGGTATTAGGTTGGACTAAGAGTTTCAAGTTTTTGTCTTACGAACTAATTTTTGCATATGCTTACTTTTCCTGTTTCTGTTCCTCTCTCCAAGAAGTGTATTTTCCAGAAACCTGGAAATATCGTTCATAATTTCCAGTGTGCAATGACAAAATTTTTTTCTTTTCTTGTTTAATATACATCTTATTAAAGGTTTAAAAACTAGGTTTGTTCAAGGACCTCACCATTTTCAACCTTTTTTAACACTATCATATGCATATCTCTTTGGGATAAGGAATTCTTTATGCAAGTTGACATCTTAAATAATATGAAAAATCGTAAAGCTTTAAAGTTTTGTGCAATTATTTTGTCATAGTATGATAATTCAGCATTGACTTAAGAAAAGTAATGGGACAGATACAGTTTCTCATATGGTCTGTAAATTCTCTATACTTAGTCAATTGGAGTTTCTGGAAGCGCTTGAAGGGAAAGTTGATCAAGATTGGGATGGCATTTCTTCATCTCTAGAGGAGATCCGCAAGTCCGTAATTTGTAAGAAAGGTTGCTTCGTAAATATGACTGCTTCAGGGAAGAGTGAGAAGTTTGTTAGCAAATTTCTGGATTTGCTGCCTAGTAAGTCTCCCTTTGCAAGAACTATGTGGAAAGCTAGACTACCATCTGAAAATGGGGTCATTGTAATGCCTATTAAGGTTAGCATAATTTTGTTTTGTGGACGGTTCCTTTTTCTATACAAGTTCTTTTTGGTGGGGAATTATTCTTGATTCTTACCTTCTGCAGGTTAATCATGTAATGCCTATTAAGGTTAGCATAATTTTGTTTTGTGGACGGTTCCTTTTCTTTATACCAGTTCTTTTTGGTGGGGAATTATTCTTGATTCTTACCTTCTGCAGGTTAATCATGTTGCAAATTCTTTTAACATCATTCTTACCTTCTACAGGTTAATCATGTTGCAAAATCTGTTAACATCCATGACACTGGTTATTGGTTAATGGAAGTACACACGTTGTCTCCCAATTTCTTGCTAATACATGGTCGTGTTATGGAAAAGGAAATAACGGTGCAGCCTATTGGTGGTTACTTTGATATTTACACAGGTAAAAAATTTGCTGTGTTAAAAACTCTCAGAGGTGATTTTGCTATGCCTCCTGATTCCAAAGGTGGTTGTTGTAGGTAAGTGGACATAACTTCTTGTTTTGTAAAAGAGGACAAGGAAAAAGAAAGAAATGATTGAACTGTTAATGACTGTTGCAAAAGCTCGGTGGTGATCATCTCACAAGTGTTTCTGAGTTTAGTCCTTATTTTTAGCATCGTTATGAACTCTTTCCCGCCATTTGGTTATGCAGTTTTCTGCAGGACTATTTGATGGGAGTCACAACAGAAGATAGGCAAAGGAGACATAAAGAGATATTGTCAACCAGGTAAAGAGACATAATTTGTTGGTTGATTTTAGCTTATATTATGGCTGTATCACATTCCAGAAATTTCATAGTACTGAGTTTGTTATCTTTATAAAATTATGATGTTTTAAGTGATACTTCCTCTAAATTAACTTTGGATAATATAGGAATTTGAACACCGTACATGTTAATATGACATTAGCTGATCAAGTCTACTAATATTTGTCCATTGACAGTCTTTGAAGATATTACGCCCCACCCTCCTCTCCCCACGTTTACTTATACAAAGCTGATGATGTAGTTTGTTTAGATTCATTTACGACTTCATAACATCGACTAAGGCACACACCTGTGAAGGTTTTACGTTGATGTTGCAACATTTTTACATTATTTGTCTTTGATCCCATGCGCAATGTGCAGGACTTCAAGAAATTTGTAGAGGCAATTGACTCGGTTAAAAACAAAGGGGTTGTGGTTGCAGTGGGATCGCCATTGGATGTCACAGAAGCAATATGGAAGCGACCTAAACTCATCAAACCAATGATGGTAAACCCTACGCTTCATGAGACGCTTCAGAAAATGCCGCAAGTTAACACTTGGTTTCATGTATCACTGAATTTCAGCTGGATTAGGACACAGGCTTCTTCTGTATTGGAAATTCAAGTAAAGTTTAGTCGGCAAGTTTAGTTGGCAAGTTGATTAGGTTGCAGCATCCTCGTCATGTAATTTGTCTGGTGGTGGATATGTTCTCCTAGATTTCGTGACAGTATGCTCTTTGATTACTTTAGGGCTTGGTTGTGCAGTTGATTGGCTCTGGTGCATCAGGACTAATTTGATGTGAAGAGTTATTGCTGTGAAGATTTGTGTTGAAAAATTAGGGTTTGGGAATTGGGATTTTAGGGTTAATTGCTTGATTACTAATTGTAATTATTGCTGTATGCGTATGCCGGCATGTGATTGGGTGTTTCAAAAATAGGGTCTCCCATTTATAAGCAACCATGAGGTCTCCTTGTCTAATTCCCCCTCGGATAAAAGCAACCATGAGGTCGCCCATTTATAAGCACAGAGAAGGAAGGAGAATTAATACATTCCATGAGACAGGAGGTCTCCTTATATTTTTATCCTTTGTATAGAACCATTAATTAGACACCTCAATACCCAACAAATAATCCAAAGTCACATTGGTATTTTGTCCTTACCTAGAGGATATAAAATCTCAAATTTAGTGTTTGTTGATGGTTGTCCCTTGTTTGCTAAGCCCACGTCAAGGGGTGCAAAGAATATTCTTCAAATCCTTAATATGTTTTCCAAAGCGGCGGGTCAACAAAAAAAATTTCTTAAGTCGTCCTTGTATTTTTCCAAGAATACTACTTCTCAAATTAGAATTGATATTGTTAATATATTGCAAATTCAACATAAAACTACCATTGGTAAGTATCTTGGTATCCATAATATTGTTTTTTGGAATGGCCAAGTTAATGGAAATGAGTTACTTAGAGGGTCAAGCAAAAATTAGTTGGTTGGAAAGCAAACACTCTTTCAAGAGTGGGGAGGCTTACTTTAATTAACTCCAATCTAACGGGTATGCCCAATCATGTTATGTCTTACTTTAAGTGTCCTGACAAGATTGTCAATAATCTTAATAAAGAGTGTAGGGATTTTTTCTGGGGTAGGGACATGAAAATCTTTCTAGTGGCTTGGATTCAATTTGTGCTCGTAAGAAAGTGGGCAGTATGGGAGTTAGAAGATTGGATAATTTTAATAACGCTTATCTTGCTAAATTGGGTTGGATGATGATGACTAAGTAGGATAACTAGTGGGTGAAGCTAATTAAAAGCAAGTATCTTAGAAAGGAATTTTTTTTGGATAATAAAATTAGACAAAACTATTCTTTTGCTTGGAAAGGTATATTGAAAAGTAGGGATGCTATTTTTTAGGGTATGAGATGGAGAGTGAGTAATGGTAAGGACATTTTGTTATGGTCCCACAATTGTGTTTTTTCTTACCCGTTGTTCCATCTCTTACCCAATATTAATTTGGACTTGAAAGTTAGTGACCTTATTGATTATTTCTGCTGGGATAGGAGAAAGCTTTCGTAAGTGGTTAATAATGAAATTGTGAGGAAAGTAAGTAATATTACAATTCCCTTGCAGGATTTCAACGATGTGATTGTTAAATACAAATGATAAGTTCTCTGTTAAATCGGCTACTTGGATTCAGAAAAGGACGTTTACTCAATCTACAAAACATAAGTTAATTAATAAGATGTTGAAACTTAATTTTCCTCCTAAAGTTAAGATGTTTGTGTGGTTGTTTATTTGTGATAGACTTTAGACTAGGAAAAGATTAAGTTATATTGTGATTAAGATTGATAAGGTGTGTTCCTTTTGTAATTCCGTAGATGATGACCAAATGCATTAATTCTTTAATTGTGGTGTCACTAAATCGATTTGGGACATTTGTTCAATTAAGCTGGGCAATTTCACTAATGCTAACTTCGACTCGGTAGTAGACTGGGTAAATTCTTTAAAGCATGTTGATAAGGAAGTTCCTAGTGATTTAAGCTTGTGTTTGCTCATTTGTTGGCAAATTTGAAATGACCGTAACAACATGGTGTTAAAAAATGTTATGCCTATCGCGGCGAGATCTAAGTTATTAGCTCTATCTATGGGTGAGCGATATCTTAAAGCCAATTGTAAAGGTTTGAGAAGGAATATTGATGATACTTCCATGATTATTAAATGGTATCCTCCAGATCAAAGTTATGTTATGCTTAATTTTGACAGTTTGATAACTCATATATTTCATACATTTATACCATCCATTCCTGATCTCTTTGTGATATTTTTGAGTTAAACTGGTTGCATTTTACCTTCTTTTGTGTTAATGTGTAGTTAATTGTATTTAGAGTCCATTTGAGGGTAAATGAGGCAAAATGGTGCTGAAATTGGAGAATTGAATAAGGATTCTAATGTAGAGAGAGAATCAAAAGTGGAAACTGAAGATGGTGTTGAATATGGCCCTTTAAGAGACCAATAACAACAAAAAATGTTTGAAATAAATGCTCCATTATTGGGATGTCTAGGCATTCTATAACAGCCTCTTTTACCTTAGATGTTTGATTACCATTAGGGCTATTTATGAATCTTAATGCTTGTTAATCTTGGCATTCTATAATAGACATTGTTTTCTTGTTTCATTCACTGGTTTTTTTGTTTAATTTGTTTGTTATCCCTTTTCAAACTGAACTGAGGGAACTGAAGAGAAAGTTTGTTCCTGAGAAGAAGGAATTTGTGCTTAGATAGTGCTTTAGTGCATATATCTGCAACTTGATCTTGAGTGCAAACAAATAGAACAGTCACTTGATTTGCTAGCACTTATTCTTTGATGCAGTGGTAATCAAGTTCCACATGCTTGGTTCTTGCATGAAAAATTGGATTTCTAGCCAAAGAAATGGCAGAAATATTGTCGCACCAAAGTTGTGGAGAAGAAGGAAGAACAAGTCCAACATTAACCAAAAGCTTGCAGATCCATGTCAATTCTGCTACAGTGTTGGCAAATGATCTGTATTTAGCTTTTGTGGACAAATGAGCCATATTTGGTTGTTTCTTTGCACTCCAGCTAATAAGGGAGTCTCATAAGTAGTTGCAAAACCTACCAGTAGATCAACGATCAATGCTACATCCTGCCCAGTCCGCATCTGAGAAAACAATGAGAGTGAGAGGTTTAGAACACTTTAGAAACCATAAACCAAGAGGTAGTGTGCCCTTGAGATATCTGAGAATACGCTTGACTGCCTGAAAATGAGATTGTCTTGGATGCTACATGAATTGACATACCAAGGTCACTGCAAATGACAGATCTGGCCTGGTCCAGGTTAAATATTTGAGTCCACCAACTAAAGACCTATATTCTGCAGGATTAGCAAACAGAAGAGACTTATGATCTAACTTAGTTGTGCTGAGAGGTGTAACACAAAGCTTGGAACCTTCCATGTGAGCTTTGGTGAGGAGATCTACTTATTTTGAGACAGAAATATGCCAGAGGATGATCTATGAACTTCAATACCAAGAAAGTAATGAAGAGGACCAAGATCCTTAACATGAAATAAACCATTGAGTTGAGAAATGATTTCTTGACAGAGTTGAGCATTAGGACCAGTGACAATAAGGTCATCAACATACACCAATTTGAAAACCAATGCTGGATCCTTCTCAACAAATAAAGACTAATCATTCTGTGAACTTGAGAAACCAAGTAACTTTAAGGCAGTCGTCAACTTGTCATACCAAGCCCTGGGGGCTTGCTTTAACCCATACAAAGATTTGTGTAACTGACAGACATGATGAGGCTTAGTAGGATCTTTAAACCCAAGTGGTTGTATCATGAACACAAATTTAGTTAAGTGGCCATGTAAGAATGCATTACTTACATCAAGTTGATTTATAAACCATTCAAACTTGGGAACCAAGGTGAGAAGAAGCCTAATGGTGACAGGCTTAGCAACTGGACTAAAAGTCATAGTGTAATCCAATCTTTGTTGTTGATGAAAGCCTTTGGCAACAAGCCTGGTTTTGTACCTATCAATGTTACCATCAGGTTTATGTTTGATCCAAAAAAACCCATTTTGCACTAACTATGTTTTGAGAAGAAGTGGCAGGGACTAGAGACTAAGTGCCAGTTTGAATGAGGGCGTTAAATTCCTCCTGCATTGCTTTTCTCCAATGAGGAAATTTGGAGGCCTGAAGATAAGTTGTTGGTGTATAATCATGAGATATATCAGAAGGTAGGGGGTGTTTGGTTGCCAAAAGAGCCTTGGGTTTAAAAATACCATATTTTGATTTGGTTTGCATTGGATAGGTGTTTATAGGTAATTGAAGTGGAGCAATTGTACTGGAGACAGAAGCAAGATTAGGAACTGAAGTTGAAATTGGTAGTGAGGAGGATGTAAGTGGAGGAGTAGGGTTAGGTGGATGAGAGATAAAGGGAAAAGTTAAGGTATTGGGAATGGTGTTATGATTCTGCAATGTAGAAGAACTGGAATTGGACTGAGATTGTTAAAGGAAATCCTTTTGAGCAAAAGGAAAGGTAGCTTTATCAAAAATCACATGCCTCGAGATGTATAATCGACCAGTGAGAGGATTAAGACACTTATTTTTTGTGGTTAAAACTATAACCCAAGAAGATGCATTCCTTGCTTTTTGGATCAAGATTGGAGGTTGTATAAGGCTTCAACCATGGAAAGTATCTACACCCAAATATTATCAGAGATGTATAATCTAGAGCTTTACCAAATAATAATTCCCAAGGAGAAGATTTGGTAGCTATTGGCATCCTGTTAATGAGATTGATGGCTGTGGCAAATGCTTCATCCCAATAAGAGTGAGGAACCTTGGAGGTTGCTAGAAGAGTTCTAGCAGTTTCAACTAGATGCCTATGTTTGCGCTCAGCACAACCATTTTGTTTTGGTGTGTGAGGGTAGCTAAGTTGGTGTGAAATGCCATGCAATTTAAGATGATTGAGAAATTTGGAACTCAGAAATTCCCCACCAAAATCAGATCTTAGAGTCATAATCTTATAACTAAGCAAATTTTCAACCAAAGCTTTGAAGTGCACAAAAAGTAGCAAAGGCATCAGACTTGGTATAGAAGTGGTGCAGGACCTCATACATCTGTGTGCAAAAGTTCAAGAGGCTTATTGAATGTACTTACAAAAGCAAAAGACAACTTTAAACATTTGCCTAGAGCACAACTAGAGCACACAATTTTATGTAAAGAACTTGAAATTGAAATACAGGAATTAGATGCTGGCTTATTTAATATTTTGAATGCAAGATGGCCTAATCGTTGATGCCAAATATCTTGTGAAGCTTTAGCATATGCTGCAAATGCATGTTAAGTGCCAGTAAATGGAAATGCATGAAAAGGATAAAGTCCAGCTCTCACAGGACCTTTAAAGAGCGTTTTCTCCGAAGACAGATCCTTCACAATGAAGTGAAAATGATACAAATGAATAGAGCACCAATTATCAAGGATGAACCGATTTGCAGAAATCAAATCTTGCTTAAGATGAAGAACATGCAACACATTTTTGAGATCAAAGGAATGAGAGGTAGTATTAAGTGTAGATGAACCACAGTTAAGTATAGGCAAACCTTTGCCATCACTAATATATACTTGTTCAGGCCCATCGTATGACTCAGGATTTTGCAGATTGGTGTAGAAGTTGGTCATGTGCGAACTAGCACCAGAGTCAAGTAGCCATGTGACACACCCCGACCCGGAATGTCCACTATGACTCCAAATTGAGTTGTGCTGGCCGACACCTGGAAGGTGATGAAGCCATAAAGTATAGTGATGTGGAAAATGTGAATAAATTTAAACCTAAAAGTACCTAAAGACAAGAGTGCACTGTGAGCGGAAATGAACCCATTTCACACGTAACATCAGAGCATAAGTAAAGTACAGTAGTGTGGGTAAGGATCATACTCTCAGAGGTAGCCACCTATACTGATATTCGCCACAAATCCTCGTCGATACGGACTTTCAGCAGCTAAAACCTGGAGGGGTGCAAAAACAAGGGTGAGTAGGTCTGAAAAAGAAAGTTTTTAATAAAAACCCTTTTGAAAAAGTTATAACCACTCGCCGTAAAGCCCGTATAATTTCCCAAAAAAATAATAATTCATACGTATATAGAAATCCTGCTCGAGAGTAGTGAAAACCAAGTATATGCCATGTCAAGTATCTCAGCAATGAAATAAATAAGCCATGTGAAATAAATCAATGTAAAATGATATGCCAGCCGGAGTCACCTAACGTGACCTATACGGCTCTAAACCTGCACACGAGTCAGAACCACCTAATGTGGTCTATACGACAGGCTGGGTGTAAATAAGTACGCTTAAGTGCTACGATCACGTGAAGGCTGTGCGATGTATCGCAAGTCACCTACGAGTTGGAACCACCAAATGTGGTCTATACGACAGGCTGGCACCTGCCTTGGATCCAAGGTGAGCGTGTGGTGCGGGAGGTGAACGATCATGTAAAGGCTAGGCCCAGACCTCGGGCGGAGCACTAACACCGGGGTGCAGGATAATGAGTACCAAATGCATCTAGGCATAACCATATACATCACAATCACTAACATCATAATGTACTCACCTGTAGCTTACCTGGGCTCCGCAGCATCATGCAACATTATGTAAAGCTATACTAATGCATAGGCTAAAATGTAAAGCAACCATGACATGACATTTTAAACGAAATTCCACTTAAAACCATTTATGGGAAAATGGGAAACATATATACGTGTATATAGAAAACCAAAAAGCCCACTCACCTGGAGCCGCACTACAACTCCCTAGCACAAATATCAAGGTGTCACGAACGATTACCGCCTAGAACAATTATCAAATCATGTCTTAGAATTCTTATCAATAGAACATATAACTTACATGTCCTAATTGGGAAGATCTGTAAGTCGGATTCCCGATTCGTAAGTTTCTAATATCCTCAAATACTATGTGTTATAACATACCAAAAGTTTGGTGACGATACAACGGTCGGATCGTCGATTCATATAATTATCAAGTAACGCACCTTAATCAAACTAGATTCACAATACTCAAATCACATCATATGGATATCAAATCTGAGATCAGGATATCAATTTAGTGTAAAATAGCATTGGCGGCCCATTGGCCAC
This sequence comes from Pyrus x bretschneideri, assembly GCF_019419815.1. Lineage (NCBI taxonomy): Eukaryota > Viridiplantae > Streptophyta > Magnoliopsida > Rosales > Rosaceae > Pyrus > Pyrus x bretschneideri. The sequence goes on along the minus strand of NW_025999391.1, from coordinate 7,943,361 downwards.
GTGCCGCCATATACGCCACCGCCAGTGGCGGTTGGCCACCCCGTCTCGCCGGAAAATTCAATTATTTCTAAAAATTCTCAAACTTCACAGAAATGAAGATCTCAGTGAGTGGAGCAACTTTCATACCTGTGTCTGAGGCCAATTTGGCCGAGAAACACCTTAAATTCCCCTCGATCCATTGGAAACCCTATAAAGGGTGTTTCTTGATTCGTCCTCAAATCGACTCCGACACTCCAACCAATGATTGGGCATTGTTTCTAGGCTCAAGGGAAGCATATTGGTGGTGGCAATTGAGAGAAATCATTGCAAAAATGGCAGATTGCCACAAAGAACACCACGGTGCTGCCGGTGCTCTTGCCACGAAACCAAGAACAAATCTTATCCAATTTGTGCAGAAAATCGAAGAGGAATGATCGATGAGAAGTTCCCCAGTAGTGGGCTGGTGTAATTCGTCGGAAATTGACCAGAGAAAGCACCGGATTTCATGCATTTCCGCCGGGTTGGGTACGGGTCATGGTGAACCTAGCGGTTCTCCTCATCCTGTTCTTTTTTCCTTTCTCTCATTTCTTTCTTCCCTGATTGGTCACCCTCACATCTCTCCTCTTCTGATTCACCTCACTTCTCCCTCCTTTCTCTGTTTTATCCTCCATCTCTACCGCCTAACTTTCTTCCTTTTAATCTAGGCCACACATATGGCCTCCTTGATTTGGCTCCAGAAATCTGGAGCATTCCATAAAATAACCAATTTACTAAAATACCCCCGACTTTAAAGATTAATATTTCCTTCGTTATAACTCCAAATTGCTTTCTGTTTGCGCCCACGCGTCCGTAGTGACAAGTACTACGAGGATACGCCAAGAAAATGAACCTTACGTGACATGACATAGCAGTCAACAAAAGTCAACGCTTTGTCTCGAAGGACATCTTCATGAATTCACTTTTTAAAATTATAAAAATCATAATAATTAGGGACAGATTGTTACACCATGTAGGAGTGGTAGTTGCATTGTATGCATTCTGAGAATTCTTGGTACCAAAATGTGGATTCATGCATTGTGGATAGTCTGCAGATTCATGATCCATTTGGCGACAAATTTGGCAGTAGATCTTTCTGGTAAAATTGTTAGAGTTAAAACGAGAACCACAATTATTCCTATAATTTCCCTGATTGCCTCGATGAAATCTTGGATTGCCCTAAAAGCCTTGATAGTTCCTTTGAGTTCCCCGATTGTTGTAATGCCTCAGATTAGAAAAATTGTCATGATGTAAAGAACCAAAGGAATTCAAATGTGATCCACTCTGAGTAAAAAATGTTTGTGAACCAGAATCACCAGTTGGAGTTGGAAGAAGACCAGCAGAAGAATTGAAAGCTTGAATTGGTGCTGGTGGAGAGACTTTCTTACAAGCAGTTAGCTGAAGTTCCTTGCTCAAAAGAAGTCCATGAAGTTCATCAATGGTGGTGGAACCAAGTCGAAACTGAATGGCATCAATAAATGATTCATACTTAGAGGGCCAACCGTGTAGAATAACAGAAATCAACTCATAGGCTTTGATTGGAGCATCGGTATTGGCTAGGGCATCAACAATTTCTTCAATTTGTTAAAGATAGACTGCAGCCATGGAATCACTTTTTGTGACAATAAGAAGATGAGAACGAAGCTCGTGAATGTGCGATTGTGATGTAGTTGCAAGACATGATTCCAGTTTCGACCATATCTCATGAGCCAAATAAACACCAATAGTGTATGGAATAAGAGCATCCGAGAGCGTAGAATTAATCCAGATCAAAATATTCTGATCATTCTCAAACCACACAATATATTGAGCATTCAGAGTAGAGGTGCGATTACCAGACAAATCAAGAAGAAACTTCGGCGAAGTAGGCATTGTGCCGTCAATGATACCGGTGAGATTGTATCGGCGGAAGATCGAAGCGAACAATGCACTCCAAGTGAGATAGTTCGTTGTTGTGAGCTTAATTGGAACCAAAGATCCAATATTCTGGATCGTGATTGACGAAATTGCCAAGGATGATGAAAAATTAGGGCAATAATTCATCGGAGCAGGGTGAATAGGAGATTCAGATTGAGAGGAATGAGAGCCAGAGGTCGCCATGGCCAAAAAATCTAGGGTTTTGAGCTTCGAAGGGAGAAGAAGAGCGAGAAGCAAGAAGCAAAAAGAGAGAAGGATCGAGGGTCATGAGAACCTTGATAGAAATGTTATACTTTCATTTTTTAAACAATAAGATTACATCTTTGGAGTATATATACTAATGACACACCCACTTATGCTATCAACTAATTACTTCATCATCTAACTAAACATTATCTAATCACAAGGGCTGTTATAACAACCTTATAACAAACTCATCTATTTACAATTTTACCCTTATTAGACATTAGGGGCAAATTAGTAAAGCAATACAGGAAAAAGACCGAGGATGAGTAGCAACTGAAGGGCAATTCCGTTAAATCCTGTTGGTGAACAGTGATTCTCAATTGGGTTTTAGCATATAGATAATGTTCTTTTCATATTTAGATTCTTGCACCAAAACATAACATTAATGAAGGTTAGGTATGGCAGACTTGTAAAGATTTTACTTCATTCAATGTTTTTTATGTGTCAATCCTTTGTCCCGCAGCTTAAAGGACTTCAAGGAATTTGCAGATGCAATGAGGATATAGTCAAACACAAGGGGGTCCTTGTTTTAATGGCATTTGCAGCTGCTGTTGATGCAGCAGAAAAAGAGCAAAAGTATAGTTTTGTTGAAAAAGGGATTCTTGTTCATTCCTCCGTATTTGTGTATCATATTTTCATGCTGACATATAAAATACTCGTTGAAAGAAAACACAATGCTTTTTATTTTTTTTGCATACATGTCAAGCTATATTTTTGATGGTAACCAAACTTCTTCCAACACTTCGGTTTTCACTTAAACAAATTCTTTTAATTCATATTAATTCATTATCATAGATACATATTTCTTTTCATTTTTCAAACTGAAATTAATAGTACATATATAGAATATATAATTTAGTCTACTCATAAAACTTTGCAATCCAAAGTTACCAAGGTTCCCTTGAAACCGTGAAGTATTAATTGTTCCCTGATATTATTTCTTTCTCACGAGATGTAACGATGTTCCTTCGACAACTCCAGCAGCCCACAGAATAGTACGATCATCAAGATCATCATTCCCCTTGCATCTCTTTTGTGGGATGATCTCATTCTTCTACTTGCAAATAACATATCGTCATCATAAAACTTTTATAATCAGAACCATTCAATTTATTAATCTTCATTTGAAGATCATCTTTTTAAAAAGTCATTCGAAACGGAGTTCGTTTAGTAACCAAATGTCTCACATAAATGGATTGTTCATTTTCAATATGTTACTTGATACCTACACTGTTGATTTATTTGATACATTTGAATGATGATAAACTGTTCTGCTTATGATATTTCTACAGAAACAATGCGTTATTTGCCAGTGGAGGAAGCATTTCAAAAAAAGAAAATGCAAATATTATTCTTAAAGAAATGCTCCATCCATTAGGGCAATCCATCAGTTGCTATTTGAGCTTTTTAGTTAAACGAATTAAGTTTAAAAGTTGGCAAGAAAATTGTTTGAAGCCCAAATTCCCTTTTAATAGCATTTTTACTTTAAAGCCAAATTTTCTAATAAATTGTGGAGTTATCTATATAAGTGACATGATGACATCCATTGACGTGACTCCAAAGATTTAGTATACAAGCGCCATCCATCGTGTAATTGTTAAGTTGAAGATGTGGGGGCAATCGTATTGTATAAAAAAATATGTGCTTTTATTGTGCACTCAAGTTTAAATCTTTGTATAATTTTGAAATTGGTTTAAAAAAGATTAATCACATTCTTTGTACCGCTACATATAAGTAATGTAACATATCAACTTTATTCATCATAAAATCCGATTTAGGGACTTAAAAATAGATTATGTATATAGGGGTTGAGATTAGGCCATCTTCAACCGAAGGATCAAGAGGGCCAGTGACACACCCCGACCGAAATCAAGCCGTGTTGGCCGTCACGTGAGAGTGATGTAACCATGTGCACAGTGCGGAAGCAAAATGATAAGGAGAAATACGAATAAATAAAAACCAAACTACTAAGAGTACTAGCTAAAATAAGGTGATAGTGCGAAATTAAGTGTGAAATACACAATCAGAGCATAAATAGCCTAAGTGCAGTTCGACTGGACAAGTACTAATTAAACAACACCCAAAGATGATCCTACATTTGTGGAATCTGTCAGAACCACCACTGGAATCCTTGTATGCCACCAACGATAACTCCTACCTAGAACTTGGAGGGGCGCAAAACAGAAAGTGTGAGTGGGAAAAAACAAAGCTTTTCAAAATCATTTCATTTCTCAAAAGTTCTAACCCCTCGCCGTAAAACCTGTATAATTTCCCAGAAAATAAAATATATATCTATACCACAACCATGCTCAGAATAGCAAAATTCACCAATATGCCATGTCAAATATCTCAGCATAAAAATATATGTAAGCTAGGTGGTATAAATCAATGCAAATGATATGTCAGCCGGAGTCACCTAACGTGACCTGTACGGCTGAATCTAGGGCTCATCCATCTAGCCGGAGTCACCTAATGTGACCTGTACGGCTTAAATCCACATCTCAACAAATATACCTGCACACGAGTCGGAACCACCTAAAGTGGTCTGTACGACAGGACTGGGTGTGAATAAATACGCTCAAGTGCTACGATCACGTGAAGACTGTGCGAATAATCACAGGTTACCTACGAGTCGGAACCACCTATAGTGGTCTGTACGACAGAACTGTGCACCTAACATGGATCCAAGATGAGTGTATGGTGCTGGAGGTGAACATCACGGGAAGGACTATGCCTTAACTCTGGGCGGGAACACTAACATCGGGGTGCAAGTTTATGAGCTTTCAATGTCACATCCCGGCCCGGGACGGAACCACTTCCCGGGCCCGCTCCACCACCGTAGCACGATATTGTCCGCTTGGGGCTTACCATTCCCTCACGGTTTTGTTTTTGGGAACTCACGAGCAACTTCCCAGTGGGTCACCCATCATGGGATTGCTCTAGCCTCCTTCTCGCTTAACTTCGGAGTTCCTACGGAACCCGAAGCCAGTGAGCTCCCAAAAGGCCTCGTGCTAGGTAAGGATGGGAATATACATTTAAGGATCACTCCCCTGGGCGATGTGGGATGTCACATTCAATACATCTCACATAATCATCAATCTCACAACCATAATCTATAAACTTACCTGGCACTTACCTGTATGTCCTCAGCACCCATCATAAATATATGCAACTGCTAATGCATGAGTAAAATAGGCAGATATTTTGCATGGCATTTCAAGATGTATAATCATTCAAATTCATTTTCTGGGAAAAATACCAAGTATATAGGTATATACAGAAAACCAAAAACCCACTCACTGGTATGTGAAAGGGTCGTAGCCCCCAAGCCTCGATTGACTGCGCTCGTCTTGAGGATAGGTCTCACCTATATGCGAAACAACTATATAAATGTTAATTTAAAGCACATAAACAAAACTAACTAATAACTTCTCATACAATGCTCAAATGGGGTGTTTGAATATACCAACGTGATCTACTCAACCTCATGAACATCCTTATATTTTTAAAATAATTTTTGGACGTCCCACGCGCCGCCACGTGCCGGCCAAGGCATGGCCAGACGCGACCCCACGCAAGGCCACGTGCCTTGCACGCCTAATGATAACCGTTAACGCCGTTAGGAATATTCCATTAAAAAGTAGCATATTTCGTTAAAACTAACCTGACGCTGTTAGAATATTCCGTTAAACTTGACGAAATATTCCGTCATCTTCAACCTTGGTTCGCCAGTGACCGTCGCCATCGCCGGAAACTGGATAAAACTTCAAACCTTAATATCTTCTTCATTTCTCAACCATAATCCATGAAATTTTTCTCAAATTAAAGCTTACAACGAGAAGAACAAAACCTTACCAATTTCAAGTCCTAAAATCCACGGAATCTCGCCAGAGAACCCTCGATAATCCGGCCAAAACTTGAAGCTCGCTAAACTCAACTTCCCGACATCCAAAACACCTCTTTTTTTCTTCTTCGAGCTTCGTGAGAGTGTTCTAAAGCTTCCTATAATATTAGAATCTTCCAAAAACTTCACAATTACGTGTGCATGAACAGTATCCAAATCGGAGCTCGCGAGAAACTAGGGTTTTCAAAGGTTTTAAGTCTAAACAAAGGTATGGATCAACTCCTAGACTTGCAAGGAGTTCAAAACCAACCTTCAAATCCTCGATCTGTGCCTGAAATGGTTGGTTGAAGGTTTGTCCGTATGGTTTGTATGGAAATGGAAGCAAATTCGAGAGAAAGGAGAGAGAGAAAGAGGTTAACGGGAAGGGTATGGGTGTGAGTGAGTGTGTGGTGTCCAGCTGAGTTACCAACCAAAAAAACAAATCACCCATGACACCAACTAACGTCCAAGGGCAAAATCGTCATTTCACACCATCGATAATATAATTCAAGACGGGCTGTTACAACCAGAGGGCCGAAAATAGCCCGAAAACCATCTCCAAACGAGGGCTAGGCCAGAGGGCTCGTGGGCCCCATGAAATCAGAAAAGGCCAGAGGGCTGGCCCAATCCATCCAGCCCCGGGCTGGGCCATAAATTCTAGCATTCCTGTCGATTATATTCGACAGGAATTCTACGTCAAATTTCAAATGCGACCTGTTATTTTTTATTTTTATTTTTTATCTTTTACAGTTTTATGTTTTTTATTTTTTTTTACACAATTTTTTTTCCCAAAACTTCTATTTTTTTTCTATAACTTCTATTTTACAAAATTTGAATTTAATTTAAGTTGTACTTTTTAAATAATAAATTATGTTTGGCCCTATGCCCCCTTGGCCCTCGGTTGGAGACGGTTTTTTGTGACAAGGCTAAGGCCATCTCCAACTGAAGGGTCCAGAGGGTCGAAAATAGCCCGAAAACCTTCTCCAACAGATGGCTAGGCCAGAGGGCTTGTGGGCCCCACGGAATTTGAAAGGTCTAAAGGGCCAAAAGGTTGGCTAGAATTTTTTTTAAAAAAACTGTCAGTTATAACCGACAGAAATAAAAGAAATAGTGTCGGTTATAATCGACACAAATAACATGGAAAATTTTGAATATAACGGCTAGCTGACGTCAGTTAGCTGTTATTTTTGAATTTTTTTTTTGCAGTTTTATTTATTTTTTTTATTTACAAATTTTTTTTCCTATAACTTCTATTTTTAAATTCTATTTTTTTTCTATAACTTCCTATAACTTCTATTTTACAAAATTTGTTTCATATTTTTTTAAAATTTAATTTTTTTTCCTATGACTTCTATTCTACAACATTTGTTTCATATTTTTTTTAATTCCATTTTTGTGACAACCCGTTCCAAATTTTATCGGATATCCCCGAAGGGACAAGGAACCAATTAGAAAATAAAAGTGAAGCTTGCAGCTAATCAAAAAAAAAGGAAAGAAGAAAAGAAAAGAAAAAAAAAAAAAAAAAAAAAAGGGAAGAAAGCTTCACGTGCACCCATACCGCACCACCGCGAGGCCATCTTCCAAGGCGGATTCCGGCCAACTCCGGTGGAGTTTTTCGATGCCACCACCACCATCTTGAAGCTCTCATTCCCCTCTACAAAACCCACCCAAGAACCACCTTGATTAACCATGGGATGTGGAGGTTTGAGGCCACGAAACTTGACGAAAATCAATGGTGCTCCGGCCACCCTTTTCGATTTTCCGGCAAATCGGCAAAGCAATGGCCGATGCCATCACTTGGGCTTTGTAACCCATCATCCCAGGAGCAAAACCCAACCAACCTTGACCCCGTTGGACCACCGTAGACGACGAATCGACGTCGGGAAGTTTTAGGCACCCGCCGCTTTGTGGGCAAATTTGACCATCTTCCGTCCACTTTTGGACTTCGTGGCAGGTATGAAAGTTGCTCCACTCACTGAGATCTTCATTTCTGTGAAGTTTGAGAATTTTTGGAAATAGTTGGATTTTCCGGCAAGTCGGGGCGGCCAACCGCCACCCGCGGCGGCGCGTGGCCAGTGGGCAGCCAATGCTATTTTTAGGCTATGTCAAATGTCTTGAATTCAGTTTTGTCATTTGAATGACGTAGGTTGATAGTTGGAACCTAAATTCGTTACGATACGTTACTTGGTAAAATGTGAATCGATGATCCGACCGTTGGATCGTCACCAAAATTGGATACATTATAATACATAATATTTAAAGATTATAGGAATTTACGGATCGAGAATCCGACTTACGGATCTTCCTGAATTGGATTTGTAAGTTAGTAAAATAAATGTTCACGGCCACTTGTTTTAGGCAATTGGCGGAGATCTGACCGTTGGATCATAATGAAATTTTAATATGTTATTCTAGAAACATATTGTGGATCGTTGGGAGTTGCGGATTGGAAATCTGATATGCTGATCTTTCGGGTCAAGTTATACAGGGTTGTAAACCCTACTGTCGATCTTTGATCGACGGTTGACTTGTGGTCAATGGGTCTCAAACTATTTTAGAATGTCGTTGAGGTTGTGTTTTATGTGAATTACATATTCTACGGATAAGAGTTCTGAGATGTGATTTGATAATTGGTCACAGGGACCAATCATTCAGGACGCCTCGATGCGTGCGCTAGAGAATCATAGCGTGGACTCCAGGTAAGTGGATATTTTCCTTTTTATCCCACATATTATTGAGAGTTATATCGACACCTTTAAATTGATTAGCCATATTACTTTCATATATAATTATTGTGAATGCTTGAAGTACTATATGAACTACGAATGGCTTGATCCCTGTTTAGGGTACGTAGGCAGTCTAACGAGACGTTAGATGCATCCATAAAATATTTGAGACAAAAACCTTGCTTGGGAAATTAAGTAAGGCGAAGGAAATTGGTAAAGGCAAGTTTTAGTTTTATGAATTAGTTAGCTAAATTAGTGTTAATTGGGTCATCATGGATAATTATCCCTGAAAATGAGTAGTTTGGGAGTAGGGCGTTATTGATTATACACTTCTCACTGTATTGTTTATAATTGAACATGCTACGACATGGTTGAGTATTAGATTTCATCATGGTATATCAATATGTATATTACTTGCATATAATTATTGGGAATGCTTTCAAGTGCAAAGGTGAACTCAGGACACCCAGGTAAGTTCAGGTGAGTTTATGGTACTAGTTGAATCGATTGCGTTATAGCATGACTACAATTATGTGTTAGGCAACTTCGATACTGTCGTACTGGTTGCCATGAGTTACACATGTTATATTGAGATGCATTGAGAGCTCATAAACCTGCACCCCGGTGTTAGTGCTCCCGCCCGTGGCCAGGGCACAGTCCTTCACGTGATGTTCACCTCCCGCACCTTACGCTCAGCTTGGATTCAAGGTAGGTGCACAGTCCTGTCGTACAGACCACTTTAGGTGGTTCCGACTCGTAGGTGACCCGCGATTATTCGCCCAGTCTTCACGTGATCGTAGCACTTGAGCGCATTTATTTACACCCAGTCCTGTCGTACAGACCACTTTAGGTGGTTCCGACTCGTGTGCAGGTATACTTATTGAGCTATTGGCTAGCCAGGATTGACGAGATATGGATAAGTCGTACAGGTCACTATAGGTGACTCCGACTTATATGCTAGCCAGGATTGACGAGATATGGATAAGTCGTACAGGTCACTATAGGTGACTCCGACTTATATGCTAGCCAGGATTGACGAGATATGGATAAGTCGTACAGGTCACTATAGGTGACTCCGACTTATATGCTAGCCAGGATTGATGAGATATGGATAAGTCGTACCGGTCACTATAGGCGACTCCGACTTATATGCTAGCCAGGATTGATGATAGGCGACTCCGACTTATATGCTAGCCATGATTGATGAGTTATGGATAAGTTGTACATGTCATTTTAGATGACTCTGACTGATATATCATTTTGTATTGATTTAGTTCATTTGGCCTACTTATTGATGTATGGTGGAGTTCATGGCAAACCGTGGTTTTGGTCATTTCTGAGTATGGTTTGGATATATGTATATATGTTGTACTGTCTTATGGAAAACGATACGGGTTTTACATTTAGGGGCATTACTTTTTGAGAGGTAGTAACTTTGGGAAGCTTGGTTTTATTGCTTACTCACACCTTCTGTTTGGTGCCCTCCAGGTTTTAACTGTTGAGTTTGTATCGACAAGAATCTGTGACGAATCTTTGTATTGATGGATATTTTTGAGGGTATGATCCTTACCCATACTACTGTACCTTACTTATGCTCTGACATCGCGTGTGAAATGGGTTCGCTCCCACTCGTAGCGCACTCTGGTATTTAGACACTTTTAGATTCAAATTTATTCACTTTTTATGCACTATCACATTTTATGGCTTCGTCACCTTCCAGGTGTCAGCCAGCACAGCTCGATTCAGGGTCCAAGTGGACTTTCTGGGTCGGGGTGTGTCAATTTTTTTGCTATAACTTCTATTTTACAAAATTTGTTTCATATTTTTTTAAATTCTATTTTTTTTCCTATAACTTCTATTTTACAAAATTTGTTTCCTAATTTTTTTAAATTCCATTTTTTCCTATAACTTCTATTTCACAAAATTTGTTTCATATTTTTTTTTAAATTCTATTTTTTTCCTATAACTTCTATTTCACAAAATTTGTTTCATATTTTTTTTTAAATTCTATTTTTTTCCTATAACTTCTATTTTACAAAATTTGTTTCATATTTTTTTTTAAATTCCATTTTTTCCTATAACTTCCTAAGCCATTATACAACATTAAATTAAATTAAGTAACATGGTGTCAGCTGCCAATAGCTAGCTGACGTCACTTAGCTGTTGGATTTGAATTTAAGTTGTAGTTTTTAAATAATAAATTATGTTTGGCCCTTTGGCCCTCGGTTGGAGACGGTTTTTTGTGACAGGGCTAAAACGAGCCCTATGGCCCTTTGGCCCTCGGTTAGAGATGGAGGTAAATATGACTTAGTACTGTTCATTAAAATATTAATATCCTGGATGGCCAGAGGGCTAAAATGAGCCCTCTGGCCAGCCCTTGGTTGGAGATGGCCTAAAACGAGCCCTTTGGCCCTCGTTTGGAGATGGAGGAAAATATGGCCCTATACTATTCATTAAAATATTAATATCTTGGAGAGCTAAAAGGCTAAAACGAGCCTTCTGGCCAGCCTTCGGTTGGAGATGGCCTTATATCCACACAGTCCAAATTACTTCTCCCACACCCTTTTAATTTTTTTAATATTTTCCACACACCACTAACACTTGATAGAAAAATATTAAAATATTAAAAGGGTGTGAGGGAAGTAATTTGGGGTGTGTGAATATAATCTCCCGAGGGTTGTTCAAAGCCTTTAAGAGAAGGGATTTCTATTTTTTTTTTTTAAATAAAAATGAGGATTAATTGTGACAGCCCGTTCCGGAAATTTTAAAAACGTACGTGTGAAAAGACGATTTTGCCCCTAGTGTGATTTTTACGTTGTATGGTTGTTTTGAACTTGGTGTGGCTGGTTGTGGACCACACACACTTCCCCATACATTTTCTTCACCCTTTCCCCTGCCCTGCTACCTGTCCCGTGCCATTTCCCTTCCCATTTTCCCTCCATTTGTACGGACACACTCCAAAACCCATCAAATCTTCACAGATTGAAGAAACAAAGTACATATCCATGCTCGTGAGGTCCGTAGAAGTCCAACCATACCCATTTCAGGTAAGGATACCTTCGTTTTCACGTCGAACTCGGGATACCCCGATTTTGTCACTGTTCATGCACACGTAAATTCTTATGTTTTTGGGAATTTCAAGCTTGTAGGAAGCTTGGTGAGGTCCTTAGGAGGCTCGGGTTGGTTCGTTTGAAGGTTTTGGACGTCGGGATTGTGAGTTTCGAAGTGGGCCGGAGTTGGGGGTGTTTTCCCGGAGAGGTTTCGTGGATTTTAGCACTTGAAAGTGGTATGAACTTGTTCCTCTCGTTGCAAGCTTCAATTTGGTACCAATTTTGTGAAATTTGGTTGAAAAATGAAGAAGATAGGACGATTTAAAGTTTTCCCGATTTTCTGGCGCCGGCGACGGCGCCGGAGCCTTGCCGGAGAAGACGACGGAATATTCCGTCAAAACTGACGGAATATTCCTAACGGCGTTAATGGAATCTGTTAAAGTTAACGGAATATTCCTGACGGCATTAACTGACGCCGTCAGCGTGCCCGGCGTGTGGGGGCGCGTGCGACGGTGAAATTTTTTTCCAAAAGTATGGGGTTGTTCCTGAGGTTGAGTAGATCACGTTGGTGTATTCATACACCCCATTTGAGCATTGTATGAGAAGTTATTTCATAAGGTTGGTTATGTGCTTTAAAATTAACGTTTTTGTAGTTGTTTCGCATATAGGTGAGACCTATCCCGAGGACGAGCGTGGTCACTCGAGGCAAGGGGGTTACGACCCTTCTACATACCAGTGAGTGGGCTTTTGGTTTTCCGTATATACCTATATACTCATGTTTTCCCAGAAATTGATTTTGAAACGTTTATTCGTTTATATGCCATGTTTATTGTTTGCCATCGTTTACGCATTATTAGTTGCATATATGTATATATGTTTGGCGCTGCGGGTGCACAGGTAAGTGCCAGGTGAGTATGATTTATATTTATATTCAGTAGTGATTCTAGATACATAGAGAGCTCATAACCTCCACCCCCGGTGTTAGTGCTCCCGCTTAGAGTTTGGCACAGTCCTTCACGTGATGTTCACCTCTCGCACCACACGCTCATCTTGGATCCAAGTTAGGTGCACAGTCCTGTCGTACAGACCACTTTAGGTGGTTCCGACTCGTAGGTGACCCGCGATTATTCGCCCAGCCTTCACGTGATCGTAGCACTTGAGCGTACTTATATTACACCCAGGCCTGTCGTACAGACCACTTTAGGTGGTTCCGACTCGTGTGCAGGTATAGCTAGTGAGATGGAGATTGAGCTTTAGATTCAGCTGTACAGGTCACGTTAGGTGACTCCGGCTGACAGATTACGTGACATTGATTTGTTATTACCTGAGCACTTGCATTTTACTTAATGGTTTTGGCATAGCATGTTTCTGAGCATGACTTATTTATATGTATATTATATTTTCTGGGAAGTATACAGGTTTTACGGCGAGGGGTTAGAACCTATTTATGAAATGGTTTTTGAAAAGCTTTGTTTTTGCCCACTCACGCTTTTGTTTTGCGCCCCTCCAGGTTCTAGTTGGCTAGCACGTTTGGTGGTTTTCCCCGAGGACGTCCCTGGCATATTTGACAGACTGTCACCAGTGTAGGACCACCTTCGGGTGTACTTTTGTTGTGTCATTTTCTCCCGGACTGCATTAGGTTTCGTGCTCTGAACATTGTTTTCACACTTTGCTCGCACATGTATGTTGTTACCTTGTGTTAAGCGGTTGGTTTTTATTTATTCGTACTACTTTTATTATTATTTTATTAGCTTCCGTACTGTGCACATGGCTACGTCACTTCCACGTGGCGGCTAGCATGCCCTGATCTTGATCGGGGTGTGTTAGTTTGGTATCAGAGCCTAGGTTTGGCAGTCCTGTACTTTTGTGAGTATTCTAATGGTTTTGGTGTCTTCTGTTAGAACTATGCCGCCTCGTCGGGAACCACGTCGCTCTGCTGAGCCTAGTTTCCCCGATATAGCTTAGCTGGGGGAAGCTATTGCTACAACTATTCATTCGGCGATCCGCCCTCCCCAGAGGACCCCTCTGGAGACTATGTATAATTTGAAGTTGGATAAGTTCAAAGGCAACGAGGGTTATGAGGGTGCAGAGCGGTGGCTAGAACATATTGAGAAGACTTGTCGTGTTTTGCATAATCAGTGAATCTCCCTGTCGAGAAGTGGGTTGAGACGACATCATGGTTTTTGGGTAAGGATTCTGCATCTTGGTGGGAGCAGGAACTTCGTCGTTTGACTCCAGCTGAGAAGACTGATTGGGATGTTTTCAGTGAGTTGTTCAGGAGAAGGTTTGTGCCTCCTGAGTATATTGACTGTAAGAAGCAGGAATTTACTGAGTTGAGACAGGGGAAGCTGACTACGAATGAGTACTACCGGAGGTTCACTGATTTGTCTCGCTATCATCAGGATGTTGCTGGCAATCCAGCGGAGATGCTTCGCCGTTTCCATTTAGGCACTAAGAAGAAGTGGCGTTCGATGGCGACCACTACCCATTGTGATACCTACCAGGAGTTTTATGAGATTCTGCTGAGAATTGAGGATTCGGAAAATATGCCGAGCGAGAGTGAAAAGGAAGAAAAAGACGGTAATCAGCAGAAAGATGATAAGGGTAAAGGTCAAGTGTTGCTCGGGCCTCGTCGGACTCAGAACTTCAAGAGGGGTGGCACTAGTTCTAGCTCTTCTAGCGGTGGTTTTAGCGCCACTGGTCAGGGCCGTGGTGGTAGGTTTGCTGTTGGTGCTAGAGGCCAGAGACAGGGTGATGGTGGTAGAGGTAGGGCCCCCTTTGCCGCAGGTGTAATAATCGGCACTTTGGTGAGGGTAGGCATGGCAGCAGTGGTTGCTTTACTTGTGGGCAGGTGGGACATCGTGCTGCAAATTGTCCCCAGAGTCAGCAGAAGCCGCAACAGACTTTCTTGCCACCACTTGTACAGATTCAGCAGATTCCTGGCCCTGGTAGTTATGGGCAGACGGGCCGAGGTGGTGCCTTCTACTATCAGGCGATGCTGTTCCTTATGCCCCGGGACAGTATCAATACCCTCAGGACCCATATTCTCAGGGTGGTTATCCTCAGTATTCTAGCGGTTATATGCCGTATCCTCCAGGTCCAGCAGGCGGATCTCAATGGTTTCAGGGAGGACAGACGCAACAGGGAGAGATTGCTTCGAGTAGCGCAGGGTCTTCGAGGCAGTCTGGTCAGCCCAGTTAGGGGCGTGGCACTCAGAGTCATGGTGGTTAGACGAGCAGAGGTCGAGGTGGACGACAGCAAACCCAGGGACGTATTCATAACATTTCTCTGCAGGACGCTCAAAACAATCCAGATTTGATTATGGGTACGTTAAATATCCTTGGTTATTTTGCTAGAGTATTAATTGATTGTGGTGCTACACATTCCGTGATTTCTTATACATTTGCTCAAGTGACGTAACCTCGCCCCACACCTCTAGGGTACGATTTAGAGTTGGCTATGCCTAGAGGAGAGAGATGTATCGTAGATCGTGTGTACCCAGGATGTCCAGTGATTGTGGAGGATGTTGATATGCCAACTAACCTTATCCCGTTGGATATTGTTGACTTTGATGTGATTTTGGGCACAGATTGGTTGCATTTTTATCGTGCCAATATTGATTGTTACGGGAAAATAGTTACGTTCCATCGTCTTGGATTACCTGTGGTTACTTTTGTGGGTGAGCAGAGTGGGGTGAGACATGGCGTTGTCTCTGCTGTGCGAGCGAAAAGGTTGTTATCTAAAGTTTGCCAGGGGTACTTAGCTCATGTGGTGTTGGATGAGGATGCTCCTAGTAGAGTAGAGGATGTGAAAGTAGTCAGACACTTTCCTGATGTTTTTCCTGAGGATTTACTTGGTTTGCCGCCAGATCGAGACATGGAGTTCACTATTGAGTTGCTTCCAGGTACTAATCCTATTTCCTTGACTCCTTACCGTATGGCTCCCGCTAAGTTAAGGGAATTGAAAGTTCAATTGCAGGAATTAGTGGATAAAGGTTTTATTCAGCCTAGTACTTCGCCTTGGGGAGCTCCAGTGTTGTTTGTGAGGAAGAAAGACGGAACTTTGAGGTTATGTATTGATTACCGGCAACTGAATCGGGTGACGATTAAAAACCGTTATCCATTGCCGCGTATTGATGATTTGTTTGATCAACTTCGAGGTGCTTGTGTATTCTCCAAGATTGACTTGAGGTCTGGTTATTATCAGCTGAAGATTAGTCGGGATGATGTTCCTAAGACGATGTTCAGGACTCGTTATGGTCATTACGAGTTTCTGGTTATGCCATTTGGATTGACGAATGCACCAGCTGCTTTCATGGATTTGATGAACCGGGTGTTCCAGCCATATTTGGATAGGTTTGTTATTGTTTTCATCGACGACATTCTGGTGTACTCTAAGTCTAAAGCGGAGCATGTTTGACACCTTACTTTGGTGTTGAAAAGGTTGAGGGAACACCAATTGTATGCTAAGTTTAGCAAGTGCCAGTTTTGGTTAGACCAAGTTGCGTTTTTGGGGCACGTCATTTCAGCTCAAGGTATCTTGGTGGATCCTCAAAAGGTGGCAGCTGTGGAGAAATGGGAACAACCGCGAACGGTCACTAAGGTGAGGAGTTTCCTCGGTTTAGCAGGGTATTATCGACAGTTTGTTAAGGATTTTTCTGCGATTGCTTTACCACTGACGAGATTAACGAGGAAAGACGTTAAATTTAAGTGGGATGATAAGTGTGAGCAAAACTTCCAGCAGTTGAAGTATTGTCTCACTCATGCACCTGTTTTGGCGCTCCCGGACGATAGTGGTGATTTCGAGGTTTACAGTGATGCTTCTTTAAATAGTCTGGGATGTGTGTTAATGCAGCGCGGTAGGGTAATTGCTTATGCTTCACGACAACTGAAACCTCATGAGTTGAATTACCCTACGCACGATTTGGAGTTAGCCGCCATTATCTTTGCGTTGAAGTTGTGAAGACATTACCTTTATGGAGATAAATGTAAGATCTTTACAGATCACAAGAGTCTTCAGTATCTTTTTACGCAGAGGGATCTTAATCTTCGTCAACGGAGGTGGATGGAACTACTCAGTGATTATGACAGCACGATTGATTATCACCCTGGTCGTGCAAATGTAGTGGCTGATGCACTTAGCAGGAAGTCTCAGGGACGTATCAATGCGTTATACGCTAGTCGTATTCCTCTTTTGGCAGACTTAAGATCTACGGTAGTGAGGTTGGAGGCAGAAGATCGAGAGGTGGCTTTGCTTGCTAATTTTCAAGTTAGGCCAATTTTAGTTAATCGGGTGCTTGAAGCTCAGGTAGCTGATAAGGAAACTCAAGAATTGATCCAAGCTCAAGATCGAGGGAGGAGGAGAGACCTCAGAGTTTGTGATTCGGATGGCATGTTGATGCAGGAAGGTAGGATGTTTGTGCCTAATAATTTGGACTTAAAGAAAGCAATTCTCGATGAGGCACATATCTCGGCTTATGCTATGCATCCAGGAGCTACTAAAATGTATCATACCATTCGACCGTTTTATTATTGGCCGGGTATAAAGAGGGAGATAGCGGAGTATGTGAGCAGGTATGCTGTTTGTCAGCAAGTCAAGGTAGAAAGGAAAAAGCCGTTTGGGTTGTTGCAGCCGCTTCCTGTTCCAGAGTGGAAATGGGAAAATATTACTATGGATTTTGTGTACAAGCTTCCTCGTACACATAATGGTTTTGACGACATTTGGGTGATTGTTGATCGGCTTACTAAGTCAGCACATTTTATTCCAGTGAGGGAGAAGTATTCTTTGGGCCGATTAGCTGAGTTATTCATTTCAAAGATTGTGAAATACCATGGTGTCCCTGTGAGTATTGTCTTGGATCGTGATCCACGATTTACCTCTAAGTTTTGGGCAGCTTTTCAGGAAGCTTTGGGTACGAGACTACTTTATAGTACGGCGTCTCATCCCCAGACAGACGGACAGTCAGAGAGAACCATTCAGACTTTAGAGGATATGTTGCGAGTTTCGGTGTTACAGTTTGGTGATGCTTGGCACTAGCGGTTGGATTTAATGGAATTTGCTTATAACAACAGCTTTCATTCGAGTATCGGCATGGCACCATTTGAGGCATTGTATGGTAGATCTTGTCGCACACCGTTGTGTTGGTCAGAGGTCGAGAAAGAGTTTTGGTGGGCCCGGAGATTGTTGAGGAGACTACTCAAAATGTTCAGGTAATCAAGTCTAACTTGAAGGCGGCACAGGATAGGCAGAAGAGTTTAGCGGATCGGCATGCTACTGATAGAGTGTATGAAGTTGACGATTGGGTATTTCTGAAGCTTTCACCATGGAGAGGCGTTGTACGGTTTGGAAAGAAAGGCAAGTTGAGTCCCAGGTACATCGGACCATACATGGTGACTGAGCGAGTCGGCGAGGTAGCTTACAGGCTGGAGTTACCTCCAGAGTTGGCTAGAGTACATAACGTTTTTCACGTATCTATGTTTTGACATTATGTTGCTGATCCATCTCATGTGATACCTCTTTAACCCTTGGAAATCAATCCAGACTTGACTTATGATGAGGAACCAGTGACGATTCTAGATTGGAAAGAGAAGGTTCTAACGAACAAGACAGTGAACTTGGTGAAAGTTTTGTGAAGGAATCATTCCGTGGAGGAAGCTACGTGGGAAACTGAAGATCGGATGAGAGATTTGTATCCTCGGTTGTTCTTTGATCACTAGGGATTGTTGTATGGTTGTTTTGAATTTCAGGACGAAATTCTAATAAGGTGGGTAGGTTGTGACAGCCCGTTCCGGAAATTTTAAAAACGTACGTGTGAAAAGACGATTTTGCCCCTAGTGTGATTTTTATGTTGTATGGTTGTTTTGAACTTGGTGTGGCTGGTTGTGGACCACACACACTTCCCCATACATTTTCTTCAACCTTTCCCCTGCCTTGCTACCTGTCCCGTGCCATTTCCCTTCCCATTTTCCCTCCATTTGTACGGACACACTCCAAAACCCATCAAATCTTCACAGATCGAAGAAACAAAGTACGTATCCATGCTCGTGAGGTCCGTAGGAGTCCAACCATACCCATTTCAGGTAAGGATACCTTCGTTTTCACGTCGAACTCGGGATACCCCGATTTTGTCACTGTTCATGCACACGTAAATTCTTATGTTTTTGGGAATTTCAAGCTTGTAGGAAGCTTGGTGAGGTCCTTAGGAGGCTCGGGGTGGTTCGTTTGAAGGTTTTGGATGTCGAGATCTTGAGTTTCGAAGTGGGTCGGAGTTGGGGGTGTTTTCCTGGCAAGATATCGTGGATTTAAGCACTTGAAAGTGGTATGAACTTGTTCCTCTAGTTGCAAGCTTCAATTTGGTACCAATTTTGTGAAATTTGGTTGAAAAACGAAGAAGATAGGACGATTTAAAGTTTTCTCGATTTTCCGGCGCCGGCGACGGCGCCGGAGCCTCGCCGGAGAAGACGACAGAATATTCCTAACGGCGTTAACGGAATCAGTTAAAGTTAATGGAATATTCCTGACGGCGTTAACTGACGCCGTCAGCGTGCTAGGCATGTGCCTACGCGTGGCCGGCGTGTGGGGGCGCGTGCGACGGTGAAATTTTTTTCTAAAAATATAGGGTTGTTCCTGAGGTTGAGTAGATCACGTTGATGTATTCATACACCCCATTTGAGCATTGTATGAGAAGTTATTTCATAAGGTTGGTTATGTGCTTTAAAATTAACGTTTTTGTAGTTGTTTCGCATATAGGTGAGACCTATCCCGAGGACGAGCGTGGTCACTCGAGGCAAGGGGGTTACGACCCTTCTACACTCCAGTGAGTGGGCTTTTGGTTTTCCGTATATACCTATATACTCATGTTTTCCCAGAAATTGATTTTGAAACGTTTATTCGTTTATATGCCATGTTTATTGTTTGCCATCATTTACGCATTATTAGTTGCATATATGTATATATGTTTGGCGCTGTGGGTGCACAGGTAAGTGCCAGGTGAGTATGATTTATATTTATATTCAGTAGTGATTCTAGATACATAGAAAGCTCATAACCTGCACCCCCGGTGTTAGTGCTCCTGCCTAGAGTTGGGCACAGTCCTTCACGTGATGTTCACCTCTCGCACCACACGCTCATCTTGGATCCAAGTTAGGTGCACAGTCCTGTCGTACAGACCACTTTAGGTGGTTCCGACTCGTAGGTGACCCGCGATTATTCGCCCAGCCTTCACGTGATCGTAGCACTTGAGCGTACTTATATTACACCCAGGCCTGTCGTATAGACCACTTTAGGTGGTTCCGACTCGTGTGCAGGTATAGCTAGTGAGATGGAGATTGAGCTCTAGATTCAGCCGTACAGGTCACGTTAGGTGACTCCGGCTGACAGATTACGTGACATTGATTTGTTATTACCTGAGCACTTGCATTTTACTTAATGGTTTTGGCATAGCATGTTTCTGAGCATGACTTATTTATATGTATATTATATTTTCTGGGAAGTATACAGGTTTTACGGCAAGGGGTTAGAACCTATTTATGAAATGGTTTTTGAAAAGCTTTGTTTTTGCCCACTCAAGCTTTTGTTTTGCGCCCCTCCAGGTTCTAGTTGGCTAGCACGTTTGGTGGTTTTCCCTGAGGACGTCCCCGACATATTTGACAGACTGTCACCAGTGTAGGACCACCTTCGGGTGTACTTTTGTTGTGTCATTTTCTCCCGGACTGCATTAGGTTTTCGTGCTCTGAACGTTGTTTTCACACTTTGCTCACACATGTATGTTGTTACCTTGTGTTAAGCGGTTGGTTTTTATTTATTCGTACTACTTTTATTATTATTTTATTAGCTTCCGCACTGTGCACATGGCTACGTCACTTCCACGTGGCAGCCAGCATACCCTGATCTTGATCGGGGTGTGTCATTAATTGTTGGGCCCACAACTGCATCGAACTTTAAATATTCGAACCGTCTATTTTTTAAGTTGTACCTTATAGATCAGCCTTACAAAATATTAGCCAAATTCGAAATATTTGAGGCATTTAATTGACTTCATAGAAATTGATGTACACTTTGTTCTTTAAGAAACATTGAAATTTTATCGTGATAATTAAATAGGTAAATGATTTTGAATTGAATCGAATTTTTGTAATAATGATCTATGAATCAAGACTTACAAAAATACATGGTTCGGATAATTGAAATTTGACATGGAGTGAGTCTTACAACTAATCCCCATTTTTTTCAATAAATAAAGACCCGTTCCCCTAAAAGGGTTTGTAGAGTTGTTTATTTCAGTCTTGTTTTTTGTTTAATCTATTTTGGGTACTTAATAGGAAAAGGCAAAGGAGAAGCTAGAAGAAGGAAGAAGAGTGGGCGTAAGCAAGCAAACCCCACATGGATATTGATTGATTATTGGCTTTTTGCCACGTGTGTAATCATGTCGAAATGCATGTACCTGTTCGTCTGGCTTTGCTTTGCATCGCATCTGTGTCCGACAATGCCCTCTGCCACCCTTCGCTTTCTCCTCCTCCCTCTCCAGTGTGAAATGAGTGAGTAACTGAGTCCACCTTTTCAGAAGCAGCTAGAATTCCGGTGGTGTTCCTTTTAAAACATATTTTTTGGTCACTCACTATTACGTTTAATTTTCGTTTTACTTATAAGTGAGAGGTTTTAAATTTGAATTTCGTTCATGGCGAATTTGATACCGAATTAGATTCCTATTGTATAGCTTAAACGAACTCACCATTCCCTTAGTGTAAAATTATTGTTGTAATAATAAAAACACATCTTTTGTGTTTTTGTTCATCAATAAAAAGATAAAAAAGTGTTTTGAAATAGCAAAAACGATTCTCAATAGGGATGTGCTATTCATACTTTTTTTTTATTTCTCACACACCTTTTTTTAATTCTTGTTATTTGATCTTCAGTAATTCATTCAATCGGACGACCGTAAATTAAAAAGATGTGTGAAAAGTAAAAACGGATGTGCAAATAACACATCCGTTCTCAATATTCTCATTTTTAAGAACCCGTTTGGAATTGGTGGATTGCTTATGCAGAAAGTAATGTATAAGTCTGCTCATAATCACACTTGGTAGCAAAATTGTTGTTAGAAGCATAACAAAATGTTTATTTAGAATTCAAGTGCTTCGTGGTGCTTCATGGAAAAGTACTACATTATATATGGTTATATTCGAATTCAAGTTGTGATGCAATGATTCATCTTCATTATTGTAGTAGAGGGCCACTTGCACTTTTAATCACTTAAAATTAGAAAAATTATGAAAAGGGCTTGAAAACTTTGAGTTTTAATCAAAATGACAAAAATGTGTTGTATGTGAATAGTACTATGAGTGACTTTTTAGAGTAAAAATGTTATTTTCATTAAAAATAAACAGTACCAAAAAGTGTTTAGTTAAAGCTCCCCTTAAAATTTGGTAGAATGAGTTGGTAGACTGCAATCCGCTCTAGTACTCCTAGTAGAGGTAGCTCATCCTTTTCACTTTGTTTTATCTCTAGGAATCTAATAGAGAAGCCAAAACCTATAATTATATAAAACATTTAGATGAATCTTTGTGTTTTTAATTTGCCCAAATAGTTTATATCTTAAAATATTCAAAATCTTGAACAATTCTAGCCTTATAAATTTCCAACAACGAATTCGTTAATCCACATTCACATGAGCCGGCGAGTGGAGTGATTGAAATGTCTTTTTGACGTCTCGAGTCACTAATACAATACATTATATATAAGAAATACATTATTAGTATAAGATGTCACATGTTAGAGGAGTTGTAGATGACTCTTCTAAAATGAGAGGTCAATTTTATTTATTTATTTTTTGGGTAAAAAGAGAAGCCAAATTTTTTTTTGAACAAACTATATTATTTAAGGGGGTGAGGAAGGGAGAGTGGGCTAAACCTCACATTGCTAGTAATAATGTGGTTCAAATTCGTCTTTGGTAAGAATTGAAAACATTTCACTTATTAGTGAAAAGGAATATCACTAGACCATAGTATTGAGTGGCAGCTTGGTAACCAAGTTATAATTAGTTTGGTCCCCGCTCTAAGCAACATAAGGAATCATTACCATTACATGAAAAACATATTTGGAAAGCTAGAAACCCCCCAAACGCAAAAACAAAGGATAAGAAAGGCAAACGGGTAAATTACACTTTCATACCTCAAGTTTGGGGTCTATTTCAATTCCTTACAACATCTTTAAAACGTTTTACTTTCATAGATTAAGTACTATTTTATTTCAAAATAATACCTCTGTTACATTTTTCATCCATTGATCTGTTAAATGTTGACGTGGCTGCCACATATATGCCACGTGGCTACCAAATGTCTGCCATGTGACAAATTTTCTCAAAAAAAGAAAAAAAAAATTGGAACCAGTGCCTTCCCCCACCGGGACCCCTCCCCCCAGCGACCCTAACCCAGAACCCAAAAACCTGCAAGAAGAAGAAGAAGAAGAAGAAGAGGGAGAAAAAAAAAAAGCCCCAGTTCGTCCCACCCGAGCCACCCCTTTCTCCCATCCCCCATCACCCCTCCCAAAAGTCCCCCATCACCCACAAAAATTCTCGAGATTAGGTGGATCTACCACAAAACCAGTCCAAAAATCATCTCAAACTCAAAGTATTTTCAAAACCCATCCATACTGAAAATCACGAGATCCTGACCCAAGGGGGGCAGGTGGGTTTCATCTTTTTTTCTTTTTTTGAGAAAATTCAAGTTTTTAAAAAAAAAATTAAAAAATTATTTTAGTTGCCACGTGGCAGACATTTGGCAGCCATCTGGCAGCCAGCTGGCAGCATTAATAGATCAATGGATGAAAAAATGTAATGGATGTATTATTTTGAAATAAAATAGTACTTAAGGTATGAAAGTGAAATGTTTTGAAGATGTTGTAAAAAATTGAAATAGACCTCAAACTTGAGGAATGAAAGTGTAATTTACCCAGAAAAAAAAAAAAAAGCTAAACAACTGATAGAAAAAGGAAACAAAGAAAATTTTTGAGAGAGATTCAAACAGCCACAAAATCCCAAAACAGACCCAAACAAAAATCCCTTGTCTTCCAAAGCTAAAAGCAAAAAATAAGTAATTACCAAATGTTGGTAATGGGGGAATCCAAATCTGGAAAATTGTTGCAAAAGTGTATAATAATATTAGAACTTAAATAATTAAAAAAGTTGGGAGGATTTGCAGAGAATTAGAAGCTTCCATTTGTTTTTGTAGTCACATAAAAAGAAAAGAGAAGCCCGAACATTAAAAACCCAGATCAAATTCCAAACCCTCCTGTGAGTCTTTCTGACTCCTGAAAAAATGAACTGTCGTAAGCAAACTCTCCTCCACCGCTCCCACCTCCATCTCCATGCATAAAATTACAAGGTGCATTGCTACTTTTGTTCTACATAGTGTCAATTTATTGTAATTTCCCATCCTCTTCTCTCTCATCTGCTTTCTCTCTCTAGAGCTACTTATGACTTCAAACGAACCCACTGGTACCGACCCTCCAGAGGCACGTCATTGACGATATCGTAGTTGTACCTGCACCAAATTCCGAACCCAATTGGAAACCGATCAAAAAGGGGAAAGCTGTTTGTTAGTTAGGGTTTCCGATTTCCGTCTCCTGCTAAAATGCACCGGCGGTTGAGTGCAGCACACGAAATGGAAAATTAAAAAAATACGAAAAGAAAATGGAAAATTAAAAAAATACGAAAAGAAAATGGAAAAGTGAAAAACGTACTCACTTCTCTGTAAAGCGCTTATGCTCGTACTTCTCGGCGGCGGCGAAGAACTCTTCGATCTCTTCACTCGGAGGCGATTTGCTGACAGGGATTCTCCGCCGGTGAGACACCACCGGCGCCGGCGATGACATTTCGTTCGAGTCCAGGGACAGCTCGCTCAACGGCGTCGTCTCCCTGCTGATGAAACAAAAAATTAACCTGAAAAAAATACGTTTCGGTTTGGAGAAATTGAAGAGGGAAATTATGATGAAGGAATGAGAAGTGAAACCTGAATTTATTGTTGGTGATAGAGGTCGAGTTGGAGAATGCCGTTTCGAAACTCTTGGCCTGCAAACGGTGCAATGAATTTTGAAATTTAAATTCGAATATGTCAAACATTGCAATAAAATCTTAGAAACGTAAAATTGAAGGATAATGAAGAGAGAGAGAGAGAGAGAGAGAGAGAGAGAGAGAGTAAGCGTCTGTTTGTTTCCTGAGAAAATCCTAACGGAAATGAGAAATATCAACTATTACAGTTTTCCATTCGCTAGTTTCTCTCTCCTCTATTTGTCTCCTCGTTTTCAAACAGAAAGAAAGGGGAAGAGAAATTCGAAGCTCGGTGCGAGCTATGGAGGCGGGATTCACCTCCAGATCTAGGAGCGGCGAGCTACGGGCGGCGGCGACGTCGTTGAGATCGTTGGTGGAGCAGCAAGAGGAGGGAGGCGGAGAGTGATCGGAGTAAAAGCTGGAGCATGAATGGGGGGAGTCGAGGAGCTGAAGCATTATTGGACTTGGCGGCAATGGAGGCAATGGCGGCGTTGAAGCAGTGATCTTTCTCCTCTTTGATACGGCTGCTGTGGTGGAGTCGTCCATGGCCGCCATTCGCTTACAGTTGCAGTCCTCCATCTCACTATCTCCCCTTTCTCTCTCTACAGAGTAAAGAGAAGGTTAAAGCAGTGCACGCACACACGCACAGAGTGTGTGCTTTCTCTCCTTTTTGCCTTTTTTGGTTTTCAAAAGGGAGAGTGGAAAGTGTGAGATCCGAGAGGGATGTTGAGGGAGTGATCTGTTGGACGGCTCAGATTTCGTTTTATAAAAAAGGGAAAAATTAAACAGAAGTTTGGGGTGGGTCCGGTGGGGTGCCTTGGAATTACATTTTACCGTGTTACGGTGTTACTGTGTTACTGTTTTGGTGGTCCCGACGACTGGGGTAAAATTGAACGGGTAAATGGGTGACAATACAAAGGGAATGCCGACGGTGCCGTTGCGAAGATCTGGATAACAAACAACGTGCGATTCTTCCTCTGTGGGACAGTTGCCAAAAACGCAAGGTTTGTCTGTCGTTTTGAGAAATTCTACTTTACCTTTCTGCCTTTCTGCCTTTCTGTAATTCCAATTAATACCGATTTTGTTTTGGAATCCGGAAGTACGATTTGAGTGCATATGTTGCATGATTATCTCGAACTAGACTAATTCTAGGATTTGAGTTGGATTGGCTCAAAATAGATTAACTGGATTAACTTAGTAAGCCGTTTGGTGCAGTATTGGACAACAAGTAGGATAATTAAAAGTAGGATTAAGTATTTAAAACCCTCCAACCTTTTAGTGTCATTCCATATTAGTCTCAACTTTTTTTGCACATTCCAAACAAGTACCTAACTTATTGAAAACAACACATCTGTAAACCCCAGTTAAAAATCTATTAATTAACTAGGGGTTATTTTCTCTCCAAAATCAATAGCAGGTCATGGAAGCATCATTCACCAACTAACAGTCACCACCACTCCCATCGTACCATCATCTCCAAACCCAACGTATAACCACCAACTCCACACTACAACTCAAGCCACCAATATCAAGAAGAATGTTGTGGAGGACCTCCACAACTGAAATGGCATTAACTGCCATGATGCGGTCACCACCATCTTCGCTGTCACAAAGAAGAACTGAGAGCAACTAGTTATTCGAGGCTTTTTTTTTTTTTTTTTTTTTTTTGTAGAAAACACCATTTGTAGTTATATTTTAGGTGAATGAAATTTTTAATCAACTAAACAAAAAAAAAAAAAAAAAAAAAGAAGGTACATTCTACAAAACAGCTCAACTTCCTAAATAATTTTTTAGTTCAAATGCCATAAAGAATATTTACTTTTGCACTTCCAATCTTGTTGTAATTTGTGTAAAATTACTTAGTAAGGGCCACATCGCTTGTTACACCACTGTCACACAAAAATGTATGTTTGACCATTGTTATTTTTTCAGTCTAACTCAACTTCATGCTCGTTCTACTCAATGTGAGAACTACTCTAATAAGAGTCCGAATCCTCATCAGATTCTTTTTGTGAGAATCTCGGGAATTTGTGAATCGTGTATGTTCATGGTACATCATGTGGTCACAAATCATTTTAAATATTTTTATTTAAAAATAAATATAAACAGTACTTGACAAAAATTGACCGCACGATGTAGGATGAACGGACACGATTTATAAATATCTAGAATCCTCACCAAAATGATCTGCAGAGGATTCTGATAAAACATCCCTAAATCTTGTATTGCAATAAAAGAGAACTATTATAGTACTATGAATAGTTTGCGGGGAGTTTATATGAATATAATAACAGATGGTGACTGGTGAGTCCCAGTATTCCTCAACTTTACCTTCCAAAAGCCTTACTTCTAACATCATCTCTTGAAAAGCCTACAAGTAATTACTTCCTGTGTTTTTCTGTCCTTAATAATAATACAAAAAAAACAGTTAACTACAAGGTGGTTGATGATTATAGAAAGTGTTGTCAATACTTTCTAGTAAAATTCTATTTAAAGTAAGCGTTTGGATTTTAATTCAATTCAGACGATTATCTATAGTTATCTGGTTTAACAGTTTGAATCGTTCTCCTCGATCATAGTTGTACTAAAGACATTTTGTGACGAAAACTAATACCTTTGAAGATATACAAGGACAATTAAGTTGAGACAATATGAGTGGGTGTGATTGGTAGTATAATAAATTTTGACATCTCAAGTCTACATCACAATTCCACCTCATGGCAAGTTTATAAATATTTTTTTTTATTTTTTTTATTTTTAAGTTAAGAAAAATAGGTGATTTTCCTACATTTTTGGTAAACTAGTCGGTTGTGCATGCAAGGTGTAGTTGATAGGAAAATGAGGGACACTTTCGTTTGTACCCACATCCACATTTTACTTTCGTGTCCACAAGAGCCAGAAAAATAAAGACTTAGGTGAAGTTGCCACAAGTACAAGGTAAAGAAGTGATGGATCATGGATGCGACCAAAGCTGGCCAGATGGTGATACTTTCGTTTGTACCCACACCCACATTTTACTTCTCCTTCCTTCAACTTTCTAATATACTAGCGCTCATGCACGTGCTTAAGACATTTTTTGAATCACGACATGCCAAGCACGACTTACATGTTTTAAATGTATTTGTATGAGTAAACTGACAAAAGGAAAGCCAAATATTTGAAGTAAATGAATAATCTTAAATCATGCTAGAAGAAACCCCTCATGAACCAATTAAAACAGCTAAATTCACATATATAATAAAATCGGTCTTTATATAATTTACATTAAGAATAGAGAAAATAATATTTAATAAACAATTTGATTGAATCACATTATTGATATCCCATTGTGAGACTAAGCCCACTCCCTTCACCGTAGTGTAGATAATATCGTTTGTTAAAAAAAAAAAAAAACAATCATTTGACAACTAATTTAATCACATTATTATCCGCGTGCGAAATACATTTTTTATAACCGGCATTACACGCTTCTTAAGATGTTTTGAACATGAGAAAATAATTTTTAATAAACAACTGATTGAATCATATTGTTGCTAGTTCATTGTGAGGCTAAGCCCACCCCCTTCCCCTTAGTGTAGATAATATCATTTGTTAAAAAAAAAAATCATTTGACAACTAATGTAATCACATTGTTATTCGTGTACGAAAGACTTTTTTTTTTATAATCGGCATTACAAGCATCTTAAGATGTTTTGAACGTGTTTAAAATAGAGAAAATAATATTTAACAAACAACTGATTGAATCACATTATTACTAGTCCATTGTGAGGCTAAGCCTACCCCCCTCCCCTTTAGTGTAGATAATATCGTTTGTTAAAAAAAAAAAAACAATCATTTGACAACTAATTTAATCACATTATTATCTGCGTGCGAATGACCTTTTTTATAACTAGCATTACACGCCTCTTAAGATGTTTTGAACGTGTAAGAAAAAACAATCATTTGACAACTAATTTAATCATATTATTACCCATGTGTGAGGACCATTTTATAACCGGCTTACATGCCTCTTAAGACTCTTTTAACGTCTTTAAAAATAAAGAAATTGAATCACATTTTTGTTAGCCTATTGTGAGGTACTAATTATTAAAAAAAAAAAAAACACACACACACACACACACACACACAAAAAAATTAATTATTAAAAAAAATACTATTAAAATGACAAAACTACTGCCTTATTTGATGCATTATTTTGAAATGCTTTTGAAGTTTTTTGTTTTAGGGGTATTTTTGTCCTATTATTTTTTGTTAAAGCTTGGTGATACCAAAATACTATTCACCTTTTCTTCTTTCTATATATATATAAAATTAATACTACCACCTACCAACTTAAATACCAAGGATTCTGTCTCTCTCGCTCTCTCTCCTAAAAAGTTGGATGTCTCGATGTAAATCTTAATCTCAGTTGTCATGTTACATAATTGAGCACATAACCAATTTTACAGTTGTTGTTTAGACAGTACATTTGTTCTTTAAAAACGATGAGAATTGCAACTATGGTTTTATTTATTGACAAGTTGATTGTCTTAGGGTGTACAATTTCCATTGTCAATAAACATCATGTAGCATTCCATTTAGTAAAACATGCCATATGTAAGTTTTTCTCACATGTCGTATGATATGCATTATTGAATTGAGGTGCTGCGTAATGGTGATTCTGTTGCATAAAGTTGCTTTTCACCTAAAGGACCCTCTTTGGTAGTCAAGTTTGTAGGTGATTAACGTTAAACCCGCATGTATTTACCTATATGTCTATGTGAGGGGAGAATCAAATAACGGAGTCTCGGGAACAAAGGAAAATGTTGGTAATCATACAAGGATTAAAGGCCATTAATGTGAATTGTGAGTTTGAAGGGCTAGCTTAATTGGAATGGCCAAGTACACATCTAGCCTTAGGGGTGACACAACGTGAAAGGATTAAGGGCCAACCGCCAACATGCAATGGCTTACAGTAGTACACCTAACATGGGATGAAGATTCTCTCGGGATCTTTTTAGTGAGGATCTTGGAGATCATTTCATCGTGTTCGTTTATCATATATTGTGCGGTTAGTTTTCGTCAAGTACTGTTTGCGTTCAATTTTAATAAAAAAATTCAAAAAAATTTCTGTTTGCAGAATGACAGATGAACAAACATGATGAAGTGATATTCGGGATCCTCACAAAGAGGATCTGGATGGGATCCAGAGGGGACGTTAAGGGGGAGCAAAAGGTGCAGTCGCACATGACCCCCAATTTGAAGGGGCCCCTAAATTTTTTCCATTTAACATTATGTAATAATGTTCTATATTTAAAAATTGATTTTGTTAGCACTTTAAACCGCATTGTGCACTCTTCATAAAAGTATTTGTTTTTTTTCTTTCTAAACATAAGAATTTGGAGTACAATGTGATTTTTTGAGTGTCAATAATAACACCATGAAAAGCGATAGTTTCTTAATTTTATAATATAACAACGTTATATATTCAAGTGAACAGATTAGACGAGTACATAGCACTTTCAAGTCATGTACGAAGCCAAGTATTTTCCGAGCTAGCTGGTGAAGTGAACGAAGGTTGGGACCAGATGCAGTATATAGCAGACTGTAGTTACTCATGCAGTGAGATACCGTATATATGGCTAACTATAATCTAGGGACTGGAGCTTCACTGTATAGGTCTCGAGTTATGACATCAACAAGCAGAAGCAGATGCAGCAGTAGTAGTACCTTGGTTTGGTTGTATATATAGGCCTGGAATTAATTAACTGTATATATATTTTCCCTAGGGCATGTCATGGAGGCTTGGAAATCTAGTACACAATGAAGTAATAACTTGTGCAACAGAAATACTGAAATACATTCATTGATAAATTAATGTGTTGGTCCTGGATCCTGATGTGGATTTCCAGTTTTACACAACTGGAAATATTACTGTGAAGCAACGACAAGGTGAGCTCTAGAAACGTGTTACATGCACAATTCAACCGTGATGGTTGTGCATATTACTTTACGACTTAGAAATGGACGTTTGCTTTCTGGCATTTAAATTCACACTAACCATTAATAAATGGAATAGTGAGAGATAGTTCACCAGAAAACATAAAAGATTAATGGTGATTGGTGAGACGTGAGAAGTGAGAGCAACTAGTTATTCGAGGCTTTTTTTTATTTTTATTTTTTTTTGTAGAAAACACCATTTGTAGTTATATTTTAGGTGAATGAAATTTTTAATCAAGTAAACAAAAAAACAAAAAAAAAAAAAAGAAGGTACATTCTACAAAACAGCTCAACTTCCTAAATAATTTTTTTATCTCAAATACCATAAAGAATATTTACTTTTGCACTTCCAATCTTGTTGTAATTTGTGTAAAATTATTTAGTAAGGGCCACATCGCTTGTTACACCACTCTCACACAAAAATGTATGTTCGACCATTGTTATTTTTTCAG
Organism: Pyrus x bretschneideri; assembly: GCF_019419815.1. Classification (NCBI taxonomy): domain Eukaryota; kingdom Viridiplantae; phylum Streptophyta; class Magnoliopsida; order Rosales; family Rosaceae; genus Pyrus; species Pyrus x bretschneideri. Next base: position 7,912,048 of record NW_025999391.1, on the reverse strand, counting down.
TCTAACTCAACTTCATGCTCGTTCTACTCAATGTGAGAACTACTCTAATAAGAGTCTGGATCCTTATCGGATTTTTTTTGTGAGGATTTCGGGAATTTGTGACTCGTGTTTGTTCATGGTACATCATGTGGTCATAAATCATTTTAAATATTTTTATTTAAAAATAAATATAAATAATGCTTGACAAAAATTGATCGCACGATGTATGATGAACGGACACGATTCACGAATCTCCAGAATCCTCACCAAAATGATCCGGAGAGGATTCTGATAAAACATCCCTAAATCTTGTATTGCAATAAAAGAGAACTATTATAGTATTATGAATAGTTTGCGGGGAGTTTATATGAATATAATAACAGATGGTGACTGGTGAGTCCCAGTATTCCTCAACTTTACCTTCCAAAAGCCTTACTTCTAACATCATCTCTTGAAAAGCCTACAAGTAATTACTTCCTGTGTTTTTCTGTCCTTAATAATAATACAAAAAAACAGTTAACTACAAGGTGGTTGATGATTATAGAAAGTGTTGTCAAATACTTTCTAGTAAAATTCTATTTAAAGTAAGCGTTTGGATTTTAATTCAATTCAGACAACTATCTATAGTTATCTGGTTTAACAGTTTGAATCGTTCTCCTTGATCATAGTTGTACTAAAGACATTTTGTGACAAAAACTAACACCTTTCAAGATATACAAGGACAATTAAGTTGAGACAATATCGGTGGGTGTGATTGGTAGTATAATAAATTTTGACATCTCAAGTGTACATGACAATTGTCACATCCCGGTCTGGGACGGATCGCTTCCCGGGCCCGCTCCACCACTGTAGCACGATATTGTCCGTTTTGGGCTTACCATTCCCTCACGGTTTTGTTTTTGGGAACTCACGAGCAACTTCCCAGTGGGTCACCCATCATGGGATTGCTCTAGCCCCCTTCTCGCTTAACTTCGGAGTTCCTACGGAACCCGAAGCCAGTGAGCTCCCAAAAGGCCTCGTGCTAGGTAAGGATGAGAATATACATTTAAGGATCACTCCCCTGGGCGATGTGGGATGTTACAATCCACCCCCCTTAGGGGCCCGACGTCCTCGTAGGCACACACGCGGCCAGGGTTAGGCTCTGATACCAATTTGTCACATCCCGGCCCGGGATGGATCACTTCCCGGGCCCGCTCCACCACCGTAGCACGATATTGTCCGCTTTGGGCTTACCATTCCCTCACGGTTTTGTTTTTGGGAACTCACGAGTAACTTCCCAGTGGGTCACCCATCATGGGATTGCTCTAGCCCCCTTCTCGCTTAACTTCGGAGTTCTTACGGAACCCGAAGCCAGTGAGCTCCCAAAAGGCCTCGTGCTAGGTAAGGATGGGAATATACATTTAAGGATCACTCCCCTGGGCGATGTGGGATGTTACAATCCACCCCCCTTAGGGGCCCGACGTCCTCGTCGGCACACATGCGACCAGGGTTAGGCTCTGATACCAATTTGTCACATCCCGGTCCTGGACGGATCACTTCCCGGGCCCGCTCCACCACCATAGCACGATATTGTCCGCTTTGGGCTTACCATTCCCTCACGGTTTTGTTTTTGGGAACTCACGAGCAACTTCCCAGTGGGTCACCCATCATGGGATTGCTCTAGCCCCCTTCTCGCTTAACTTCGGAGTTCCTACGGAACCCGAAGCCAGTGAGCTCCCAAAAGGCCTTGTGCTAGGTAAGAATGAGAATATACATTTAAGGATCACTCCCCTGGGCGATGTGGGATGTTACACTAACCCTGGCCGTGGTGTGCCGACGAGGACGTCGGGCCCCTAAGGGGGGGTGGATTGTGACATCCCACATCGCCCAGGGGAGTAATCCTTATATGTATATTCCCATCCCTTCCTAGCACGAGGCCTTTTGGGAGCTTACTGGTTTCGGGTTCCGTAGGAACTCCGAAGTTAAGCGAGAAGGAGGCTAGAGCAATCCCAGGATGGGTGACCTACTGGGAAGTTGCTTGTGAGTTCCCAAAAACAAAACCGTGAGGGCGTAGTGAGCCCAAACTGTCACATCCTGGCCCGGGACGGATCACTTCCCGGGCCCGGTCCACCACCGTAGCACGATATTGTCCGCTTTGGGCTCACTACGCCCTCACGGTTTTGTTTTTGGAAACTCACAAGCAACTTCCCAGTAGGTCACCCATCCTGGGATTGCTCTAGCCTCCTTCTCGCTTAACTTCGGAGTTCCTACGGAACCCGAAGCCAGTGAGCTCCCAAAAGGCCTTGTGCTAGGAAGGGATGAGAATATACATATAAGGATCACTCCCCTGGGCGATGTGGGATGTCACAACAATTCCACCTCATGGCAAGTTTATAAATATTATTATTATTATTATTTTTAAGTTAAGAAAAATAGGTGATTTTCCTACATTTTTGGTAAACTAGTCGGTTGTGCATGCAAGGTGTAATTGATAGGAAAATGAGGGACACTTTCGTTTGCACCCATATCCACATTTTACTTTCGTGTCCACAAGAGCCAGAAAAATAAAGACTTAAGTGAAGTTGCCACAAGTACAAGGTAAAGAAGTGATGGATCATGGATGCGACCAAAGCTGGCCAGATGGTGATACTTTCGTTTGTACCCACACCCGCATTTTACTTCTCCTTCCTTCAACTTTCTAATATACTAGCTTTCATGCACGTGCTTAAGACATTTTTTGAATCATGACGTGCCAAACACGATTTATATGTTTTAAATGTATTTGTATGCATAAATTGACAAAAAGAAAGTCAAATATTTGAAGTAAATGAATAATCTTAGATCATGCTAGAAGAAACTCCTCATAAACCAATTAAAACAGCTAGATTCACATATATAATAAAATCGGTCTTTATATAATTTACATTAAGAATAGAGAAAATAATATTTAATAAACAATTTAATTGAATTACATTATTGATAGCCCATTGTGAGACTAAGCCCACTCCCTTTCCCTTAGTGTAGATAATATCGTTTGTTAAAAAAAAAAAATCATTTGACAACTAATTTAATCACATTATTATCCACGTGCAAAAGACCTTTTTATAACCGGCATTTAATAAACAACTGATTGAATCACATTATTGCTAGCTTATTGTGAGGCTAAGGCCACTCCCTCCACCATAGTGTAGATAATATCGTTTGTTAAAAAAAAAAAAATCATTTGACAATTAATTTAATCACATTATTATCTGCGTGCGAAATACATTTTTTATAACCGGCATTACACGCCTCTTAAGATGTTTTGAACATGAGAAAATAATTTTTAATAAACAACTGATTGAATCATATTATTGCTAATTCATTGTGAGGCTAAGCCCACCTCATCCCCCTTAGTGTAGATAATATCATTTGTTAAAAAAAATCATTTGACAACTAATGTAAGCACATTACTATTCGTGTATGAAAGAATTTTTTTATAATCGGCATTACAAGCATCTTAAAATGTTTTGAACGTGTTTAAAATAGAGAAAATAATATTTAATAAACAACTGATTGAATCACATTATTGCTAGTCCATTGTGAGGCTAAGCCTACCCCCCTCCCCTTTAGTGTAGATAATATCGTTTGTTAAAAAAAAAAAAACACAATCATTTGACAACTAATTTAATCACATCATTATCTGCGTGCGAATGACCTTTTTTTATAACTAGCATTACACGCCTCTTAAGATGTTTTGAATTTGTAAGAAAAAACAATCATTTGACAACTAATTTAATCATATTATTATCCATGTGTGAAGACCATTTTTATAACCAGCTTACATGCCTCTTAAGACTTTTTTAACATCTTTAAAAATAAAGAAATTGAATCACATTATTGCTAGCCTATTGTGAGGTACTAATTAAAAAAAAAAAACACACACACACACACAAATTAATTATTAAGAAAAATACTATTAAAATGACAAAACTACTGCCTTATTTGATGCATTATTTTGGAATTCTTTTGAAGTTTTTTGTTATAGGGGTATTTTTGTCCTATTATTTTTTGTGAAAGCTTAGTGACACCAAAATACTATTCAACTTTTCTTCTTTCTATATATATATATAATTAATACTACCACCTACCAACTTAAATACCAAGGATTCTGTCTCTCTCGCTCTCTCTCCTAAAAAGTTGGATGTCTCGTTGTAAATCTTAATCTCAGTTGTCATGTTACATAATTGAGCACATAACCAATTTTACAGTTGTTGTTTAGACAGTACATTTGTTCTTTAAAAATGTTGAGAATTGCAAGTATGGTTTTATTTATTGACAAGTTGATTGTCTTAGGGTGTACAATTTCCATTGTCAATAAACATCATGTAGCATTCCATTTAGTAAAACATGCCATATGTAAGTTTTTCTCACATGTCGTATGATATGAATGATTGAATTGAGGCGTTGCGTGATGGTGATTCTGTTGCATAAAGTTGATTTTCGCCTAAAGGACCCTCTTTGGCAGTCAAGTTTGTAGGTGATTAACGTTAAACCCGCATGTATTTACCTATATGTCTATGTGAGGGGAGAATCAAATAACGGAGTCTCGAGAACAAAGGAAAATGTTGGTAATCATACAAGGATTAAAGGCCATTAATGTGAATTGTGAGTTTGAAGGGCTAGCTTAATTGGAATGGCCAAGTACACATCTAGCCTTAGGGGTGACACAACGTGAAAGGATTAAGGGCCAACCGCCAACATGCAATGGCTTACAGTAGTACACCTAACATGGGATGAGGATTCTCTCGGGATCTTTTTAGTAGGGATCTTGGAGATCATTTCATCGTGTTCGTTTATCATATATTGTGCGGTTAGTTTTCGTCAAGTATTGTTTGCGTTCAATTTTAATAAAAAAATTCAAAATAATTTCTGTTTGCAGGATGACAGATGAACGAACATGATGAAGTGATATTCGGGATCCTCACAAAGAGGATTTGGATAGGATCCAGAGGGGACGTTAAGGGGGAGCAAAAGGTGCAGTTGCACATGACCCCCAATTTGAAGGGGCCCTTAAATTTTTTCCATTTAACATTATGTAATAATGTTCTATATTTAAAAATTGATTTTGTTAGCACTTTAAACCGCATTGTGCACTCTTCATAAAAGTATTTGTTTTTTTCTTTCTAAACATATAATAACACCATGAAAAGCAATAGTTTCTTAATTTTATAATATAACAACGTTATATATTCAAGTGAACAGATAAAAGGAGTACATAGCACTTTCAAGTCATGTACGAAGCCAAGTATTTTCCGAGCTAGCTGGTGAAGTGAACGAAGGTTGGGACCAAATGCAGTATATAGCAGACTGTAGTTACTCATGCAGTGAGATACTGTATATATGGCTAACTATAATCTAGGGACTGGAGCTTCACTGTATAGGTCTCGAGTTATGACATCAACAAGCAGAAGCAGATGCAGCAGTAGTAGTACCTTGGTTTGGTTGTATATATAGGCCTGGAATTAATTAACGGTATATATATTTTCCCTAGGGCATGTCATGGAGGCTTGGAAATCTAGTACACAATGAGGTAATAACTTGTGCAACTGAAGTCCTGAAATGCATTCATTGATAAATTAATGTGTTTTTGCTGGATCCTGATGTGGATTTCCAGTTTTACACAACTGGAAATATTACTGTGAAGCAACGACAAGGTGAGCTCTAGAAACGTGTTACAAGCACAATTCAACCGGGACGCAAATTTACCCAAACCATTCTACTTTCCCCAAAGGTAGGGACCCTATGGTGGCATGCTTCACAGCGAGCTATGGTTAGATACCCCAAGACGGGAGCCACTTACCCTTTTCTCAACCCTTACATAGAATTTCCAACAATCTTGGTTATGCAAAATCAATTAAGTTATGAAATGAATTTATTTAAAACAACTCCTGGGGATTTTCCAGTAATACTCCGCACATTCTATACTGTGAAGTTTTTAACCGTTAGATCCTTTGTCAAAGTGTGACAAAAGTCGTTTGTGAACTGTTCAACTTTTACCTGAACTAAAAGTGTGACTCTGGGTTATATTAGGCAGCTGCTGCCTATATGTCTTAGGCTGTAAAAGTTTCTGTGCTTCCATGTGAAGAAATATGCTTGTCTAGCAATAACCCTCCATTTTTTCTGGATGAACTTGGCTTTGAGATTAATGGACTTCTTTCTCTTCATCACACTGGAATAAACCCCAGTGATAAAAAAAACACAACATATAAGCAAAAAAAGCCAAGACCTAAAGGTTTACTGTAATTACATATTATATGCAGCACCTTTGAGAGATGAGAATCTAAATGTCGACAAACTTTACATCTAAGAGAACATAGACATTATGAATTGCACGAAGAGAGCAGCTAGTAGATATATTCACTAAAGCACTGCACTAGTAGAAAAAACACTTTGCGCGACATACGTACAGTCGTCGCACAAAGTGAAAAATCGTTGCCTAAGGGTTTGCGCGATTCAACCTTTGTTGCGCGCTAACCGTCGCACCAAGGCAATGACGGCAGGGTTTGTGTGACGAAGAAATAACATGCATCGTACCAAGTGGCTTTGCGCCACGCACGTCCTACGTCGTGCAAAGATACTTTGCGCAACGCGTGGCCTATGTCATGCAAAAATACTTTGCGCGACGCACGTCCTATGTCCTGCAAAGCCACTTTGCACGATGTGCGTGCGTTGCGCAAAGTGGACATAGGCTTATGTCGTGCAAACCCCTTTTTTTGTTTTGGTAAAAAAAAATTTTTTTTTAAATTTTTAATAAATATTGTAATTAAATTCTAAAGAATAATTAATTAACCAAGAAAAAGTATTTAATTATAAAATATATGAAAATGTACATACAAGATGTTCGGACAAAAAAGAAAAAAATTTCAAGTGAACTAGGTTTAATACATCAGGCTACTAGGTATCGGTAGGGCGAGGTGGCTCTGAGGTCGCAAAAGGAGCAAGATGAGGTTCTGGTGGCGAGATTTGGAGGCCAGACATCTGTATGGCTTGTACAAGGTCTCTCACCGTCCCGGCATAGGTTCTTATCTCATCGCCCTGGACCCTCAGCTGGGCCCTCATCTGCTCGCCTTGGGTCTTCAGTTGCATCACTTCCTCCTTCAATGCATCGACCTCTGCTATGTTTGATCTGGAAGAAGAGGCACCCGTCTCACGAACCCGCGCTTTCCCTATACACCGAACAACTTTGCCACGACGATGATAGAAGTTCTGATCCAGGACATCAGTCATGATCTGAAAACCTACATCCTTAGGTACCATGACGTCCTCGATCGGGGTCTCCAGGGGAAGCTGCGATGTTGCTTCTTGGAGAACAGCAGTGCTTTTTTCCACCATAGTAGCCTGTAATAATAAAGAAAAAACATATAATGTTTAATAACAAAATATAGATAATATTTGAACGATTCATATATATAATGACACACCCCGATCGAGATCAGGGCATGCTGCCCGTCACGTGGAAGTGACGTAGCCATGTGCACAGTGCGGAAACTAATAAAAATAGTAATAGAAGAAGTCCGAATAAATAAAAACTAGCATACAATGTAATAGTAATAAGTGCTAGCGTAAGTGAGACATAAGTTCAGAGCATAACGCCTAAGCAGTCCAAAATAAAATGACGCTACAATAGTACACCCGAAGGTGGCCCTACGCTAGTGATCGTCTGTCAGAAATGCCGGGAAAGCCCTCTGGGAAACCACCAAACCAACTGAACAGCTAGAACCTGGAGGGGCGCAAAACAAAAGCGTGAGTGGGCAAAAACAAAGCTTTTCGAATACCGTTTCAAAAACAAGATTCTAACCCCTCGCCTTAAAACCTGTATACTTCCCAGAAAATAAACATATGTATATAAATATAGATATGCCAATCATGCTTAAGAATATGCCATGCCAAATCTCACAATGGAATGCAAGTGCTCAGGTAAAAATCATATCAATCACATATAGTCTGGCAGCCGGAGTCACCTAACGTGACCTGTACGGCTGCATCTAGAGCTCAAATCTCAATCTCAATAACTAAACCTGCCCACGAGTCGGAACCACCTAAAGTGGTCTGTACGACAGGCCTGGGTGTAATACATATAAACGCTCTAGTGCTACGATCACGTGAAGGCTGTGCGAATAATCGCGGGTCACCTACGAGTCGGAACCACCTAAAGTGGTCTGTACAACAGGACTGTGCACCTAACTTGGATCCAAGCTGAGCGTGTGGTGCGAGAGGTGAACAACACGTGAAGGACTGTGCCCTACTCGGGGCGGGAGCACTAACACCGGGGGTGCAGGTTATGAGCTCTCTAAGAATCTCAAATCACTACTGAATATAAACGTGAATAACAATTACCTGGCACTTACCTGTGCGTCCACAACACCAATTATGCATATGTATATAAATATATATATATATATATATATATATATATATATATACGCCCAATAATGCATAAATGACGATAATATAATGCATGGCATTTAACTAATAAACATTTAAATCAATTTCTGGGAAAATATAAGTATATAGGTATATACGGAAAACCAAAAGCCCACTCACAGATAAGTGGAAGGGTCGTAACCCCCCTGCCTCGAGTGACCACGCTCGTCCTCGGGATACGTCTCACCTATATGCGAAATAACTATAAAAACGTTAATTTTAAAGCACATAACCAAACTTTAGAAATAACTTCTCATACAATGCTCAAATGGGGTGTATGAATACACCAACGTGATCTACTCAACCTCACGAACATCCCCAAATTTTTAAAATAATTTTTCACCGCCGCACGCGCCCCCACGCGCCGGCCACGCGCAGGCACGTGCCTGGCACGCTGACGGCGTCAACTGACGCCGTAGGGAATATTCCGTCAGTTTTGACAGATTCCGCCAACGGCGTTAGGAATATTCCGTCAGACTTGACGGAATATTCCGTCTTCTTCCCCGGTGAACCTCCGGCGCCGTCGCCGGCGCCGGAAAATCGCGAAAACTTTAAACTTCGATATCTTCTTCGTTTTTCATCCAAATTTCATAATTTTGGTACCAAAATGAAGCTTAGGACTAGAGGAACACAATCATACCACTTTCAAGGGTTAAAAACCATGGAATCTCACCTGAAAAATCGATCCAACTCCGGCCAACTTCGAAACCAACGATCCTGACGTCCAATTCCTTCAAACGGACTACTCCGAGCCTCCTTGGGGCCTCACCAAGCTTCCTACAAGCTTAAAATTTCCTAAAACGTGAGAAATCACGTGTGTATGAATAGTACCTCAAATCGGACATCGTTGAATCGACGTGAAAACGATGGAGTTCTTACCTGGAAATGGTACAGTTTGACTCGTACGAGCCTCACGAGCTCGAATATGGTCTTGGTTTCCTCGATCTGTGGAAGTCTAGATGGTTTTGGGTGTGTGTCCGTACGTATATGGTGAATGGGAAGGGAAAAGGGGCTCGGGACAGAGACAAAGAAAGGGACAGAAGGGTGTGCAGTGTGGGAGTGTGAGTGTGTGGCCCAAAACATGCCAACACACACAAAAACAACCAATAAACGCAATGAAATCGAACTAGGGGCAAAACTGTCTTTTCACGCATACGTTTGATATTTTCGGGACGGGATGTCACATATAAGAACGTAAAGGTCCTTGAACATGTTGATCTCTGGGAACATAGAACCTTCCTGAAGAAAAAAAAAACATTAAGAAAATTTTATTAATCAATAATAATAAATAAATTGTATAAAATTTCAAAGTTAATATACTTTTACCTCACGTCGTGCCTCAAGCCTATACGAAAAGGGCTTCGAACCATAATGGTGGAAAAGTGTCTTTTACTCCCGAGCTTTCTGGCCGGCATCAGATTTCTTCTGTTGAACACACAATATACATGTTAGTGCGACTATTTGAAATAAATTAATAAAAAAAGCTTAAAAAAATAACATATACAATAATAAATTATTATTAAAATATTATGTACATACCACAAATTTTGGGTCCGTAAAATGATTGTAGAGCTACTCCCAATCCTTTGGCCGGTCCTTCAACTCGTCTGGAACATGTAGGCGAGCAATGTCCGAATCATCCCATCGCTTAAAATATGTGTGAAAATTGTTCTTCCATTGTTTTACCTAGTTGCTAAGGTCCCTCTAAGTAGGCCATGGCCTCGGGGGATATGTCCTCAAGATTATAAATGCACTATGAATATGAAAAATAAGAAAATAATAGTAAAAAATTTAATAATATTAAGATAATATATTTTGTTTTTTAATATTTGTAAAAAAAATTAAAAAAATGATAAAGGCTGAAAATTAATATACTAACCGACAACTTGTGTCGCACCAGTTTCTTCATCTCCTCGGGAATTTCTGCCCAAGACTCCCACTGAAAAGGACAATTGTCTCGAATAACAACACCACAGCTGCTAGCGATGCCACTATGCTGCTGTGAGGTAGTCGCTCCACAATGTCGTGGGTCATACTCAATCTTGATCTTGGAGGTGGTCTGAGGTACACTCTGTGATTGCTTCAACATTCGATTAGGCCCCTGGTGTGTTTTTTAGCTGGCCAAAAATACTTAAATGGTGAAAACCCTAAGCTTAAATTTGTGCAAATAATTCGACACAACCTGCCCTAATAGTATAGCATTTCCCAAAACCTTAAAACAGTAAAATAACAGTAATTCACAACCCGCAACACATTTTCACAATCCAGCAAATTTTCACCATCATAAAAATAATAGTTTTACAATGAAAAAAGAAAAGAAATACAACGTAGTGAGAATTAGAAAAAACTACATGCTGGCTGGGAGGCCTCACCCTCGACTTTGGATGCCGAGAAAGTCTGATTAGAAGGCTCCAGGTCGCGGCGGTGTCGGTGAGGCCGCCGTGCACTAAGTGGCTCAACAGACACTGATGACATCGATGAGACAGGCAACTGGGACGTCGTAGAAGTAGCCTCAGCAAGGGGTGTAGGCTCCCCAATCAATGGAGCACTCATGGCTAGAGCAATAGATGTTGATAATGCGGAAGGTGCATTGGTCACACTCTACGACCAGTGATCAACTGCAACGTCTATAAGTAGGAATGAATCATCCCGTTCCGCATTATAATTGGAGAGTGTTAAGTAGGAAAGGTAAACCCTTTCAATGCAATACTTGAAAAAGAAATAACATGAATATAAAAATAATAATGAAATAAAACTGAAAGAGAGAACAACATTTAGAATTTAGTGCCTGGGGAAAGTAAACAGCTATAGTTGTTCAACATCTATGGTTAGATAGAATACTTTGATTGTACACATTTTAACTGTAGGCCGGCTGGATATATGAAAGACTTATCCGAGAAGCGAACACCAAATACACGAAACCGTGTTGAAATGGAATATCATAGAAAAAGGGTACTAAAGATGCAAATATAAGACCATAAGGTCCTGAAGTGACTAGGTTTACTGTTGGATATGCAAAAGACAAAGGAATTGGACGCCGAACTTTATCAATGTAATACATAGAAAAACCAAAACAATGCTTTAACCAGGAAATGAAACAATCGGCAATATAATATTTCAACTACAAGGGTTTTCTTTTAAAATCCGCACTAATGTAATTAACCTCTGGTATGGATTGTCTATATCGTAAAATTGAAACTTGGCACAACTTGAGGGCTAGGTGAGACAATCAACCAGCAGTAGGAAATGCTTGTGATTTCATCAAGCGCTGATGCTGCCACAACCCATATCAAGAAGCCATGATATACATTGCAAAACCCCGCTGCAGTCTTTTGCATAGCATCACGCGGTAAAAAGTGATGTGCTGCAACAAGCACCAAGAAACAAAATGCACGGCTCCAAGCAGCTACAAGCCATGGCACTAAGCAGCAAGCAAACCGACGGCAGCTCCAAGCAACTGCAAGGCACGGCAAGCACAATGGCAGTGCACGACAAGGATGTTTTGTGACAAAAACACACACACAATTGTCCTATAAATAAGGGTCAATTGCTTCCTAATACTATAGGAAGAATAAATACCAAATAGCAAAAGGAAAATCAAAAGAAGGAAGTACATTCCAACCAAAAGAAGGAAGTAAATTCCAAGCAAAAAAGGGCAACATAATTTGGGCAACAAGGAAGGAAACATGTTGTTCTTCCTGCAACAACAACAACAACAACAACAACAACAACAACCTAAAAAAAAAAAAAAAAAAAGGAAAGGCTTCAAAATTTTCAAACCATCAAAGGAAATTACATCTCCTTACCAAAATACAAAAGGTAATCCCTCCAAAGCAAGGACAAGCCTTCAAGTTTCCCATACCAAAGGGGAAAACACCCCCTTAGCCGAAAAAGAAAAAAAAAAAAAAAAAAAAAAAAAGAAAGGGAAAAAAAAATGCACATCCTACTTAACCCAAGGATAATCATTAAATCTTTCCAAAACCTTGAAGGAAATCACCAAAGCTTTCCAACACCATGAAGGAAATCACAGTCATTGCCAAAATTGAAGGAGGTTCCTACCTAAGGAAGAAAAAACATTTTTTCCCACAACTGCAAGAAAAAAAAAAAATCCAAGCCTCAAAATACACCAAATGTATTTTTGTCAAATTTTATGGAAGATCAATATGCACAGTAAGTATGTGCTAATTTATCCATTTTCAAAATTTTCATTTAAGATCAAGCCTCTACAGCCCTTGAAGAAAATTTCCATTTCATTCAAAATTAAGCCTCTACGGCCCTTGAAGAAAATTTTCATTTCATTCAAGACCAAGCCTCAACGTCCCTTGAAAAAATGTTTTCATTCGAGACATATGCCTCTATGGCCCTTGAAGAAGCAAGCTATTCAAGATCAAGTCTCGATGACCCATGAGTTAGAACATTTACATTGCAGGACTTCAAAACACGTTTCCTATATGTGACAAGCGCATGCCTACAACGCGCCTTGAAGTGGGGGCATTTGTACACATGTAAATTTCATTGCATGCAAATGATGCATCACAAAGCACCACGTAGCATATGACTTATCACAAATGGACAAGTCATCAATGAAATGTGGCACAAATCAAGTAAAGGAAGAATAAAACTTCCCCAAAAATTGGCAAAAAGGGGAAGAAATCCTTATAAATCGGCAAGGGGCCCAAATTCTCCCAAAACCAAAAAGAAAGCTAAAGCATCTTCACAAAACAAGCAAGAATTGAAGATTGCTCACAAAATAGGCAAAAAGCCCTATAATTTGGCCAAGCAAGGGAAAGTGGCTGAAAATAAGACACAAAACATGCCTAAATTCTCCCATGGATGAATCAAGATACAAGTCAAAGCCAAATCCATCTAAAGGCAAGCTTTGAGAAGTCTATAAATACAAGGTCCCAAGACAAGCATAAGGTCGACAATTTCTACATTGAAAGGTCGAAATCCTCACAAAGGGAGAACCTTTGCCAAATATTTGAAGACTAATACACTGCCAAAGCTCTCTTCGAAGAACGCACAACCAAAGTCGAAGCACTCGCTTGAAGAATCAACAAGCAGTCGTGCCGATTCCTTCAAGACTTTGTTGCAAGCTCAAAACTTGCAACGACATTCGTTTCAAGATCAAGTCGTCAAGACCCTTGAATCAACGAAATCCTACATCAACACTACCTTTGCTGCAGCCCTAAACCTAAGGTAAAGATCATCCACACATTGTTTCAAGCTCAAAAACTTGAAGCAATCGTTCAATCATTCGTCCGAGATCAAGTCATCACAACCCTTGGATCAATAACCTACGCATCTACATCAAATTTGAAGACTGAATCAGAGGAAAATTGTAAACAGAGATTGTAACCCTACAAATTCATCAATACAAATCTACTTTGTACACGTGTTCTCATTTCATTCGTTTCATAATTTTTATGTTTAGACGGTTGTAACCAAGGTTCTAAAAGTTGCTAGGCGCTAGTCGGGAGGCGGGCTGGGGCCTAGCGCCTAGGCAGACTAGGTAGATTTAATTAAATCTATTATATTTCGTGTAAATAAGTGTCTGTTTATAATTAAAATATATATGATTTCATCATAAACTACAAAATGGAATAACATATATATTATGAGCTATTGAAACATAATGAAAACATGGAGAGAAAGTATATACTGTATATTTCTTTAAGTATTCAACAAGTCTCTTACAATTTATTGAAAAAAATAAATGTAAAATAAAAGTTATCTATTTTCTATCTAAGTAAGTCGCAACCTAGTGGGTGTCTAGGCAGGTCTGGGCGGGCTAGGCGGGTGCCTAGGTGCCGTTTAGAACAATGGTTGTAACAAGTGACCGAGTTATTCAAGTTAGTTTGCGCAAGCGATGACGATGATCATTTTCCTTTTGGGAAGCTGGCTTCGAATGTTGGCGCCAACAACAATTAAACTAAGCTTAACCAAGAGAGTTTCACAACCATCCTTTCCATCTCAATTATCTTTTCTAGTGGTTGAACAGAAAAATGGGGTTGTGATTCTAACTTGTAACTACTTTGACTTTTTTTGATCAATCTCTCTCTCAAGTCTCAGCTTCTTAGTTTTTATTTTGTCAATGTACTGTTAAATTTGAGCTTTTCTCCAACCATTCATCTTTCAAAAACGAATGAACGACTTTTAAGAAAGAACGAGAGTCCTACAAAGAAAATCTCCAATCAATTGAATCTTTCATCTTTGGTATTCTAGCTTGTGTTAGAGTAAAACCAAACATGAAACCTTCGGTGCACTACTATGAAATTACCCATTAGTATCATTTTTAAAAAATGACTATAAATGCTCCAAAACCGAACTCCAATGGAGGGCTAGGCCTAAAAAAAAAAAAAAAAGGGACCCACTAGGCCAAGCTTCAGCCTTTTTGGCCATCGGGCTAGGCATTCTTAGCTAGCCGGGTAACCCCTTCGAGGGGCTCATTTATTTTTTTAGGCCAAAATGTAATTTTTTTTTCCTATAAATACCTAAGTCATTTCTACACAATTTCTCACATACTTTTCATAAAAACCCCTACCTTACCTCTTCTAATAATCTAAATTTATTCTCAACATTTTTTTCAAATGGCCACATGACACACCCCGACCCGGAATGTCCTAGGACCCCGAATCGAGGCGTGCTGGCCCACACCAGGAAGGTGACGAAGCCATAAGTGTGATAAGGTAAAAAAAAATGTGAATAAATTAAAATCTAAAAGTGCCTAAGTACAATAGTGCGCGGTGAGAGGGTCTGGACCCATTTCATGCGTGGTATAGAGCATAAGTAAAGTACAGTAAGGTAAGATAATGATTATACCATCAAAAGAAGCCACCTGTATTGGGAAGTGTCACAAATCCTCGTCGATACAGAAACTCTGCTACTAGTACCTGGAGGGGTGCATAAATAGAAAATGTGAGTGAGTAAAACAAAACTTTTCAAACCAATTTCAATTACCAAAGGCAATAACCCCTCTCCATAACACCTGTATACTTTCCCAGAAAATAGAATATACATGTATATATATATATATATGTATATCTCAATACCATGCTCAGAATAGCGAAATTCATAAATATGCCACGCTAAATATCTCAATAACACAGAATAAGTAACCCAAGTGAAATAAATTAATATGAAATGGTATGTCAACCAGATCCACTTTTGGTGGCCTGCACGGATGAACTAATAGCTCATCAACATATTAGCCGGAGTCACCTCACATGACCTGTACGACTGAATCCATATCTCATCAATCATTGCTAGCATATAAGTCGGAGTCACCTAAAGTGACCTGTACGACTTATTCATATCTCATCACATATCTCATCAATCATGGCTAACATATAAGTCGAAGTCACCTAAAGTGACCTATACGACTTATCCATATCTCATCACATATCTCCTCATTCATGGCTACTATATAAGTCAGAGTCACCAAAAGTGACTTGTATGATTTTTCCATATCTCATCATATATCTCATCAATCATGGCTAGCATATAAGTCGGAGTCACCTAAGGTGACCTGTGCGACTTATCTATATCTTGTCACATATCTCATCAATTAGCTCATCTACCAAATCTTGCACACGAGTCGAAACCACCTAAAGTGGTCTATATGACAGGCTGGCTGTAAATAAATACGCTCAAGTGCTACGATCACATGAAGGCTGTGCGAAGTATCGCAAGTCACCTACGAGTCGGAACCACCTAATGTGGTCTGTACGACAGGCTAGCTCCAAGGTGAGAGTGTGGTGTGAGAGGTGAACGATCACGTGAAGGCTAGACTCTGGCCACGGGCGGGGCACTAACACCGAGGTGCAGGATAATGAGCATTAAATACATCTCAACACAATCATACTCATTACCATCACTATCATCAACATGTACTCACCTGAAACTTACCTGGGCGTCCGCAACGTCATTTGGCACTTCAAAACATTCACAATAATTAGATTCAGGTAATATATATAAGAATATGCCATGATGCAAATCTAAGAATCAGACATTTCATCGTATTCCCAAAATATATAATACGGCGTAAAATATACAATCAATAATGCCCTACTCCCAAACTATTTACTTTCAAGAATAATTATTGGTGAAAAGCCCAACTAGACACTAGTTTAATTAACTATCGTTACTTACGTTTTGCTTACTTCAATTTTCTTGCTTTATCACTCTTTCTTTTAAGACCAACATTTATTCACCAAAACATAAGGTTAAATCTCACATTTTCCACCAATGTCCCTCACATTGCTCGATTCCTCAAGCAAGGCTATTGTCCCAATTGTTTAGTCTCATTTATTATATGGCTGCATTTAGCGTCTCGTTAGATTGCCTACGTACCCTAAACAGGGATCAAACCATTTGTAGTTTGCACTGTGCCCCAAGGTATTCATAATAATTACAAGTGGGTAATATGCATAAATCAACATAATAACGTTTGTGGAATTATCAATCATATGTGTGTATATATACACACACACACACATACACACACGATAGAAAGGAAAAGATCCACTCACCTGGAGTCCGTGCTACAACTTCCTAGCACAACCATCGAGGCGTCCCGAGCGATCGGTGCCTGTGACTAAGGCTAATTTGGCCAGGAAAAGCCCCAATTTAGCTTGAACCGTACGGAACCCTTAAATTGGGTGTTCTCCAATTTGTCCTCAAATTGGACCCGACGCTCCAAAACTTCTTTGGGCTTTGTTCTAGACCTTAAGGAGAGTCTAATGGTGGCAGTAATTGGATGAAATCACTTCAGATTTGGAGGATCGAATACACGGGTTCATCGCGCCCATGGGTACCGTTTTCATCAAATCAAGGTCAAACTTCATAAATTTTGGGTTGTAATTGGTAGAGGGAAGGTCATGGAGTGTTTCCTAAGTGTTAATTTGACATGAATCGCCGGACAATTGGGTGAACATTGGCCGGAATAACCCCAGCCGAACGGGTTGGGTGGCATGGGTACACAGGTCCAACAAAAAAAAAGGGGAGATTTGTTCCCTCCTTTCCCTCCTTACTCTAATTTCTGATTGGGTTTGATCCTACCCCTCATCTCCTTTCTCTTCTCTCCTTTTCATCCCAGCCATCCGTTTCTTTCTTCCCTTTTATCCCAACCACATATGTGGCTTCACAGATATTTGCTCCAGAAATCTGGAGCCTTTCAAATCAATTAAAATTACCATTTTATCCCTAACTTTAAACGTTAATAACTCTCTCGCCCCGTTTGCACCCAAGCGTCTGTAGCAATAAGTACTGCAAAAATATGTCAAGAAAATGATTCTTACGTGACACGACCTAGCAGTTAACAAGAGTCAACACTTTGCCTCAAAGGGCATTTTCATAACTTCACTTATTAAAATTATAAAATTCATAATTTCTAGGGACGGGCTGTTACACCACATCTTTAACCAAATGATAGGCAATCCAAAGGCATATTCATTTAGTAACAAGTGGCACTCAAAATATGTTTGGATAACCTTATTTTAATAAGGTAGTTTAATTTAATTAACCAATAAGTTGAAGAACAAATTTAAAAATAATAAACACATTGAGGGGCTAAAACATAGTTCATTTCGATTGGAGATGGTATATAAGTAAAGTTTGGCACTGTTTATTTAAAAATAATTATTTGCTGGGCTATAATTCTAGACGGGGTTATGTTTAATCCTTTTGGTTGGTGATAACCTTAGATAAAAGGATTAATTAGAAAGGCCAAGGACTCATCTAGGCTTAAGAGTGACAAAACGTAAAAGGAATAAGGGCCTTAGCCACCATGCAGTATACCTAATTATTTCCAATCACGCAAACTTGTCTTGCCTTCTTGAAATATGCCACTACACACCAATAATTACGGTGAAACCATGGGTAATATTAAACCTTAGATGCTATGGTCTGTTGGGTTTTACAGAAAACTTTACCAAAAACAAGTGAAAAAATTTGAATGCCATTACATATTATGGTTGTTTGATCAAGCGGCAATTTTCTGACTCCATAACCCACCTGCAGATTAACCCGAGGAGAGCTAGCTGATCGACTGAATTTATAAGGCCTTAATGGCAGCAGGTTCACTACTCCTGCTGCTACAAGATCTAGCTGATCGAGTAAGTATTATTGATTATTGAACATCGTTAACTTGTTACAGTTAAAGAGTCATTCCTTCTCACCTACAAATCACAGTGTGATACACGTGCATAAATTTTTTAATTAATTGGCCGTTTATGCATACGTGTCAGAATGTGATCGATATATAAGAGGAGGAGAAATGACTCCATACTTCTAAGGAACCAAGTAATTTTCCGAGCTAGATCGTGAAGTGAATGAAGGTTAGGACCAAAGGACCACAGAGGTCTACAGGAATGTTGGGTGAGAATTTGAAAATGATTCTCTTCTGTTTTACTAATGAAGAGTAACTGGAATATATAGTTTTTGTAAGTCATCAGCTGTAACTATAATCTAGGGACTGGACTTGGTTGTCTATATAGGTCTGTACTCTGGAGTTATGACATCAACAAGCAGAAGCAGTAGGAGTACCTTGGTTTGGTTGTACATAGTTATATAGAAGGCCTTTGAGGGAAATGACTCCTTTTTTTTTTTCTTAATATAAAAATGGGGATTAGTAGTGAAACCCATATCATATTGAACTTTAACGATCCAAACCGTCTATTTTTTAAATTGCACCTCATAGATCATCCTTACAAAATATTAGCCAAATCGGAAATATTTGAGACGTCTAATTGAGTTCAAAGAAATTGACGAACATTTTGTTCTCTTAGAAACATTGAAATTTAATCGTGATAATTAAATAGACAAATGGTTTCGAGTTAAATTGAATTTTTGCTAGAATAAACTATGAATCGAGACTTAAAAAATAAATGGTTTAGATTGTTGAAGTTCGATGTGGAGTGGAGCCCACAACTACTCTCTCTCTCTCTCTCTCTCTCTCTCTCTCTCTCTCTCTCTCTCTCTCTCTCTCTCTCTCTCTCTCTCTCTCTCTCTCTCTCTCTCTCTCTCTCTCTCTCTCTCTCTCTCTAGTAACCGAGCTCCCTCTCAACATCTTATCCCACATTTGTTTCGATGGGTATTTTCTTGACCCGCAAACTACACTGGTTCCAAGTATGTGGGCGACTCCAGTAGAATACTTACTGCATCAACAGTACACTAAATTAATAAGCAAATGCAAGAAATTTGTAGCTTAGTTGTTAATTAAAAGCATTCACTTTTGCACTCGAGGTCGTGTTAATTTCAATTTCCCTATCCCAATATCGAGTATACATACATACATACATACATATATATATATATATATGAAAATAATAATTCATAAGAAAATTGATGAAATGGACAACTGCATTACAGTAAAAAGAAGAGAACTGAACTCTAAATGTTTCTTACACTTCAAGCAATTCTTAAGTTAATTTGTGAACAGGTGTTAGACGTTGGACATAAATAATAATCCCAACACTCTGTCAAATTGGTTAAGACATCATGCTATTTCTTTTACAATCAAATGTCAAATATAAATTCTTTTCATCGTAATTAGCTGAATTTAATGTAGAATATTGTTTGAATAAAAAAAAATTGTGCTTCTCAGATAAAATGTTCCAAGTTCAGATGCAAACGGACTTTAATTTAGGGTTAAAAACCGTTTTGATCATTGAATTATAGGCCAAAATCTATTTTGGTTACTATGTTTTCAATTTAACCAATTTGGTCACTGTGTTGTTAAAAAAGTACCAATTTTAGGGGCTTCTGCTAGTTTTCAGTTAAAAAATAAAATAAAATATTCACTATTGATTAATAATTGTAGAAAAATAATTTAAAAATAATTTTTTTGAACCAGAACAAGAATAAGAATGAAGAGATGGGCATGGGAAAGATAGGTCACACCGTCTCCCTTTTCTTAATGTTAATTAGTGTATAATATTGCTTGTAACAAATTAAAAAATAAAAAACATTGTCAAGTTGAAATATATCAAATGTCAGTGTTTTGATATATTGAAGTTTTGGTAGTGTGAAGCTAAGAATTTCAAGGAGAGAATAATAAAGACTTTTAAATCACATTTAAAGGGAAAGGCTAAAAAGGCTTTGTAAATCTTTCCAACCCTCAAAAGTCTGGATTGTTATGGCGAAACCATAGCTAGTCCCCTTTTATTATTATTTTTTTTTTAAAAAACGATATTATCTACACTAAAAAACCTAACTCTTAATTTACAAATAAAAAGAAACACCACAAAACTGTAATACTAAGTGTCGGCTAATCTCTTTTTATTAAAGGAAAAAAAAAAATCACATTTAAGGGGTCAAAAGAATTGGCTACCACTGTTTAAAGTTAATACCAAATTGCAGTATCCTGACATGGTAACCAAGTTTTGATGCGCCAAAATTTCTTTTCTAACCTACTATTTACGACTCTTTCTTGCTGTATAATGGGAAAGTGCTACAGAAAGTCGCTACATCCGGAGCATTTTCTGGGACTTAGAACTAGAGGGCTTTCTTTACTTGGAAGAAGTCGTTTCGCTCCTTTTGTGCTGCATCGACGTCATCTGGAGATGCCACTGCAACCACAACCCCTTTGTCTTTGACTGCGTCGATCGCATTTGCAAATTCCTTGAAGTCCTTCAAGCTGTGTGACAAATGGATAACAAGTTAAATTTTGAACTAGGTAATACATTCGCAGGCATGGCTGTAACAGATGTTATGTTCTCATACAAGAATCTAAATATGATATACAATAATATCTGATTAGGTATGATAAAGCTAACAGCTAATTCGCGAACAATGAAAACGATGGAGTAACAACAATGGTTCTCTTGCCTTACAACTTGAATAACAAGTTAAATCATCAACCAATGAACAGCATCTCTACCTTGTTGAGAGTATCTCTGCTCGTCTTATTTTCCTTTCTTCTTCTGTGATTCCCAATAAATATCGCAACAAACTGCAGGAGAAGAAAAAATGGAAACAGGCGAGGTGAAAATATTTCAATCTTTTGGAAACAAAAAGCAAATTCAGAACCAATGTGAGACCGCCAGCCAACAAACTATTATGGCACGTTGTGTGCGTAAAATTAGATATGGAGGCATACACATGATTGTTTCTAGCAACAATCATTAAAAGGTAAAAACAATCCTGTTCCCTTCTGGTTCCACAGCGGTCCTCACATATATCTCCACTTTCTGACACAAATAAAACTGATGATGTCAACATACCTACTATAACCCTTGGCATCAGGAAGCTGGTACGAATCAACATCTCCGATTGTCCCAATGATGGACTTGGTAAGAGTCTCTTCATCGATTTCTAATTGTCGAAGAAAATCCCCAGTCCCATCATATACATCAAGTGTCTTTAGCAAGTTGGGGTCCCGATAAGATAAGAACGAGAATACTCCTACATTAAATTTCACAAAGTTAGCTCCTAACATAAGCAATTAAAACTCGGAGAACATTTAACACACAAGATTTTACCTGAGTGATTATCAAAGTCACAAAATCCTCCATATGCTCCGCCACTAACTCTTACACGATCCCACAACCATGTATTATTAATGAATTTGGAGATAACATGTGCACTCCCACTAAGCTGATAACCAGTGTCATAAACGTTACCAGCTTTTCCAATATAATTAACCTGCAGAAGGTAAGAGCTCAGAATAATTAATTCATAAAACATTCAAAAAGGAACCACGACAAAAAAATATTTTTCTAACCTGAGTAGGGATTACAATGGCTTCATTTGCTGAAGGTAATTGAGCATTCCAAGTAGCAGTCGCAACAGGAGAGCTGTTAGGCAGCAAATCAAGAAATTTACTCACAAACTTCTCAGAGTTGGTGAGATTCTTCCCTTCAGCAGTGACATTTACTATGCAACCTTGCCTAGAAAGCAAGGACTTGCGGATCTCCTCAAGAGAAGAAGAAATTCCATCCCAATCTTGATCAACTTTCTCTTCAAGAGCTTGAAGAAACTCCAAGTAACTAAGTAGAAAGAATAAATTAATTGTATCAGAAAGTATGTTGGTCGCACTAAGTTTTGCTATTCGATGTTGTATTATCCATAAGTATAAGCAAATAGTTCTCATACATGCTAAAAGCTTTCCGAATTATTCATATCAAAGATATGGTAAGATTTAAAAAAAGAACGATCATGCATAACAAGCTTAAATCTGCAGTGTCCTGGAAATGAACCTAAATCTGTAATCATTTTACAAGATGTACATTAACAGCACAAAGAATTGTATTTAATTTCAATGCAACCTTGAAATCATAACTTCTTAAAGTGCACTTTACAAACAGAAAATGTAGAATATGCAAGATTGGCAGAAAATATCACTGGTAAATTTCCAGTCCAACCTGACACCACCCATTTGTTCAGAAATCCACCCCGCAGTATTTAGCTTTGCATCCATCCTTGCAGCAACAATTCCATGACCACTACCTCTCAATCGGTTCTGAAAAAGACATAACAGAAATATTACAGCTTTTAATGTCAAGGATCAGTTCTGTTGAACCTTTTCAAATAGAGTTTATGATATACCTCCATTCTCGCTTTGCTTTGGGAGACAAACTGCTTAAACCGCTGCTGGTCTGTAAACTGGACTTCTTGAAGAACACAGTTGAACTGCAATAACATGAAATAGATCCATGAAAACCTTGATTAAGTATCTGCAGCAAAAATTTAACCACCAGACTACCATACTAATCTCGAGGTAAAATAACAATTATACAGTCGGTGACTTGGTATGGCATTTGGCACTGCAATTACGAACCTCCCGCCATTCAAAACGAAAAAAAGAAGGGAATGATCAATGTTCACAATGAAGCCAATCCTCTTAAGGAAAGGATAACTAAATTGTAACTATTATATTCGAAATTAAGAAAAAAACAAACCTGAATTTTTTTTTTCATTTGATTAGCGGGCAACAGAAAATTTGCACAGGAAACATTTCAAATGAAAATATGTATATTTAGAATGGAAACAAGAGAATTTTACATCCACTAAAGATAAAACTTAAGTGATGTAACCTAAGTGCATACGCATTTCGCATACTAGACAAATAATTGTCAGCTCAAGGTAAACTTTGTGAGAAGTTAGGATCAATAAGTACATGAAGCCAACTTAATACAAATTAGTCTTAAGTAATGAACTGGAAATTCTTATTGACCAAATCTCAAATGAAAAAAAGGAACTAAAAATACCAGGTGAAATAGATCATCAGCACGTCCTGCCATAGCTTTTCCACGAACAATTATATGGCTGCAGGGATCCTCCTTGCCCCGTACAGATGATGTCATTGGATAAACTGATATTCCTCCGGTTTTCCTTCCGATCAACTGATTCAGTTGCACAAAACTCAAATCTTTTGTACCCATCTCTAGCAACGATTGGCTGTCAAAAGAACATCATGATCCAATCAAGAATACAATCTAACTTTCCTAACTTACCATGAAAAATAAATTAACGATGAAACTTGTTAAGCTCAAATGATAATAAGAGCATCGTTCTTATGGTTACACTGTTGATGTATATAAAGAAGCAGTTCAATGGGGTGTGCAAATTCTCATACCAATGTTGCCGCTGCAACAACCCCTAACCCTATTGGTGCTTTGCCATTAAACAGATCTACATGACTTTCCTTCCTTTCATAAATACAATTCAACGCTAGGATTAGGTGACATGTGTTAGGTTTTTTGGCTCGTCAATTAGTGTCCTTTCCCGTTTAGGATTGTTATAGGGAAATAAAGGGTGCACTGAGTCTTCTCCTAAAAGGACTAGGAAAGAATCTTAGTTTCCTTATTCAATTAGATAAGGAATCCCAGAAGTCTATTTGGAATTGGAAAGGAAATGTAATTTTAGAATAGGAAATATAATTTGAAAAGGGGCATGTGAGCCGCACCGTATACTTATAAATAGGGTGCAGCAAAGCTGGAATAATGAGTGAAAAAGCCAGAGACAGCCAAGAGAGTTTAGAGGTGATTAGTTCTAGGGTTTTGCAGAGTACTATAAAACTATTATTAATCAAAGAAGCTGTGATTTCTCAACCCAGGGAATCACAACTGGACATAGGCCAAAGTTCTGCCGAACCAATATAAATCTTGTGTGTTTCTAGTTTTCTCTATTTTGCTAAGTTTTAGTCTATTGCCGGATACATTAAAGAGCAAGACCTAGGGGGAGTCAGAAATATAACAACATGAGCATGAGTGTCTGATTCAAAAGTCACAGGGTATTCACACGAAAATATGTAGACTTGTGTGTTTATAATATCAATAAATATATATTTCTTCATAGGAATATGCTAGCATGCACAATAACCAGATCCTTTCTGAATTGATTGGAGTCGCGATCTCAATTGGTGAATGTGAGCCTCTGAAACTCCACCAAAGTGCTGTTCAAGCTTCACCCAAAGCTCGCGAGAAGAAGAAACACCAACCATGAATGGAATGATCTCTTCTGATAGGGTAGAATTAAGCCAGATCAAGAGATTTTGATCCTTTTCATACCAATCCTCGAAGGCAGGGTTCATCGAGCGATCAGGCAAGAATGGCGAAGGACAAATCTCAGTGCCATCAATGATACCAAGCAGTTTGTATCGGCGGAAAATTGGAGCAAACAATGCTCGCCATGGCAGATAGTTGGATCGTTTCAGCTTGATCGGCACCATACTGCCAATGTTGTGAATCGTAAGAGAGGTATACGAGTTCAGAGGACTGGGATTAGAAGAAGAATTAGGGTTTTGGACCGAAGGAGAGATGATTGGAGAAGACGATCTAATTGGTGGCGAGTCAAATTGAGCAGCCATATCTTGAAGAGATCAAGATTCAACAGAGATCGAAGACAAAAGATCAAAGAATCAGAGAGAATCGATCGATTTGACGAGCGGAAGAGAAGGTCGGTGCTGTGAAGCAGAATGGCGTGATACCATGTAGAAACAGAAAACTTTCTCTGTAGGTTTCCCAATTGTATTGAATGAATACATCAGTTACACAGATGTGAGTATATATAGCCTTAGCTACCTTAGGCTAGTTACAAGAATACCCTCAACTACCTTAACAAATTACAGTTACTAACATAACTAATTACATTTAGCTTTATCAGACTATTTAACAGTAACTGTATTGGATGACTTGTCATTCTCCCTATTAAATATGTAGACTTGTGTGTTTATAATATCAATAAATATATATTTCTTCATAGGAATATGCTAGCATGCACAATAACCAGAGTAAGTGAAAGAAAGTACTCAATCTATAATTTTGCATATCTCTATGTAATTGAAGGTAGAACCTTCGTGTGTCTCCTAAAGAGTCTCAGGAAGAAAATGTGTGTGCCTAACTATCCAACATGCAAGTTATCGTGCTCTACAAAAGTTGAGTAGATTTTCTTCACTGAAAGACTAATAGAAAAACAAGATTCAATGAAAGAGGGCATGGGAATCAGTCTGGCTTAATGAGTTTAAGGGAAGTCGTCAAGAATGGGGATCAAGATCAGCCTTCTTTTTCTTAATCAGTTACAGACAATTAAATCTTAAAAAATGGTTCTGACCAAGTGGAAAGAGATGCCAGATTCGTCAGTCATTGTGTGTTTTGCCTTTGATAATACAGATTAGAGAGGCTAAAGTACGAGGCTTCATTTCGTTTCAAGAGAGAAGAGTTTCACAAATTAATTTGCGCAGTTACTTTTGAATAAAATTGTTAAATCTCCAAAATTAAATATTGGCAGGACCGTTAGTGCATGCTTGGCAGCCCATGGAAAATTAATGAAACTCTACTTTTGAGGTTCTTCAGAAGTAAACCTTTGTTTTAAGAAGAGTTAGCATCATGTTATTTCACGATGAAACCAAAGTAATTAAGGCATAAGAAAAATCAGCGGAAACAACTTACCAAAAAAGAGGTACCAAAGGAAGTAGCTCTTGCTTTAGTGAACTCATATTGAACACAACTTCAGTGTACAGGACATCATTTGTGAAGAGGTCATGCCGCAGAACCTTCACGCCATTGACATCCCCAACCTACATTTAACATATATTTTTTTTCAATAGGAACTACCCCGAAAGAAAATTCACAGAAACTTGATGTTATGGTAACCTCTGTAGGAATACAAGTAGGTTCCTTTGGAATGTCTTGCAAAGAGAGACTTGGAACACTTTTCAAAGCTTCTGAAGGGTCAGGAGTTTCCTGCCTCCGTCGCAGCTCCTGTGTAGCACATGCTAGCTCAGCTAGATCTTCTTCTGTCATACAGGATTTAACTTTATGCAATATTTCTTTCTCAGCCTCTTCATCACGAGAAGCTTTCTCTGGATCAGGCTGACAATCAAGTTACATGTTAGGAACTTAGGAGTAATAAACAGGGAAGAAAGGTCATGGGAGAAAATGTATAATTGATTACCTGCATTTCTACCACAACTCTATGGGGATTGTCCAGAATGAATTTCTTGATTAAGGGAGAGAAAACAGCCTTAGAGCCTTCAGCATCTATTCTGGCTTTCAGTGCCAGCAAAGGTTTCTCATACTTTAATGGCTCAAACGGATCCAAATCATATATCCATTTACCCTATAAAAAGAAAAACTTACATTAAACTCTGATCGGGAATAAATGGCCAAAAAAGATACCAGATACTTTATCGAGAAAAGGATAGGGAAAAAAACTAAACTAAAGAGGGATATATCTTACCATGGATCGGAGCATTAGTGACAAGCCACGAGGAAATGATCCCGTGTTGTTTTCCCTCAGAGAGAACTCAATCGTATTCATGGATGCTTCTACAGCTTCCGTATAAAAACCTTCCTCTGCTAACTTTTTAAGTGTACTCATGACAACTTCTTCAACCTTTTGAATATCATCTTCTGAAACACCCTTCAAACCAATACTAAATAGAGGTTGAAGGAGATCATCATCAACTCCACCACCAACGATGGCCTCACCCAACCCACTCTCAAGCAATATTTTCCTCAATGGAGAAGCAGGCGTTCCCAACATAAGATGATCCAGAAACCCAAGCGTAAGCTCAGTCTCCAAATCTAGGGGCTTATCAGCAAGCAACCAATTGAGGCATACCATGTTTTTCTTCCTCAAGTCACCACCTTCACCGGCAGGATATTTCTCAGAAATCCTAATTGGTTCTGAAAATAGTTTCTGCGGTTGAATTCTTGATTCATTTGGAGATGAACTTGCATCGAACATATCTAGGTACTCTGAGAGAGAGAGAGAGAGAGAGAGAGAGAGAGAGAGAGAGGTGAGATGCTAGAGATTCAAAATATTTTCGACTATTACACTTATAAATCATTTATAAAAAAATTCTAGGTCATCAAAATAATAGCGCAGTAAAAACATGAACATGTAAGCGATCACTGGCTTCTCTAAGACGGATATATCCATTTCGTTTCTTAAATTGGTAACATAAATTTTAGTACTTCGCAACAATTTGGATAAAAAACCAAAAATGGGGAACATTCGTTGATGTTAAGGTTTGGATTTGGAAACCTTGTTACAGAATGAAAAATTGTAAAATGCACATCACTAGAAGAAGTGATAACATAGTAACAAGAGCCACTAGCATAGCTAGCATATGGCTTTATGGTTTCAGTGGCTAGATTAATATCCTCAACAGTTTCTTTCCAGAGCTAGCTTCTCATCAATCTTAATTTGGGAAAACTCATCCAATCTTTTATGGGAAAAGGTTGAAATAGTCATACATTATAATCTAGTTTGCAAGCAAACCAAAGTAATTCAAATGTATACGTAGATCCGATTTAATACCACTCAAAATGCGCAGGCGTTCAGTTGGATCATCATCTCCATAAAACCATATTCGGGCATTGCTGGGATGGTAATACTTACGGTGGAACTCCTGTAATATGTTTGTCAGAAAAAAAAGCAGTTGCATTAAAATATTATTTAAGAAACAACTCAAAAATAATCGACAGATGTAACTCGTTCATGAGAATCAGATAACTTGCCAGGAAGGTGGTCACACTCAGACGAATAATGCATATGAGACAGAACAAGGAGAAAAGAAGGGAGGGGGAGTAACAGTGAGTCATTCTAATTTCTACCAGAAGTCACTATGCGCAAAGGACAAAAATGCTCACAAACAAAACAAAAAGAAAAAATTCAAAACCGTTTTGCAATAGAATTCTAATTACTGTCATTCTGCATCCAAATGACATTGGAATGCATCCCTTACATGGTTCAAAACTTCTTACAATTGGTCATCTAACTACATCACTACACTGAAGGCAACACGCTGAAATTTTCCAGAACAATATTTTAAAGGTTGCACAGAATGTGCTGCTATAACTTGCTGAGTGAAATTGTAATGCTACAAAATAAAAAATTAAAAAAAATGTAAAAAAAAAAAAAAAAAAAAAAAAAATCAAAGTCTACAATAAAAAGTTACCTACGACCACAGCACATTAACGGTTACAATTAAGTTTATAGTAGTACTCTAAAGAACTATATAGAAATTTTTCCTCGGTCAACACAACAAACCTTGAATTCGTCAAATGTCAGTTTAGGAATAACTGTTGGATCACCCCCACTGTCAACAGCATAGGTGTTATCCGGAAAAAGAGCCTGTAGCAAATGCACATGGAACAGTTGCAAATGGAAACAAGAGGTATCAATATCAAAGTATTTTGAAGAAAAAAAAACGAAAACGAGATACTTGGTAAACATAATACTAAGTACTCCAGTCATTCACAAAAGCTAGCGCCATTAAATGTTCAAGTACTATAATCATCCATGATAACATATGACTCTCCTGTCAATAACACAGATAGGTGTGTATACCAAGAATAAATGGCCTTCATGAACTCCAGCATTCATGCTCAATTAGTATCATTATGCTAAGCGCAATGGTAAATAAATTTGGATACAGAAAACAAATAATATAATATTAAGCAGATAACCATATAGAAATGTATATTAACAATGTTTAATGATTTACATATACATCTGATTTTATAAAATATTTAGCTCAAACTGATGTCTTCAAACTAAAGCCCACCATGATTTTTTCCCCATCTAATTACCACGGTTGCCCACAATTAAACCCTCTACAGTATGTGGTTTGGATAACAACATACCTAGATCAAACAAATTCAAGTAATTGCTCATATTGTGATAGTACCATTAAACACTCTACAGTATGATTTGTAACATTGGTCTGTCCATATCATTCAGACACGTGGAAAAGAACTGAAACAAAGATGGTTAAGGTTATAAATGTGCCAAACTGCTAAAATATAGACAATAAACAGTTGGGAACAAAAAGAAAAGAAAACTTGCCTGTTGAGCAGTCCGCCCGAGTATATTATCAGGCTGGGAATAGACCCCTTTCATCTCATTAAAAACAACTCCTGAAATTAAGAACAGAAATCATTTAAGAAAAAATATAGTAGCTTAATACTTGGAAATAAAAAAAATTTATAACCATGACACATCAATTTCAGAAGGATCAGGTGAGCAACCTTTATACGATATATCATCAGAAGGATCATTGAGCTCGTAATGCCAACCCTCCTGCTGGAAAGTCCTGACGTCCTCCACACATTTAGGAAAGAAGACAGCATCCAGATATACATCGACAAGGTTATAGAAATCCTGATAAAATGACATGTTTTAGTAACGAATACAGTGTCAATACAATATATATCAGTGGATTTCTTTCCAATTCTCTACTCGTTTTACCTTTGTATTTGTGGAAGCAACCGGGTAGCAAGTTCTATCCGGATAAGTAAATGCATTCAGAAACGTATTCAAGCTCCCTTTCAACAACTCAACAAATGGTTCTTTCAAAGGGTACTTTCTTGACCCACACAATACACTGTGTTCAAGGATGTGTGGGATCCCAGTGGAATCGTTCCTGCATCAACAAATAGATAAACAAGATTGAACATTGTGATTGACAACAAAAGAAAAGGACATTTGTAATTCACTTAAAACAACTTGATTTACTCAACAATTCTTCACTGTTCGGCAGCTAAACCAATCAAACACATAATGCGCAGAAAATAAAGTATCCTAATTTGTAAGTTCCATTACATAAAGAAGAAATTTTTAGTACGAGTACTCACGGCGGGGTCCGAAAAACAATGCCGAAAACCTTATTCTCGTCATCATTGGACACCGAAATAACTTGGGCACCGGTCTTCTTGTGCCTGAAGAGCAGAGCTTTGGATTTACACTCTCCAATGAACTCCTCAGAGACCTTCTCGAACCCGAGCTTTTCCACGACGTCATCCTGCACCCCAGAATACTCTAAACCCACAAAAAACCCAAATTAAATCACAAATTACAAATTGGGTAGCTAGGGTTTCAGAAGGAAATGTACCTGAAGGGGACTGAGTGAATGGAATGGCGACTGCGCGCGCGGAGAGGGAGGAGAAGCTTCTAGCGACGTTGGGGGCAGAAGAGGGGAGTAATCTGCTGGCGGGGCGGAGCAGAGAGCGTCTGCTGGGGTTGAGAATCGGACGGCAGCAATGGTTTCTTACAGCAGAAGCTGAAGAAGAAGATGAAGAGCGAGTTGAGGGGAGGGAAAAACAGGAGAGGCGGCGGGAAGAGCGGAAGAAGAAGAAGAGGCGATTGCTGGAGGCGAGAGAAGAGCGAAGCAGAGTTGCTCCCTCCATAACTTTTGTGGTTTGGATTGCGAGGGAAATAATGAAATCTGAAGGTTAAGTGGAGTTGGGGATTGGATGGGTGGTTCTTCCTTCTTTAATTTTCCTTTTTCTTGCTTAGTAAGTTGAAACTATTTTCCATCTTTTTTTTTTTTAATTTTTTTCAATTTTTTTTATTGTTAGTAATGTTATACTTACTACCTATTTGTACCATCATTTATATCGATTTTCTAAAAGAGGTAGGACCCACCAACAAATATGGATCTCATATCTATTAGAAAAATAATACAAACAATGTTACAAATAAATTGTAAGAGTAGCATTTTTGTTTCATTTTTGTTTACTTGGTGGACAAGTTTGTCTACTTGGTGGACAAGTTAAAAAGAGAGTCAAAAATAAAATGTACAAAGTTCGATGAGTTCTTCCACTCATGTAAAAGGGCAGGTATTGAACTCAAACTACGAGAGTTAAATATGAGTTCTTCCACTTACAAGTGAAAAGACAAGTATTAAACTCAGTTCATGGGAGTTGAATTTGGTTCTCTCTCCACATATATAAGTGAAAGGGCATAAACATAATGTCAGTGGTTAATTTGATTTTCCATTTTAATAAAAGAAAGAAATTTCATTAGGAAAACTTCATTCATCTCCATAATAAGTGGTATCAAGCTCATCATCTATGGGCGTTGAACTTAAATTCACAATTGAAGATGAATATTTCTAAATTGTAGAACTAAATAACGAATTTCATTTTAGAATAGGAAGAGTTGAGAAGCCAAAAGAGTTCCACTATGGATTCAGCTCCCTTGCTTCTAGGATGCTTGGGTTTTGAGGTGGCTGAACCTATCTCCTTTTTTTTTTTCACAGAAGAGAAATTGTTGCCCTGGTTGATGTTTTTCTTTTTTTTCGTCAACCCATTTCGTCCCGTGTTCAAACACTATCCTACTCTGTAATGTAGTGTAATAATATTATTTGTAATAAAAAATAATAATTTAAAACCCATTGTATCTCAATTGAATACACATAAACAAATAAAAGAAAATTAATATGATTTTCAATGAATTCGTTCACTCACAATCTCTTGACAACTTAAGCAGAGCTAGCTACTTACAAGAGGCATACAAAATCAACAGTTGAAGGCACTATATTTTAAGTTGTTGAATAGCATGGTCTCTTTCTTTTGCTTCCCGTTTCGGTTCAACTTCCCCTTCGCTTCCTTTAGGTCTACACCAACGTCCGACAAGATCAATAACAATTTTCTCCAATCCAACGACACTATCAATTAGGAACTTGATATGCTGAATGACACAAGTTTTAGGACGGTACCCTAGTATTTATAGGGCAATTTCGCAGCTTCTGCTATCTTGCTTCTTCTTCTCAACGGCATACTTACCTTCAACACAAGTCTCTGCTATTAGCTACGTTTACATATTCTCACTTAAGGTGGCCCACATATACATTAATATTTAGTTACTGATATTGGTAATTAATTAATATATGAACTAGTCAAACAACCCACTCCAAGCATGACTCTAGTTGATTACAATCCACTAAGAACATGACTCTAGTTGACAGATAAGAGAGTAAGAGAGATTTTGGCTCAGCGAATCCCTTGATGGTAGGGATTAGTGGAGTTAGTTTGTTTTCATGTGAGATTAAGGGGTCCCTAGCCTAGCCTATATAAAGCCTTGCATTCCATCTGAGAAAGATACTCAAGTGGCAATAGGCTAGAAGACCACTTAAACTAGAGTTACATGAGCGTCCGATTTTTGCTGTGCTGCAGAAAACTCGTTGATGGACAATCATGGCTGGAGGTTAGTTCGAATTCTATTTTACATGTTGTTGCGCTGAATGTGATCACCAAAACTGATAACATGTGGTATCAATGCCACCTTCAGTACATATTGTTCACAATTCAGTCTTCCTAAGGCATGAAGTGATATTGTTTGATTGTGCTTAAGGGTTCAAACTTGTTTAATCTATTCATATTACGAGTTGTATTTCATTGTTCTATGAAGAAAAAAAAAATTGTAAGTTGATGTCATATCCATGTATGTTATGAGTTTCTTTTCATTTTGAACTCAGTAAGTTGATACATATATAGTTGCTTCATGTTGATTTAAGATTAGCCGCAACATCTTAAGTCTATAAAGTGCGTGCTATAATCACGTAAGGAGTTCAGTTTAAAAAAAAATGAAATAAGGAATGAGGCATCTACAAATTACAGTAATCTAAATAGCCACTAACACAACCTGACCTGGAACATCAACGTAGACACACGAATTGTGATGTTGGCTGACACCTAGAAGGTGGCAAAGCCATAAAGTGTAGTGATATGAAAAATGTGAATAAATTAAAACTTAAAAGTGACTAATTAGAGTGCGCATGTGAGCGGGATTGAACCCATATCACACAAGTGATGTCACATCATAGATAAAGTGCAGTAAAGGAAGAGTAAGGACATTTATATTGAAAAGAGAAGTCTCCTACATAATAGCTTTTACTAGCAACCCTCGTCATCACGAAATCTCTGCCACTAAAACCTTGGAGGGGCAAAAAAAAACAAGGGTGAGCGGGCCTAAAAATTAAAGTTTTGTAAACAGTTTTCGAAAATGTGTAACCCTTCGCTATAAAACAAGTATAAAGTTTCTCGAAAATATTATAATACTAGCATGTAATACAGTACCCTGCAGCAGAAGTGGTCAAAAGATGTAGGGTACAACAATAAGGTATCTCAACATTAAATCTCAAATCGTTATTACAAGAAATCAATGCTCATTAATTTATGTAGTCCATTGCAGAGATATTCAGACAATGAAGCAGGCTGGGTTTAGGTTTTACATTCTAGTACTACATCACATGAGCTGCACTAGTCGCATCACATACGAGTTCAAATCATCAAACAAAAGGACAGGCTGGCACCTAACTCTGGATCCGAAGCGAATGTAAACGGTACATGTGAACTACACCTGAAGTTGGTCCTTGGCCCAGGGCAGTACAAATAACTAATGCAAACATGCAATAATGAGCAGATAAAATACAAGTATATCGTGCCACAAATTTATGCTCACGAATAATATTAAAAACATAAAGTATACGAAAAGTCTATTTGTAACAGTAAACATAGCATGTCACATCTTAGTAATAAAAGCAATTGTCGGGAAAAATCACACACACACACACACATATATACACACATAAAACGAAAAGACCCACTCATAGGTACCTGCATATCGTAACCGTCTAACTATTCTGCTCAGCGGTACACCTTCGGATGGTCCTCTTCTAAACAGAAAATTACTACACTAATCATTAAAGTAAAATTAATTAATGTAATAAACCTATTCCCCTTAGTTTGCACAAAAACAGGATTTTCGTTGGAAATTTGGGAAGAAATTCAAACACCTCGTTCGGAGCTGTTACACAACTAAATTTGACCTACAATATATCAAAACGAAGCTTAGGATGAGATGAATAAAATTATTCCTATTTCAAGGTCACACGTTGGCCAGAGCTGCTTGAAAAAAGGCTAGAATCTATTGCCTAACTTGGAACCTTTAGAACAGAGGGGATTTGAGCATGCAAGCTCAAACCTGTGGTCTAGGGGTTGTGGGGAAAATGCCCTATGCCTTCAACTCAACCAAACCAACTAGATTTGGCCAGGTTTTGAACGGGAATCCAACAAACTCGTCAAAAAAATGGTGGATTAGATATTCATCCCTCAAATGCACTAAAACATACATGCATGCTAGTAAAACGTACTGAAAACTTGAGAGAGAGTTTAGTGGTGGAAATCCTAAGCTTACCATGGTCGAAGGAGTGATTATTCTATAGGCGATCGTCATGATACACAATGAGGTTTTCGTTTTTGTCTGAGTTTTCTCACGGTCAAATAGTGGGGAACAAGTCCCAGAGGCTTTAGGTGAT
Source organism: Pyrus x bretschneideri (assembly GCF_019419815.1). NCBI lineage: Eukaryota > Viridiplantae > Streptophyta > Magnoliopsida > Rosales > Rosaceae > Pyrus > Pyrus x bretschneideri. Next base: position 7,877,073 of record NW_025999391.1, on the reverse strand, counting down.
TTTTGATTGAGTTTGGGGAGTTTTGGAGATGGTATGATGGCTGCTTAGGTAGTGCCGAGAGGAAGAAGAAAGTGCAAGGAGAGGAAGAGCTGCATGAGAGAGTTAAGAGAGGAAATGAGAATGACTGAGTGAGAGAGTGGGGAGTGCACGGGGCAGAGGGATAGAAACATAGGGAAGAGAAAAAGTTGAAAATATAGAAATCAAAAGAAATGAATGCAGAGTAATGTGAGAGAGAAAAGAGAGGTAGAGAGAGCTAAAGAGACGTGGGAACCGGCCAAAAAGAAAGAAAATGATGATGTGTGCGATGAAACAAGTGTGGGTTTTCAAAACCCAAAATAAATATTATTTTAATTCCTACTTGTACACTAAATGAATCAAATATCATGTATGGTCTGAACATAGCCTGTTTAAGGCTGATTTAAGCTTAAATAATGGCCTCACTCTTGTTACAAGCCGAAGGAAAGGCAGCTCGGAGATTAGTAGAGGTTATGGAATCTGACCCAGCAACAACTCCAGCAAGAGTGGGCTCTAAAGAATGAAAAGACGTATGTATAAAGTATAAGTACTTATTTCTTATGGACAGTTGAAATCCGGTAAGAAATAGGCGCATATCGGCCTTCTTTAGTAACAAATTTTTAGGTCATCCAGAAACTAGAAACTCCCACGCCAGTCTAAGGTGCACACTGCATGAGAAAATTAGAATTTATCTCAGGTAAATTTACACTGTTTCAAACATAACTTGTTCATTATAGTTCCGAATTGAGTTCCGTCTGCGGCCATGTCCCGTAAAAATGAGTTCTATTCAAAAATAGTAAAATAAGAGCGGAAAAGTGAAGGGAAAATGAGTCAACGTGGAAGGCCTATGTGGCATTTCAGGGGTATTTTAATAATTTCACTACTATTGAGAATAAAATACCATAAATCTTGGAATGGGATGTGATAGCTACTCTACCTGTAGGAACTAATTATTTAATATTAGTGAAAAGCAAAATGGCAATCTAGACATATAAGTGTTAGTTTTCCTATTCCCACATGTATGGATTTTTGGTTTTGATGTCTTGATTACCTTCAAGCATATGTAAATTCCTGTGTTATACAACCTCTACCCACAGGAAGGTGTGAATTTACATTTCAAAAGCATGATTTGTTTGTTTTTTATTTGGTTTGCAATTATCTCTTTTGATTCATCTCATGTTCCAATGTTGTGTAGTGACAATTTTTCTGATTGGAAAGACAAAGTCCTGTTGGCTTTAGGGTGCATGGATCTCGACCTTGCTCTTCGTGGAGATAAACCACCCTTGCCCACAAAATCAAGCACTCAAGAAGGCAAGGATGCGTATAAGTGGTGGGAGCGATCTAATCCCTTAAATCTGTTGCTTATCAAATTCAGTATGAGCAAGAGCATTCGGCGTTCAATCTCAAAATGTGATAAGGTGACAGATTTCATGAAAGCCATTGAAGAACAGTTTATGAAGTCTGATAAAGCACTTGTTAGCACCTTGATGCATAAACTTTTAGACATGAAGCACGGCAATTCTAAGAGTGTGCGTGAGCACATTATGGAAATGAGGGACATTGCAGCTCAACTTAAGTCCTTACAGATAGAGATTTCTAAGTCATTCTCAATTCCCTCACTCTTGAGTGTGGACCATTCAAGATTTCCTATAACACATATAAGGAAAAGTGGTCTTGGAATGAACTTTTGACCATGTGTGTTCAAGAGGAAGAGAGATTGAAACTTGACAAATTGGAAACTGCTCTTCTGGTAATTAATGAGCATTAAGGTGCTAAGAAGGGCAAACATTTTCCTAAGGTGAAAGGAAAGAAACTGATAAAGCATTTTTCAGACAAGGATGCATGCTTTTTCTGCAACAAGAAGGGACACAAGAAGAAGGAATGCACCAAGTACAAGAAATGGCTGGAAAAGAAAGGTACTCTATTTGCTTATGTGTGTCGTGAATCTTATTTTGTTGAGTCTCCTAGTAATACATGGTGGATTGACTCTTGTTCTTCAATTCACATTACCAATGTCATGCATGGATTCCTAAACCACAAGAAGCCGAGGGGCAATGAGCAACACATCTACTCAAGAAATTAGATGTGCTCCAGTGTTGAAGCAGTGGGGACTTTTAGAATAAAATTAGCATATGGTTTTAATTTAGATTTGGGAAATGTCTTTTATGTTCTGTCTTTCTCTAGAAATTTAATTTCAGTTTCAAAGTTGGTACTTTGTATTTTAAGGTTTGCTTTGACAATCCAATAATAAGTTTAGTTAAGAATGGTTTGAGTATTGGTGATGGCATTTTATTAGATGGTTTATTTGAAATGAATTTAGACCTCACGCATGAGTGTTATCTTTCAACAATGCCTGACCATGTTGGTACTAAATGATGTATTATTAATGAAAACTCCCCAAAACTTTGGCATAAAAGAATAGGTCATATCTCCATGGAGAGAATCAATAGATTAGTAAATGATGGAGTCTTGATGACTTTAGATTTTACTGATTATGGGACTTGTAGAGATTACATTAAGGGAAAGCAAACCAACAAGTTTTCTAAAGGTGCCAAAAGGAGTTCGGAGTTACTTAAGATCATACATACTGATCTTTGTGGACCTTTTCCCACTCCATGTCTAAATGGTTAAAGATATTTCATCTCATTTATAGATGATCATTCTCGCTTTATGTATCTTTACCTTTTAAATGATAAGGTTGAAGCCCCAAGTGCTTTTAAAACATACAAAGTGGAGGTAGAGAAACAAAAAGAAAGGAAAATTAAAATTGTAAGGTCTGATAGGGGTGGAGAATTTTATGGAAGGTACATAGAAAAAGGACAAATGCCATGTCCATTTGCTAAGTTCCTTGAAGAAGAGGGTATTATTGCACAATATACAATGCCTGGTACACCACAACAAAATGGTGTAGCCGAAAGAAAGAATCGTACACTAATAGAAATGGTAAAGAGCATGATTAAAAATTCAAGTATCCCTTTATCCATGTGGAGTGAAGCCTTAAAGACTGATGTGTATGTTTTAAATAGGGTTCCATCTAAAGCCATTTATAAAACACCATTTGAAATTTGGAATGGATGGAAACCTAGCTTAAGACACTTATACGTATGTGGTTGTCTAGTTGAAGTGAGAATTTATAATCCACAATTAAAGAAACTTGATTCAAGTGGCTTTTCATAAGCTAGAAATGCTAAATTTCTTGAAGATTATGAGCATAGTGGGAGTGAATTTACTTGTAATATAGAAATTGAGGAAATTAATGAGGCTAATGAGTCTTCTTTGAAAAAAGGAAGAGTGGTTGTTTTTCAAGAGAATCATTCAATTGATACTCTTGAAATGCAACATGTTCAAGTGGAACCACTCCATGAAGAACAAGCTCACGAAGAACTTACTCCTAAAAATGAACGAGTTGAAGTTCAGGGAGTAGTTATAAGGAAATCTACAAGAATAAAGAAGCTTGCCATTTTTAGCGATTATGTTGTATTCCTACAAGAGTCTAACTATGATGTTGGACCACTAAATGATCCCTACTCGTTTTCCCAAGCCGTGAATGGACCAAATTCTAATCTTTGGTATAATGCCATGCAAAATGAAATGGAATCTATGGCTAAAAATCAAGTATGGGAGGTCGTTGAACTACCTAATGGGCATTCAACTATTGGATGCAAACGGGTTTATAATACCGAAAGAAATGCATCAAGTAGTATTGAACGATATGAGGCAAGACTTGTAGCTAAGGGTTTAACTCAAAAGGAAGGTATTGATGAGCATGAGATCGTCTTTCCAGTCTCAAAGAAGGATTCGTTTAGAATAGTCATGGCTTTAGTAGCTCGTCTTGATTTAGAGTTACATCAAATGGATGTGAAAACGGCATTCCTGAATGGAGATCTTGAAGAAGAGGTATATGTGAAATAGCCAGAAGGTTTCTTTGACAAAGAGAAAAGTCATTTAGTTTGCAAATTAAGAAAATCCTTACACAGACTGAACCAGGCCTCTGACCAATGGTATTTAAAGTTTGACAATGTAATTACCTCTTATGGTTTTGAGGCTAATATTGTCGATGAATGTGTGTACCTTAAAATCAGTGGGAGAATTTATAATTTTAGTTTTGTATGTAGATGATATTTTACTTGTAAGCAGTGATTTGGGTTTAATGCATCAGAAGAAAAATTTTCTTCTACAAAATTTTGATATGAAGGATATGCCTCATATGTCATTGGCACAAAGATTCACAAAGATAGATTTGTACGAACATTAAGCTTAGCTATCTCAAAAGTCCTACGTTGAAAAGGTTTTGGAAAGATTCAAGATGAAAGATTGTTCACCTGGTATTGCACCCATTGTCAAAGGAGATAAGTTCAGTCTTAATCAATGTCCACAAAATGACTTGGAGCGAGAACAAATGAGGAATATACCTTATGCTTCAGCTATTCACAGTCTAATGTACACACAAGTGTGTACAAGACGTAATATTGGATTTGCAGTTAGAATGTTGGGTAGATAACAAAGTAATCCAAGCTTGGAGCATTGGAAGACTGCTAAGAAAGTCATGAGATATTTATGAGGAACCAAGGAATATAGGCTTACATACAAACACTCCGACTTTTTGGAAGGAGTTGGTTATTCAGAATTAGACTTCGTTGGTTATGTAGACTTAAGAATGTCTACTTCAGGATACATTTATCTCCTTGCTGGAAGAGCTGTGTATTGGAGGAGCGCTAAGCAAACTTTAGTTGCTTCGTCTACCGTGGAAGCAGAATACATCGCTGTTTTTGAAGCTTCTACGCATGTGAATTGGTTGAGGAATTTTATCACATATTTAAAGATCATCGCTAGTATTGCAAGGCCTTTGAAGATTTACTCTGATAATATGGCTACAGTTTGTTTTGCAAAGAACAATAAAAATGGAAGCCAGAAGAAGCATAGCGACATCAGGTATTTGGTTGTCAGAAGACATGTTAGAAATGGTGAAATTTCTATTGAACATATAAGCACTTAACAAATGATAGCATATGATAGGAGCATATTTAGGCGACTTACTTAGCTTGTTTTCGTGCATCTATGTTGTTAATTCATAGTTGTTTTAGTAGTTTAAGCCATTTTCGTGTGTTTTTAGGTTCATATGGCTAAGGAAGCAAAAAGATGCATTTTGGAGCATTTTGGAGCAAAATTGGGCTTGGAATGGATAGCATATGCTTGGAGCCAAAGTGTTGGACGAATTTGAAAGCCTTGTATGCACTTTGGACATAAAACAAAGGGCCTAGCCCAATCAAACAATCCTTTGAGCCATGCAAAACCTCTAGCCCAATCAACAACCCTTAGCCACATGCATTCACATGCATCACAACCCCAAAACCATCAAGAAACACCCATTGTCGTGCCTTGCACTTCCCCTTTTATTTTCAGCCATTCCACTTCATCATTACACCACCTTCTCCATCTTTATTCCACATGCATTCATCATAATTCACCCTAGCTACCACCATTCACACACACATGCACTTACTCTTTCATCATTGCACCACCATTCACACACACATGCACTTACTCTTTCATCATTGCACCACCATTCACACACACATGCACTTACTCTTTCATCATTGCACCACCAATTCAACACATGCATTTCCACCTTCCTACTTCATCATTTCAGCCACATATTCACCCACATGCACTTTAATCATTCAACACATGCATTCACACACCAACAACAACCCAATGCCGTGCACTTCCCTTGCCTTTCCACCAACAACCTAGCTCTTTTTTCATCATTATTTCATCCACATGCACTCTCAATCATAACAACCACATTCACTCTTAAACAATCACCCACATATTCTCCCATTCCCCCTATAAAAACCCATGCATTCATACACAAAAATCACATCTCATTTTCATACACAAGACACCACAAACACTTCCAATCTTCCCCTTTGCCGCAAGCTCCCATTCCATTTCTACACAATCTCTTCTCGGCTTCATTCCATTCCATACACTCTCCCATTCGCAGAAACCATTCAACCTTAGCCGCTCCACCTTCATTTACAACACACTTGGAGCACCAACACCGAAGGCAACTCTTAAGGGATTTCAACATCAGTTTTGCTTCAAGGGTTCTTTCTCCTTAATTCTATGTTCATTCATGTTGTATATTTTTATATCAAACATTCTGTAAACATGAAGTGTAACTAATTTCTTTCTAGGGATTCGATGTAGCCTTGCAAGATTGCCATGTAGTTATTTCAGAATGCTCAGTTGATCCATCTATTTCTTGTTTCATTCTCTGATTTAATTGTGACTTTGTGTGTTGATTTTAATGTTTGATCACCATTTGATTTAACCACAGGTTGTTTAGCCAAGAGTAAAGCACACATCATGCATACTCTTGGTGGATATGTGAATGAATGAAGGGAATGCTTTGCAAACAACCTGCCGAGTGTTTCCTTTGGTTTTATGAAAGTTTCTTGTGCGTGTCATGTTCTTGATTAGGGACCAAAGTTGCACATCACACTTAGGTTCATGATTAGGAACATTTGATCAAGTCCACACATCATATGGTTGATCATATCTAAGTGAAACAAACCCAAGAAATAGGTAGATGGATGAGTATAATCTGATTTAACAAGCATGGACTTGGCTTAGCAATGGTGAAACCGAATCCCTAGCTTCATCTCCATCTGTGCTATCTCATTTTATTAGTTGTTGAGTCATTTATTTGTGTCTACTTCATTTTCTTGTGCTTTCAAGTTACAACAACAAATCTGCCTAAGTTGATTAGTTTTATTTCTCTTATAGAATTCTTGCAAAACAAGTGATTATATAGGTCCAATTAGTCCCTGTGGATTCGACACCCTTACTTGTGCCATTATACTAAACCTATTTTAGCACTAGGAAGGAAAACCTCAATTAGCATACCCCATAACTAAAGGTTTGCTGGCAAATTTGTATAAGAGTCATGTGGAGAATCATTGAATCATCTTTTGTAATTAATTGTTGAGCTTAGTATTTAAGTATTTTGAATTCAATAAAGTGTTTTTTATTTTTGTGCACAATAAAGTTTTTTCAATTCAATGGAATTGATAAAGAAAGACCGAGAATAACAAGTTAAAGTTGTTCATAAAGGACTCAAATAGAGAGTTTCAGATGTTGTAATACATGGAAGAGAATGACTTGGTTTTGAGTCTTGACCGCCATGATTCATGTTTGAGATGTTCTATTTGGGTTGTGTTTCTTGTCATTATTTGTTTGGGAAGTTTCGATTAAGCTATATATCTATTCAAATCTATATCATTCTTAATGTTAATACAAGGACCAAGTGGGAGAATGTTAGCAACGTTCAAGTATTTTCACTTAAGGTGTCCCACATATTAGTCATTAATATGTAGTTACTGATATTGGTAATTAGTTAAGATATGAATTAGTCAAACAACCCACTCAAAGCATGACTCTAGTTGATTACAATCCATTAAGAGCATGACTCTAGGTAACAGATAAAAGGAGAGATTTTGACTTAGCGAATCCCTTGATGGTAGGGATTAGTAGAGTCAGTTTGTTTTCACCTAGGTTAAGGGGTCCTTAGCCTAGGCTATATAAAGCCTTGCATTTCATCTGAGAAAGTTACTCAAGTGGCAATAGGCTAGAAGATCACTTAAACTAGAGTTACACAAGCTTTCGATTTTGCTGTGCCGCAGAAAACCCATTGTTGGGTAATCATGGCTAAAGGTTAGTTTGAATTCTAGTTTACATGTTGTTGTGCTGAATGTGATCACCAAAACTGATAACATCTGCAAGTAAGGACATGCATTCATGAAACAAGTTAATTAATGAAGATCTATAATGTATTCTGCATCAACACCAACCTTAAATGCTTGAGATTTGCTAGTGTAGGAAACACATGATTGAGATTGTAGAAAGCTTTATAGATATCGAACTTGACAATCTTTAGTTGAGAAATACAGCAGAATAATTGAGTAAAAGGAAGCACTATGGATCTACAGTAGCCATTATAATTCTCATCCATGACGTATCCTTGAGAAGGCACCTTTTTATGTTTAAAGATATGAATATCTCAACTAGAAACAGTACCATCTTTTAGAGAAAAATGAACAAATGAATCTTGTAAGATTCCCAAGAAATTCTTTGGTTTCTTCAGAAGACGATGCTTATTCATCTATTTCTCATGTTTCGTGAATAGCTGGGACATTGAGGAATATCCAAAAAGGCATTTAAGGAATCGGTCTGATTCTATCTATTCATTCCGTTTGAATAAAAGAAGGATAAGACATTGCTTTTACTAATTCTCATGAAATGGTGATATAAAATCGGTATATTTTCGACATCATATCCATAGTTAGCGCATTCATCACTGTCAGAAGTGCCAACTTCCTATCAAAGTCACAGTCATCAATATCATCAATATCGTCGTTATCATTAATATGGTCACTATCATCAACAAGAAAATCCTTAGGCTTTTTAACATGAACTTGTTCAAAATACTGTAATGAAAGGAAAATAGTGGTGTGACCTATATTTAACTAAGGGGTGCGACAAAGGGAAGAGAAAAAGATGGAGAATAGGCTTGAGGAATTGTGTGTTAATTCCCCAGTCCTTGTGCCTTTTTTTTTATAGTAATATGGAGGAGAGAAACTTGTTTTCCAAGTAATACAAAGTCTATTAGGAAAGATCTTATACATCCCAAAGGATTCCTATTCTATCTCTACTCAGGATTTACACAATCACAATATGTATTAGGATATATGTCACAACACTCCCCCTTGAGTGTGCAAATACTAAAGTAGATGTCGCACGAGATCTTCAAGCCAATGTAGAAGCAATTGATGAAGTCGTCCCGTCTAGTCGGCATAAATAGCAAATGTGAGTCTAAAAAACAAACAAAAGAATGCATGAGTGGTAAAACTCACAAAACCTCGCTATGGAAAAACACAAGGTGGGACAAAAGCCCATAGTCAAAGGAGAAAAGTGAGTAGTTGCATTAAGTCAAAACTATACGTCTTCGGGACATAAGTAGAACGTACACAAGGGTATGACCAACCTAGGATGGGTGCTTCATCAAAACCTAGTCAGGTAGCGAAAATCCAGTGGGAAAAATGCTCTTAAGTGTGGGGAAAAAGAGTACATTAAGGTCAAGTGAGTATACTTCTGGATACTCCCCATGAGTTTGACAAAACTTCTAAATAAAACTACAAGCATCGTAAATGAGAAAGTTACGCATACCAATTCCTTATACAAGCTTCTCGAAGGTAGACTTCGACAGTGACGTTGTCAAGGTCAGCAAACTTGTCTAGGATCGGACTGCTTGACTTCAATCTTCTGATGCTCATGCTGATGTAGACATAATATGCTTGGCGTTGACTTGTTGGATGTATCATGACCTGGTTAATACATACAACGTTCTCTTTATGGATCGCTGTTGGGACTCAACGATGGATGAAAATCGCAGGGACTGCGAATATGCTCAACAAGAGTTCTCGACCATATCTCTCATGTGATGAGATATAGTGAGTCTTGGAATGATTCGAAGGTTTTCACAACTAAAGGTTTATATCACAGACCTTCAAGATATTGTGGTGTTCTTTAATGGTAAAGACTTAACCATTCAGGAACGTACATTGTGCGGTCAGATAGGTAATATGATTTAGCGAATCCCACAAGGTAGGCATCATTCTGAAGATCAAATAGGTGTGATCTATTCTAAGAGGCATAGGGATAGAAAAGCCCAAATCTATAGTAAAAGAAAAACGTTTTTAACACCAAATTTGGTAGTGGTGTGTAGGCACAATGCTGCTTTATGCCAAAAGATTATCAGCACATAAGATGTCAGATTCTACTGCATTATGCTAAGTACAACAAATGCTAATTGTACTTAGATATGGTTACCTCACGTTCCAATATAGAACCTTATGCTCCATATCTTCCGTAGAGGTCTCATTTGCATCTAGCATACAAACGATCAGGGTATACTTGGACATAACACATTTTGGGTCTAGTTCAAGTGGTGGGCCAGAATACCATTAGAACTAGCTCGAAACTTCAAGTCGAGGTAATGTCGACTTTTCCCAAGATCATTCATCTTAAAGTCCGACCTTAGGTACGAGTTAGTTTTCTCAACTCTAGCAATTTTGGGTTTTGTACATGTAGGAGCATATATCCCTAACTGATCAAATATTGACTTAAACGGGTATACCATATTCACCCGGATAGTTCTGCATCAGCAAAGTGAAGGACTCTTGAGAATCGAGAGGGTGTTCTTGTGGTCTAGAACTATTTGAATCAGTACATGTAAGTCTTCTAGAAACTCCATGTAGGTTTCATATCACGATCCCAAAGATACTACAACCATGTTTGTAATACTGCAATCAATCACATGGCGTATGAGAGAAACCTTGCGCCACAAGGCGTCAATCGCACTATTTCATTCATCTCATCATCATAGGTTGATTCTTCTAGTTGGCCAATCAGTTTTACGTTGATGTTAATTAACGGAATGCAGTTCGTTATCGTCGTCTCATTTATGTCAGTAGTAACCATATAAATTAAACATCATCTTTGATAATCTCATTCCAATTCCATATCTCATCCAAACTAGTATACTGGACCAAGAACTTTAGGTCTCGGGAGTAATCCAGATTTAATCTCATGAGATGAAAAGGATTAAGACAATGATCAAAGGGGCGAATTCGTTAATGCCATGATCATTTAATTTTGGGAAAGTGAATCCTTAAATCGAGTGATCTGCCACGCTTCTGGCGTAGGACAGATTGATTGGCTAGCCCCTAATGTACAATTGTCGACTGCAGTAGTGGAGTTCTTGCTTTTGAGATGAAGGTTCGTCGTACATATGGTACAATCATCTTTGCTTGCAGCTGGTATATGTGGTCTCGTCACTTTTGCTAGATAGGAAGTGTCTGGTTATACTCTGACGATCTAGATTGGGATTGAGATGAGATATAGTGGGGACTTTCATGATAATTCTCGTCGTTCTTTTAGGAGCGTTGACGTTCTTATCTCCTCCTAACGACGGGAAGACTGTCTCATAAAAATGACAATCCATAAAATGAACGGTAAAGAGATCGCCTGTCAAAAGGTTTTAAGTTATGAATATTAGAAAGAGAATCATAACCAGCATAGATTACCATCCTTCCCTTTATTTTATTTGTACGTAAGGGCTGCGTAAATGGCACATAGACCATACAACCAAAGATTTGCAGATGCAATATGTCAGGTTCGTATATGGTAACCAACTAACACGCGCTTTATAAGGTTGGGTTATGACTGGCCTCAGGCGAACCAACATGGTTGCTTGCAATATTGCATGGCCCTAAACAGAGATTGGGAACTTGGTATGTATGACCAATAGATCGTGCAATCATTTGAAGGCGTTTAATGAATGCTTCTGCTAAGTCATTCTGGGTATGAACATGGGGTACTTGATGTTCAACTTCAAAACCCAACAGATATGCAATATCCATCGAAAGTTTTTTATGTTAATTCTCCAACTTATCTAATCAAATAGATTTGTTCAGATAATTAGGGTGGTGAGCCCTGAGCTTGTTAATCTGAGCCACCAGTGTGGAGAATGCAGCTTGTGGACAACAGCCACATATGTGACCAACGTGTAGAAGCATCAACCAATACCATAAAGTATATAAATGGTCCATAAGGTGGTTGAATCAATCCACAAATGTCCCATTTGAATCCTTTATAGAAAAGATGGAAGCTGCTAAGGTATAGTACGCGTCAATGTATGATGCCATTACTTCTTGTAAGAGGATGCCCAAAAAGGCGCATTACGGATAATCCTAGATATCCCAAATGTACATCCATAGCGAAAATTCCTTTGGAATCATGTGCTTCTGGCCGGCCACATAAGGGCTTGAATGGGTGTAATCCACTCATTAAGCGTTCCATCTTTTCTAAAATATGCTTATGGCTATATTTGTAGGAAGTGCAATATGATAGTATGCCAATGAATTTTACTTTATTTTCTACATTGGTTTCAATATGGTATAATGTTCTTGAATATCCTTAAAGTTCAAAAGGCATTCTTCTGGAATGAGTGAGTATAAGGCTTCCCTTTATGGTAAAATTAGTACCATTGTACAATATAGGGCAGTATCATGCCCCACAATCAGGTTGGATAAGCCTGAAAGGTTGTCAGGGGATGATTAGGTATGAAGTTAGCATAGAACCAGACTGCTAACTTCCCCACAAAACATACCTAAGCATGAGTTAATTGTAGTCATATGTGGTAATTTTCGTTAAATAACTCTTATTCGAGAAACCAATCTTAAATTCGAGAATAAAATAAATTATTCATAAAGTAAACCAAATATATAAGGGGGTTGGGCCAATAGGTATTCCATGTCAAATTTTGCTTTTCCCAATCTGTTAGGTGGGGCAACATTCGTCTGATAGATTAACTACGGGAATGGTACTCCTAAAAAACATTGGTAGAGGCACATACAATTGCATAACCAATGACATATTCTTTCAAAACTGAATTAGATTATGTAGGGTTGAGGTTCAGGAATACTATCCCTTATTCTTGAAGTTTTGGGTGCCACCTTTTGGCAAGCTTGATTCTACCATGTGTTGTAAAACAAACTTGAAAATAAGATTGTGAGAAAGAGACAGACTTATACTTTAGGTTTGGTAGGCTTCAGCCAAAGCTGGAGGGGTCTGTTCAGTAGCTTTTGTCGAAGCAGAGCAATACCGTTCAGTGCACCTCTGTCGAAGTAGAGCATGCCTTTCGATGCATCCCTACCGAAGTAGGACCCACAATTCAATAGACTCTAGCCGAAACTGGGTCTATACCGTTCGATAGCTCCCAGCCGAATTGTTGGGGTACCTTTTTCTCACAAGTGCGGTAGTAATTAGATCCTAGAATTGGGTAAACTTTCACTCTCTATACTGCTACTTCAAGAGCAATTTCGATATAGAAGGACAAGAAAGATTTTCTTCCAGTCAAAATTCAATCAGAGATAAACTTTAGAATTGTACCTATCATGGACGTATAGGTTTCAATCATGTTTTTCTTCGGGCAAGAATTCATCTTTGCATGATTTAAAACAGTCCATAGCGAGTCAAAGAGCCATTGAGTCCTCAGCATTGAGATACTTCTATTTGATATGCTTCAGGCATAAGTCTTCAAATGATGATCATGGCGAAGGCTTATTCAGCTCTTCCACACCATATCTAACTACAATGATTTCGCAACTAGTTGTAGTCAAGCAGGGGGTCACGTCTTGTATCTACATAAAGTAGTTTCTTGTTCAAAACTTCCAAATCAGTGAAATCGAACTTGTTACGGTTCGACAATACGCTGAATGGTGGAAACAAGAATGTAATTGGTGTTTTAGGACATAAAATTTCCATGAACATCAACATTAGAACATTCAAGTTCCAAGACATGGTTTGGTTTAAACGGATTTACGCATGGAGAACTTTGGGTCTCAACATAAGTGTTGCATATTAAGAAACTTTAGGTTTCTATGGCACTTTTCCCAAACTTCAGGTTTAGAAGTATGAACTTCAAGTTCATAATACCTGCAAACAAACACAAAATATACAAAAATATGCAACAAGAAAATATGCAAATATGTATAGAATTTTATAATACAATTATTTGGACTTTGGGCCAAACTTACAAGTTGGGGAAAAAAAATTTAAAACCCATAAAGCCTAAAAAAAGTAGGCAATATAATTGGTGGCCCAAGGTATTGGACCAAAGCCCGAATAGACTTAAAAAAAAAAAAAAAAAAAAAAAAAAAACAAACGTGAATGAGATCCAAGCCCAAAAAATTGGGTAGGAAAGGCTTGGCCATGTGCACAGATATGGGCTACAAACGCAGGCCCAGATGGCAAGGCCCAAATAGGGTGCGATCCTGTGCATCATGGACATAGATACATCAACACAGAGGCTAGGATCCGGTGTGCTGTTGTGCAGGGAGTCCTCGGCAGCCACGCGGGTTGGGTTCTCATGCGCTGTGTTCAGGGAACACTAGAGCCCAATTGGGCTGGTGTCGTGTGGGCTTTGCGAGGGGTAAGGGCTGCAAGCCCAATTTGGGTTGTAGATGTCGGCGAAAGGAAAAACGAAGCCTAATTTGGGCTCATACTGGACCAAAGAAAACCCTAACGTTGCTGGGAGTGATTGCCGAAGAGGAAAACCAATGATGCCACTACTGGCGGCTGTGTTCATGGTCATTACCATCAGGGAAAGTCAGGTTCCAACGGAGGGCCACGCATAAGTGACAGAGAGGGTTACTCTCAATGTCCAAGAGCCAAAAAAACACAGGTTCGAAATCAGGATATCGAAATTTGGTGAGATTCCAAAGAATTTCGACCAAAAACCCATCGGAGTGGTTACAGGCCAAACTTGGCCGTGGTTTTGGTGATAGCGACACCATTCATGGCGTCAGGGCTGGATTCAGGCCTAAAACATTCATTTAGTGGGTCAGGCTACTAGGCTCGGCGGCTTGACACAATTTATGTAGAATTTAAAATTCGAAAAACGTAAAGTTGGGACATGCATTATGGTGAATGTTCATGCTATCAGGCTGCAAAAATATCGAGATAAAAACCGTTGTTTTGGAAGAACCTGATTGTATATCGAGATAAAAACCGTTGTTTTGGAAGAACCTGATTGTGTGATGATATTGTTGAACTGGTTTGATGTAAAAAATTCTTTTGTCAATTTTGGGTTTCATCTTCAAGCTTGTATCACGTTTAGCATAAGAAAAAAAAAAGTAAATTGAATCAATAAAAGTATATGAATTCAAGAAAATCAAAATTTAATCAATTCAAAATAATTGAAACATAATACTCCCTTGATTGAAAACGAATAAATTCTCTTGAGTACAGCGTGAAGAGTGTGCTGATAACGTGTTGTGGCCTATATTTAACTGAGGGGTGTGGCAAAGGGAAGAGAGATAAAGATGGAGAATAGGCTTGAGGAATTGTGGGTTAATTCCCCAGTCCTTGTGCCTTTATTTATAGAAACTTGCTCTCCAAGTAATACAAAGTCTATTAGAAAGGATCTTCTAGATCCCAAAGGATTCCTATTCTATCTCTACTTAGGATTTACACAATCACAATATGTATTAGAACATATTTCATAACAAATAGGAGTTTGTTGCTAGGTATTTGACCAAATAGGATTGTCCAGATCCATCACAAATCTCAATGGTTTTGAGGCCAAAACAAGATTCCGTAGATAGATACTTCGAAGCAATTGAGGGGCCGGCAATTCCTAAACTACTCAACTTTTTGATTGCGTAACCCACTGCCAGTCCTTCAAGAAAGGGACAAATATAACACAAATCTTGCGGATACAAAGATCTTTGAGGAATTTAAACCCAGTACTGTATCCACAAGAGCACACGAGATAGTAACAAGAACATCATCTAACAACTCACTGATTCGATCGACTGAGTTGTAATCACCTTTACATTTGTTTCTGTGGGAACTTTGTTTATTTTAAAGACCTAGTTATTGTTTTTAATCAGAAACATATCTCTCCTATTTTCTTGGAAGACCACTGCTTTTCAACCAAACAGATTTTGTTTTGAAGATAAAAGAAAAGACCTAGCCTTTCTCAACTAGGTGATCAGTTCCTTATTTTTTGGCCTGATTCTTTGGCCACTCTTTCCTCGGCCTCTTCAACGTTAACCTTTAGTTTTTCTATTATAAATAGTATGGTCTTTCATCAGTCTAAGAAGCAAAAAGTGAAAACCTGAAGTTATAAACACTTGAGTATTCTGAGCAACTAAAGGGCTATAGTATTCGGATCTTCCTCAGTGCAAGGAAGGGTCTAGACATAAGGATTCTGGGCTGTTTTATACTGGGGATGACGTGGTGTTGGGCAGAGCCGTGGAATGTCTTAAAGAAAGCGGCCTTGTCCATGATTCAACCCAAGACAGTTCTCCATTCTTTTGTTCTTCATTCACTGGTAATTTTGTTTTTGTTTTACAGTGCAGCAATGGTTTATTTTCCAACCTTGTGAATTACGTATCTTATTGATATCTTGGAGTGGTGGTTCTCTCTTAGTAATCTTATGTTGGCCTCATGGCGGTTATGATGTGGTTGCAGTCACGGAGACGGCGGCTGGAGCGATGTGAGGTTTAGGGTTGCGTTGATCTCACAGTATAGTCTGAATACAAACGCCAAACAGTTTTAACGATTTTCTGAGGTTTGTTTTTGTGTGTGTGTGTGCGCTTGGTTTTTTAATATAGTTGTTGTTTAGTAATGACTAAAATCTAAAAACGTTTTGAGTTAACTGTAATATGATCTTATGATTGTCGAGGAATTTTAGTCAAAATACAATTCCTTGATTGTCAAGGAATCTGAGTCTTTAAAAACTTCCTCTTTTCAGTCTCTCACTGACCTTTTCGCTCAAATAATATTTGCTATTTGTCTTTTGTTTATATACTTTCAATCTTCCACTCGTTATCTTGATTGAGGATGAAATCGAATCTCTCTGTGCATGTTATGAAAATTCAACCTCATCCCTGCGTTTTGCTAGTCTTAATTGGTAGATTTGTTTGCTTTCAATTTCTGTTAGTTTAATTTTTTGGAGTTTTTGTTATTTAATTCTTTTTTGTTTTTTTGTTTTTTCGTTTCAATCAGATCTCATTATTTGATCATCTATTTGTCGTGGATTTGATTAGGGTAAGAAAGGAATTGATTTCATCGGTAGGTAATCACTAATTCCATCATCTTGCCTGCCTTAGAGTTTTTCTATCAGGGAAGTGATTTTTTCACACACAATTTATTGCTTTCGTGTACACATCTTTATTTATGGTCATCTGATTGAATAAATCAAACAAAATCAATGGCCAGAATTAAATGGGAGTGTGTAAGAAACTAAAAAGAGTTTGACAAAATCACCTCCCTTTCTATAAACCTATAAAACCTGTAACAATAACCAAGCGACGTAAATGTAATTCCAATTTGGTGATTTTTGCCAATGTGTTTTCGATGTTAGAGACTATTGTAAAGTATTTATATTCATTTAGAGTCCATAGTTTTACTACGCGAGACTTTTGTCCTTCATAGTTCAGATATGCAAGGTTTTTGTAGTATTTTCAGGGGAGGTTTCTTGGTGGACTCTTTTTGAGTGTCTGTTTTATCTAAATTTGTTGGATATATGGTGCAATTGTTGTTTTAGGGTATTTTGTTTTAGAGTCATATTACTTAGCTCCTTTTGTGATGTAATTCTTATGACAATTCAAAAGTTTAGGACTACCGGGCTGGCTTGGTTTATTTGTGTTTTCTATGTCGAACGAAGACTAGTCTTGCAGTTGATTCCAGGGGTAGACCTTGGGTGGGTTGGTTGGCTTGGACTTCAATCCCTAGGCCAACACAATAGGCTCAGATTTATAATATTAAAACTCATTCCACTTAAGAAAATGGGCAAACTATCCCACCTAAACCATTTTAAGGCGGGTTGGATGTGACAGGTTCCACGGGTTGAGTGGATTGAAATGATGTAGAAATGAACAAGTGTGTTTATTAACTGTTAGATTTTATGTATACATATATGTAATATACACATATGTTTAAGAACTGTTGATATTTGGATGGTCGGTTTCAATTGAGTTAATAATACTTTAACCTAACTCAACCCACATAATAAATCGGTGGTCAGGTTTTTACTCGGAAGTAAATTTTTAAAGTTTACAACCCAACCTTGGATTGGGTTGGTTGGTTAACCCGCTAAAACGCCCACCTCTAGTTTATTTTATTATTTTCTAAGTGGAAGGTTGTACGATGCTCTTTCTCTTGGCTCGAAGTTTTGTCTATGGTTTTTTTTTCGATTTTTTTTATTTTTTTTATTTTTAAGGAAGCCCACATCGTTAGTGTGCAACGTTGCTAGTAGACTTTGCACTTTATAGTTAGAAGTGACGCTAGTGGGCTTTTTTGTATACCAAATGAGTCTTTCTTTTTGACAAAATGATATTACGCAACTGTCTTAAAATAAAAATAAAAATCTACAATCTATTTATATGAGTTTTCAAAATTTGGTTTGATCTTGAAATCAATTTTCATTCTTTTAAAGCCTAAAAATTGAAATTGACTACGAAACAAGTTCTTAGGCTTAAAATAAAAATAAAAAATAATTAATTAAAAACGAAATGATCATCAAAAGAATCTCAAAACACTCCAATGTGATGAATTTTCAAGCCTAGTGTGGAGACAAAAATGATTTAGAAAATCTTGGGGTTGACATGCATACTTTTACTTACAGTTAACAAAAATGTCATCAATAAATTGGCAAGGCCCACATTTGTTCCACACATTGTTCAACCACTAAGAAGACTTGAGCTGATGACTATAGTTTCACCAAGCTCCACCGCTCATGGCAATGAGATAAGGCAAGGAATAAAAGATATAATTAATCACTACTTCCTGTCTTTAAGCTTTCCTCATTGAAGACATATTCCTTTATTCAAGGAAGCACAATCACATTCAACTGAGGATTCTCCAAAGATAATTCTTAGATATTATTATATATTAAATAGTATCCATAATGCTTCTTTTGAAGCATCATTACGATATTCCAACATCTTAAAGATACTTTTTATCATGCCCTGATCCCGATATATACCCATGATCGACACGTGACGTCACAAAAATTCATATCTCAAACTTATTCCACCTCCGGAATATGGCAAATTACAACTCCAAAATCGAATTTCATAGTGATTTTTCGAATACTTTATGGCCACATCTAACCTTCTCGTTAGACTGCTTATGTACCCTCAATAGGGATCAAGCCATTCGTAGTTCATCATACATTACACTCGAACAATTATCACATAATTCACCTTATCTTCAACGTGATACATCCACAACATGTAACATATCAAATAACTAACGAAGCACAGTATTAATCTCAAGCTACCTTGATTTACTAAAATAATCATAATAATAACAATCATATTCAACGTCATTCTACAATCCCATAAATTAAACAATTCTTGAATTAAAGATGCATGATCTTAGCATTTAACTATGTTAATCAATCAATGTGATAACATATCATTTTATGAATCTAATTAAAGAACTCTATATAAATCCCTAATTGGCTTATAAGTTATAAACATGGTAAACCTAATTTATATTCACAAGGTCTAGTCCGGTAATTCTCATTCGTTCGAATCTAGGGTTCTAGACTAACCTTATGGAAATGAGTAAAAGTAAGGATTCCGAACCACTCAACGGAATCCAAAATATCAAGTGGTTTCTAGTAATCTACCCAAACTTGTCACATGTAAAATCAATGCCTACATCATGGAAATGGTACATTGGGCCAATCAGACACTTAGATAAACTGCGAGGCTCGGGTGAGTGACAATAATACAATTATGTGATATTTAGTAAAAATAAACCATCGATCACAATCTATAAACATCGCGTAGAATCATGCTTTATGAAATCATAATTGAGTCGCTGAAAACTTAGAAGGAGTCACCCAGACATCCAACGACTTTTCTAATTCAAACCACAAGATTCTCAAAACCATCATTCATATGTACATTAAAAACTAGGGCTAGAGGGGCGCAGTTCGGCCGAAGCCTACATAAGTAACCAAACAGGAAGTACCCCCCCCCCCCCCCAAAGCGGATTAACCAAGCAAAGCCACCTTTGAGAAAGTAACCAAGTAGGCAGTGACCCCTCAATGCGGATTACCTAAGCAGAGTCACTCCTACAGCTGTTAGGAAGTGATCACCCAATGCGGATTAACCAAGCATGATCACTCCTAAGCATCCATGGCCATAAGGATCACCTAACGCGGATTAACCAAGCGCGATCCATATATAGTATGGTCCTCTAAAGTGGATTAACTAAGCAGGACCACTAGTGACCTCCCAATGCGGATTAACCAAGCAGGGTCAAGATAACCAAGTAGGTAGTGACCCCCCAACGCGAATTAACCAAGCAGGGTCACATCTACAGAACTATTAAGCAGTGATCACCCAACGCGGATTAACCAGGCATGATCACCCCTAAATATAAATGGCCACAAGGATCGCCCAACGTGGATTAACCAAGCGCGATCCATAAATAGTATGGTCCCTCAACGCGGATTAACCAAGAAAGACCATTCATGTACCACTGCTACATGGTGCATACTCGATGTCAAGTTAGTGAACTATTTTAGACTTAAGCAGCGGGCAAGATAATTGAAGTGTTAGATTACGTTATCAAAGATTAGCCTAGACGGGTATATTTATACCGTGCTGAGAAAGACCTTTTTTTTACGGTAGAATCTTTGTTCTAAACCGCAAGAATCCTATAGGATTTCTAGGAGTAGATATTGCACCCTCTTAAAAGTTATGATTATTTGCGACACATACCAGTTCCTAGATTGTAGGAACTTCAAGACTTAAAGGATTTGATTATGTCCATATCTAGATTAGACTATGTGTCTTGTGGAACAAGCTTGGTTATCCAGCAGAGTCACTAGGATTTTGCCTTTACCTCGAAACAAGGTGATGGTGGCACCATTGCTCCGTTTGATCCAACTCTGCACGGAGTTGATGAGTCCATGACTAGACTTCTCAGATAACTATATTTAGATTAGTCTTACTCCAGCCTTAGAAAATCATGGTCCCACAATTACCCCCAATTATGCATCTGAGAGGTAACCTATTCTTATTGAGGATGGATTGTTATACAAAGACCATGCATTTCAAAGTAAGTTGGAATATATGTCGTTTATTCTTCTATCTTCGTATGTTAATCTAACTTTTGGCATTAAAATGGGTAGTTGAGTCACTTCGATTTTTGCCATGCAACCTCTAAAGTTATGCAAAGGCAACTATAATGATGACAGACGCCTCCATTTTGCCTGCATACTTCACAAAAATTAATTGCATGTTTCTTTAAGCAGCTTCGATCCTTGTACTTGTCAATCTCAATATGAAAGATGTGGGACCATAATTTTCTGAGCCCATGACACGTGCAAAGAATGATCGAAATGCCTGAAACCCATGGAGCATGGTCCAGTAAGATAGGCTTAGGCCTATTAAAGATATTTCTTGTTTCCCAAGTAAAGGAAACCGCAATTAAAGTCAAATTAGTATATCTTAGGAATTAGGCAATATTAGGTATCTTATCCTAGATTTCCTCCTAGATAGTCTCTTGATTGATGAAGATTACTCTTCGTGCAAGGACTCTCAAGATCCCTACAAATACACTAGCCTGGGTATTTATCAAGGGATGATAACTTTATTCTCTACAAGAATACCATAGATATCCACATACATTTACATATTTCCCTCTACAAAACCACAATACACTTATTCTCTTTAGGCGTAGACACATCCATGGAGAATTTATCTCCTCACGCCCCGTCATAAGTTATTCGTCAAGGTTGGTTCACACCATTCTTTCATGGAACCACACCCATGGTTTAATTTTCCTTTCCGGAGATATGTAAGAAGTCCTTCTCGGATTCAACCACACCCCTCCAAATCAACTTCATTCTCCCTTCGCTGGTGATCATAGACAATTCTGACTTGGTTCTCACCTTCGTCCACAAATGTGCACAAATTTGGTTCCAACAAAAGACCTTTCGTATTCAATAGAGAGATCTTTTAGTGGCTTGCCTTTAAATAAATGTCTCCTCTTTGAAATTTCCATAGTCATTTTTCACTTTCACACCATGAAACTTTTGCGTCTTAACTAAAGCTTTCTCTCCACACCTAAACCAAAAATCGATTTTTTCCTCACCAATCTCTGCCGAACGAAGCTAAGAATTACTCAATTTGGCCGTAATTCCATACTAATTCACCCCCTCATAGCACCTTCCATGCAGTCTTCACATATGGGTTAAATCTCAAAAAAGTGTTGATTTTCTAGAAAGGGTTCTTCATCACCATTTTCTTCCTCCTCCTCTGCTTTTGGACGACGACGGTGGCGGAACCTCATCAAAATTGATGATCCTGGGCAAGTATGCTGGGACTTTGATAATAAACATGTGCTTGCATCTATGAAAAACCCTAAATCTAATAAATATTTCTAAAGTAAACAAACTTTGAGAAATAAAATAAGCAACAGAGCAGAATACAAGTAATATTGATTCGGCGAAACATTATCTCCTAAACTTAGCATTCATAAAGTATTCTCACTGCAATATTCGGAGTACCACCTTACTCTAGTACCAGGAATTAAACATTAAACTCATGAAGAATATTTCACTCCTGCCTACCAACACATATTTACTGGACTTAAGAACTTCAAACCATATTTGAAACAACCTGCAAGAAATAAATCAATATCAACTTTTTACCTTGCCCAAGATTTTGGAACAAGGATTCTAATACACGCAATGTAGTCCTGGGAAGGGATTTCTTTCCCAGACTGGTGATGCGAGTTTTATACGCGCACTAAATTGAACCCTCTTTTTGTCGATTTGTAGTATAAGTATAAGTAGGGATCGTTCTAGACCGGGGATTAGGAGGGCTTGCTAAAACCTTCTAAATTGACTTAAAAACATAAAAACACAATATAAAACACTATTTAATGCTCGAAGAAAGCAAAACTTAAAATAAGAAAGATTAAGACTAAGACTTCAACGAAATAGGGGGGAATTGGATTTGGACGAATTTAAACTAAAATGAATACTTGGAAACAAAACAAATTGTAAATATGGATTTGACGGAAATGAATGGATGGGAAGCTAGCTAAGGGTTCTTTCTCTACACATGATATTTATGCATATGAATCAATTTCCAGTTATTCCTTCATTGAATTATGAACGACAATGCCCCAAATTAACCGTGACATCACTAGTTAACCCTCAGATTTTCCTTATATTATTGGATTGGATGACATCATTCGACAACCCAAAACATTCTCAAAAGTTCCCTACATGTCATCATAATAGAGATACAATCGAAGATCATTAAGAATAATGAAAACCATAAGCATTGACAAAGCATTTGCAACTATGACATCATGTTACTCATGCTAAGAATTAAACTTAACGCGATCGTGACAAGCGACCTTTACTACTTTCAAGTATAAGTTAGTAACGATTATGTGAAACCTCCTTAAACTTTAGCCACATATTCATGCATGCTAATTAAGTGTCGACCCTCAATCAACAAACACAAATAAGTTAATCATCAAATAGTTAAGCCAATTGCATTCACGAATCAAGAGTTCATAACCGGAATTCATCAATTCATATCACATAAATAATCATGGTATTGAAATCACCCATAGCCAAAAAGGGTTTAGTTCCTCATAACTTTGAAATCAAAGAAACACCTAAACATTCCAACAACTCAAACTTGAATTGTATGAACGTTTAGGCACTCTTCTCTTCCATTCCTCATATTACAAAACAAAGAGAATTGAATTTAAACATTGAAATCAAAGAAACGCGTAAACATTCCAACAACTCAAACGTGAATTGTATGAACATTTAGGCCCTCTTATCTTCCTCGTTGTTGTAGCACAAGGTCTAAGGTGAGGTTTGGGGAATTATGGAAATGGATGAGGAATGGTGGAATGGGGACTCACGGTTTTGGATTCTAAGGGGAAGTGTTTGTGTTAGTTGTGGTGTGTGAAATGGAGAGATGGAGTTTGGATTCTAAGGGAGACTCACGGCTAAGAGAGAAAGGGATGTTTTTGTGGTGTGTTGTGTATGAAATGAGATGTTTTTGAATGAATGAATGCAAGGGTATTTATAGGAGTAGTGGAGGGAACATATGGCTATGTCATTTGTAGGTGAAGTAGGTGGATGTTGTAGGTGAAGTAGGTGGATGTTGTAGGTGAGTAGGTGGATGTTGTAGGTGAAGTAGGTGGATGTTGTAGGTGAAGTAGGTGATAAGTGATAAGTGTATGATATGTTAAGTGATAAGTGAATGATTATGATAAGTGATAAATGAATGTATGATATGATAAGTGGTGAATGATAAGTGATAAGTGGTGATGATATGTGATAAGTAATGAGTGGTGATGATAAGTATGGAGCATGTGAATTAACTAATGAAGGAAATGCATGTGCAATGACAATGTGTTAGAATGAATGTGTGTTATGCATGGCATGATTGGGATTAGGAAAGGTTTTAAATGTCCTAAAACTAAAGAGAACAAAGTTCCAACACTTTGGTCTTCAATTAGGTCTTCAATTTCGTCCAACACTTTGGCTCCAAGCATAAGCTATCCATCCTTAGCCCAAAAGTGCTCCAAAAGTCTCCAAAATGCATCTTTTTGCTCCTTTAGCCCTTTGGACCTATAAACACACGAAAATAGCTTAAAGTACTAAAATAACTAAAGAAACATAACGTAAATGCACGAGAACAAGCCATTTAAGTCGCATGAATATGCTCCTATCAAATACCCCCACACTTAGCTTTTGCTAGTCCTCGAGCAAAACAAAACAAAAGAAACCAAAAACAAAACAAAACGAACAAAACACAACCTACACCTTCCAACAATCGTCTCAGATTTCCAATGCACATGACAAGTTAAAAATCATTAGTCCCATAGATTTTTAGCCATCTTTACAGTTAAGTACATTCTTAATCATAGTCACCACATACTAGTTCACAATTAAGCATTTAAAACACATTTCGAAAGTAGTAACATGCCTTTAGAGAATTTCCTCAATTCCTTACTAGAATGCACTCTATTTTCACACAGATTTTTTGACTACACACCCTACACTAGTTATATGTGAGAGATTGATGTAAACATGTAGACGAACACTCACATATGTTATAATAAGGAAAGCATTTTCTGGAGTTAATAAGCATGTTTAGATATGATCTCATGAATGGAATGCTACTACTTAGACGCGAGAACCAGTGACACCATAAGCTCATACCAAGTTCAAACTCCACAATTGAAATACATAACACTCAAGATAGAAGTCAAGGGTTGTAACGGGGCTAAAGGTGTTTGGCTAACAAAGAAAGGTGAAGGATAAACAAACATTCTTAAAGCAATAGTGAGCAAAGTATTTGAATTAGGCACTTAGAATTCCCTTTAGAACGCAAAAATCAACTTTGAACACCCAAGGGAAAGTCACACAAAACTTAGGGCCATATTCAACTTTTTGGACCCTTTCTTCAACCATCAACGCTCGTGAGTTCATTCTTACTTATTTTCACTCCTTTTTTTTTTTTTTTTTTTTTTTTTTTTTTTTTTTTT
The DNA here is from genome assembly GCF_019419815.1 of Pyrus x bretschneideri. Classification (NCBI taxonomy): domain Eukaryota; kingdom Viridiplantae; phylum Streptophyta; class Magnoliopsida; order Rosales; family Rosaceae; genus Pyrus; species Pyrus x bretschneideri. The sequence goes on along the minus strand of NW_025999391.1, from coordinate 7,851,873 downwards.
CTTCTTTTTCTTTTGAATCTTGAAACATACATATAAACGTAAGAACAAACTTTTACTCCCCCACACTCATTTTCTTGCATAATGTAACTCAAAAGGAATTCATTTAAGTCATGCTCACTATACTTTAAGAACAAGGGTATAGGAAAGTCCTACACTAAGCTAGGTAAGGGAAATGTGGGAAAACAAAGAATAAAAGCTAAACAAGGCTCAACGGGGTTAAAACTTACAACAAATACGAAGTATGAGAAGTAAGTTTATTTGGCTATGGTGGTGGTCACTACACAACTTCTTCTTGAATATGTGTTATGCAAATCAATAACATGCTTTGAATGAAAAGGGCATGAGTTCTAGCATTTGGAACTATATGATGAAACGCCTTCTAAGTAGTAACCAAGCAAAGAATAATGAGATCATGCAACGACTTTAGAAAACAAGAAATCACAGATTATACTCTCCAAAGAACGTTATAGGTTCAAGTCTCTCAGGGTTGTAGCGTTTGTTTGAGTTCCTTCCTTCAAGCATGTTACAAAAACGAATTTTTTTCTTTTATGATTGCATGTGAAGTCATACATTATAACCATAACCAAGCATATACCAAGAGTAAATCAAACTTTTCTCTATGTTTATAACTCTTTTTAACAGTCATGCAATTACAAACCAAATCCTTATCATTGTGTTGGAAGGTATCCTAAGACACAAACACACAAAAACGACTCAAAACGCTCTTTTTAGGCTTTTTAAAACACGTTTTTCAAATTTTTATGTGATTTTCGGAGTTATAAAAATAAAACATACTAAAACACTCTAAAACAACTTAAAAACACCTTAAAACAGCAAGGAACAACATTTGAAGTTATGGGTGATAAAATCCCACGAATTTGCATTAAATATACTTAGTTACCCCCCCACACTTAAATCAAACATTGTCCTCAATGGTTTAAGCATAGATTCACACAAAACATAAGTAAACACACAAAAAAACATTTAAACATACTAAACATGGCAGAATGTAATTAACAAAGAGAAGAGTTTAGGGACGCAAATCTGGTTATGGAGTGTAAATTCCGTCTTCTCTTTGTTGATTGCATTGAGGCTTGATCTGGATGATTCCATAGGCTTACTCTCGAACTGGTTGCCACCCATCGTTGATTTTCCTTTGTGCTACTCTTGATCTGGGCAGCAGGATTCTTTTGGTCTTCCCCGAAGGTCTGAGCTTACTCCTTTGGTCTGTTTCTTTGTTCAATCTTTCCAATTCGTATTGAAAAGGGTTGGAGGATAACTCAGCCTAAGTTTGTCTCCACATGCTTCAATGTATCATTTTCACTTGCCTTACTCGCTCCCTTTTGCAGAAGTGGTCCCTTCTCTGGAAGTGTATCAACCGTTGAAGATGACTACTCGAGAGCAACGCTAGGTAAGCAATCAGGAATAGATTCCAGGCAGTTGGCTCCAGATCGGAAGACTGACTCCAAGTGCCGGCTGATTGCTTCTTTCACTTTGCCATGCGAGTAAGAACAAGGACAAAGAAAAGGACAGGGAAAGAGCATGATATGAGATACTTTTGCTTTTGACCTTGATGATATGAGATACCTTTGCTTTGAAGAAGCGGTGAATGAATCAGCACATGCTTCAATCCGCCGTTTCCTCCTGGGTCATATGTACTCCAGGCATCTGGTATCATCTTTGGGGAAGAAGAAAGAATTGAGTATTTTGAAAGGCTTTGCTGGGAGTGCGCCCTCAGAGGTGAGGGAGAGTTGGGCATTTTCTTCAGGTTTGCCCTGCCATAAAAGACGAAGGTCGACATATATAGAGATAATATCAAGTGGTGGTACTTTTTACCCTTGTCGACAAACGTTTTGATCCCGCAAATCCGGCTCTTTGAAATAGTGGCGCCTCTTCGATCTTTGAATACGCCTCTTCGATTTCTGAGCAGGCGCCCTTTCGATTTCTGAACGACGCCCCTTCGTTTTCTGAACGACACGTGGTAGTGCAGATGCGGCTCATTTTGACAAAGCTGCACGCGTCTTCTGAAAAGCAGAGAAAGCGTCGCCGAACATTGCGCTTGTCGGCTAAAGATGTGTAGTTGCGATGATGGCCTCCACGTGTTGTCTGAAAAGAAGAAATCTTTTGACAAAGTTGAACGCGCCTTCTGAAAAGCCGAGAAAGCGTCGCCTAAATTACGCCGGAAATTCCGGCTTCTTGAATCGGTGGACGCGTCGCCTTGGCTTTTATAGAGCTATCGATCACCACAACAAACACACTCTGAAGAATTCCCATTCTTGAAAATCGACTCCGGCCCTTTGAGAATTAACTCCATCCCTTCTCTTTGAACACTTTTGAAAAATGGCAAACTCATCGAACCTTAGCTTGGAATTGAGCCTTAGCAGTGATACGGGCGCACCGCGTCAAGGTAACGTATGGCGCCCTTCTTTCTTTTCTTCTAACGGTCCTCTCACAGGTGAAGACTCCGTGATGCGGGACGCCACAACAGCTACAATAGTAGCTAGGAACCTCCTCACTCCGAAAGATAGTAGGCTGCTGTCAGGACGGTCCGATGAGTTGGCCGTTCAAGAGTCCCTCGCACTTAGTGTTCAGTGTGCGAGTTCTGTGTCCAACATGGGCCAACGCCTGCTTGCCCGCTCCCGTCAGGTGGAATCATTGATGGCAGAGGTGGAAAGTCTCAAGCAGGAGATCCAGCAGCTTAAGTATGAGAATAGAAGTTTGCATGTGCTTGCAAATAACTATTCGTCGGGCATGAAGAGGAAGCTTGATGAGCTGCAAGAATCTGAGGGTCGAATTCACAATGACCGTCAAAGGCTTGCGTTTTATCTCCAGAGGCACCTTTTTCCTGGGTCATCCAGCGCTTGGCCAAGTATTGAGGCCTGGAATGCTCTAGCTCCGATGCCTCCCGCTCCGATGGCTTCCGCTCCGATGCCTCCCGCTTCTATGCCTCCCGCTTCTGCGCCTTCCGCTTCTGCGCCTCGTAGTGGGGCTTCACGTAAACAACCTTTGTGAAGCTCCACCTTTCTCCATGTTTAGTATCTTTTTTTTTTTTTTTTTTTTTTTTTTTTTTTTTTTTTTTTTTTTTTTTTACATAAATAAAATCAAACGGCATGGAATTTATCTTTGAATGCGCGGTGATACTTGAAATGATCCGGTAATAGTTTAAATTCCAGATTGGGTGCCTGAATTATTAACCACATGTTAGTATAAAAGAAAATTGAAATTCGGGGAGGCGGCTTACCTGTGTGCTCCAAAATGAACTCCAGAATAAACACCCCTTCGAAAGTTATGACTTGTCCCGTGTCATAAAATCCAACTTCCTTGGGAATTGTGGTTTCAAATATGTCCTCTTTGATGCCTTCTACATCTTCTCCAGCCACTACCTTCTCTTGAATCATTCTTCTTGGTGTACAAAGTCCTTTGAAGAATTCAACACCATCTAAAACTTGCTGTGTTGCACCAAGAATTTGAATAGCATTTTGCTCCTTTGGGAAGGCTTCCACGATGTCCTTTTTACTCTCTTCTTGGTTGGGAATCAAAAACCTGCTAGGAAAAGGGACATTGGGTGGAATAACATCAGAATAACATGGAATTGGGACGTCCTTACTGGTGGTGGGTGGTTTAGAGGGCTTAGGGGGCTGCGGCAAGGGTTGTTCTACCCTTGCCGTGTGCATGTCTTCTTCCTCCTCCTCAATTAGCAGCTCTTCATCCACTTCTAGGCTATGTTTGGACATTTTTAGGTCAGCTCCAACCTCCATAGCACTTCCCAAAGTGATAGCATTATGGATTTCAAAATCTTCCTTCGAGTTTTCAATAGTTGAGTTGGAAAGTTCACTTTGCTCTTGAATTTGTTTCATGAACTCCATAATCTGCCCAAATTGCTCGTCCAATTTACCCAACTTCTTGTCTTGATTTTGTTCGTCCTGCGTCAAAGAGGTTAGTAATTGAAAATTTTTATCATTATCCATGGACATACTTGAACTTGATTGGAATTGTTGTGGGGGAGGTTGTGGTGGCTGCATAGGTGTTGTATTGAACTCCTCATATGGTTGCCAATATGCTTCTTGTTGAGCCTCCTTGGCTTGATTTTGTGACACCTGCGCCAAAGAATTTATTTCATTAAGAATTTGAATATAATCTATTGGCGAACTTGAATTTAATTGAGCATATTGCATATGAAGTTGTGGTGGCTGCATAGGTCTTGAATAGAACTCCTCATATGGTTGCCAATATGCTTCACGTTGAACTTGTTGATCTTCCCACCATATAGAGTTTGAATGATCCCTCCAATCTCTTTGTGGACATTGATTGGCTTGAAATCCTTGCCTATATGAAGCACCAAATGTAGGGACACTCTGCATTGTGGTCCTTTCGGCATACGGCAACAATTTAGAAGTAAGATTTGCCAATTGAGCTTGAATGCTAGCAAAATCCATATCTTACTTCTCTAGTACCTAAAATCAAAGAAAGAGAACTAAATCAAATATCAAAAGTAACAACAAACAAAGAAAACAACACTAAGTTAGAAACTAAAACGAAAACAACTAAACCAAAAAAAAGAAAAGAACCAAGGGATTAGCAAAGTTGCTAATCCCCGGCAACGGCGCCAAAATTTGATGCGAGTTTTATACGCGCACTAAATTGAACCCTCTTTTTGTCGATTTGTAGTATAAGTATAAGTAGGGATCGTTCTAGACCGGGGATTAGGAGGGCTTGCTAAAACCTTCTAAATTGACTTAAAAACATAAAAACACAATATAAAACACTATTTAATGCTCGAAGAAAGCAAAACTAAAAATAAGAAAGATTAAGACTAAGACTTCAACGAAATAGGGGGGAATTGGATTTGGACGAATTTAAACTAAAATGAATACTTGGAAACAAAACAAATTGTAAATATGGATTTGACGGAAATGAATGGATGGGAAGCTAGCTAAGGGTTCTTTCTCTACACATGATATTTATGCATATGAATCAATTTCCAGTTATTCCTTCATTGAATTATGAACGACAATGCCCCAAATTAACCGTGACATCACTAGTTAACCCTCAGATTTTCCTTATATTATTGGATTGGATGGCATCATTCGACAACCCAAAACATTCTCAAAAGTTCCCTACATGTCATCATAATAGAGATACAATCGAAGATCATTAAGAATAATGAAAACCATAAGCATTGACAAAGCATTTGCAACTATGACATCATGTTACTCATGCTAAGAATTAAACTTAACGCGATCGTGACAAGCGACCTTTACTACTTTCAAGTATAAGTTAGTAACGATTATGTGAAACCTCCTTAAACTTTAGCCACATATTCATGCATGCTAATTAAGTGTCGACCCTCAATCAACAAACACAAATAAGTTAATCATCAAATAGTTAAGCCAATTGCATTCACGAATCAAGAGTTCATAACCGGAATTCATCAATTCATATCACATAAATAATCATGGTATTGAAATCACCCCTAGCCAAAAAGGGTTTAGTTCCTCATAACTTTGAAATCAAAGAAACACCTAAACATTCCAACAACTCAAACTTGAATTGTATGAACGTTTAGGCACTCTTCTCTTCCATTCCTCATATTACAAAACAAAGAGAATTGAATTTAAACATTGAAATCAAAGAAACGCGTAAACATTCCAACAACTCAAACGTGAATTGTATGAACGTTTAGGCCCTCTTATCTTCCTCGTTGTTGTAGCACAAGGTCTAAGGTGAGGTTTGGGGAATTATGGAAATGGATGAGGAATGGTGGAATGGGGACTCACGGTTTTGGATTCTAAGGGGAAGTGTTTGTGTTAGTTGTGGTGTGTGAAATGGAGAGATGGAGTTTGGATTCTAAGGGAGACTCACGGCTAAGAGAGAAAGGGATGTTTTTGTGGTGTGTTGTGTATGAAATGAGATGTTTTTGAATGAATGAATGCAAGGGTATTTATAGGAGTAGTGGAGGGAACATATGGCTATGTCATTTGTAGGTGAAGTAGGTGGATGTTGTAGGTGAAGTAGGTGGATGTTGTAGGTGAGTAGGTGGATGTTGTAGGTGAAGTAGGTGGATGTTGTAGGTGAAGTAGGTGATAAGTGATAAGTGTATGATATGTTAAGTGATAAGTGAATGATTATGATAAGTGATAAATGAATGTATGATATGATAAGTGGTGAATGATAAGTGATAAGTGGTGATGATATGTGATAAGTAATGAGTGGTGATGATAAGTATGGAGCATGTGAATTAACTAATGAAGGAAATGCATGTGCAATGACAATGTGTTAGAATGGATGTGTGTTATGCATGGCATGATTGGGATTAGGAAAGGTTTTAAATGTCCTAAAACTAAAGAGAACAAAGTTCCAACACTTTGGTCTTCAATTAGGTCTTCAATTTCGTCCAACACTTTGGCTCCAAGCATAAGCTATCCATCCTTAGCCCAAAAGTGCTCCAAAAGTCTCCAAAATGCATCTTTTTGCTCCTTTAGCCCTTTGGACCTATAAACACACGAAAATAGCTTAAAGTACTAAAATAACTAAAGAAACATAACATAAATGCACGAGAACAAGCCATTTAAGTCGCATGAATATGCTCCTATCAACTGGATCGCATGTCTGTTTTATCGAAATGTAAACGAAAGTTCTTTGGAGACTTGGCCATCAACATGTAGGTCAAAAATACTCTTTGAATCTTTTTTTTTTTTCCAAATATATGCATCATACCTGAGAGGTTGCAATCAGACTTCCTTGACTAGTTTAGCCAAAACATTTATGCGTATTGATAGGAGCATATTCATGCAACTTAAATGGCTTGTTCTCGTGCATTTACGTTATGTTTCTCTCGTTATTTTAGTCCTTTATGCTTCTTTTGTGTGTTTTCAGGTTCTAAGGGCCTAGGGAGCAAGAAAGTGCATTTTGAGGCCATTTGGAGCATTTTTGGGCATGGATTGGATAGCTTATCAATGGAGCCAAGACTACGTGCATGCATCGCATACTTCTAGAGGAGGGGGCTAAACCAACTCGAGAGGCTCAGCGCCGTCTCAACCCTCCAATGATGGAAGTTGTAAAAAAGGAGATTATCAAACTTCTTGATTGTGGAGTGATTTATCCGATCTCTGATAGTCGTTGGGTGTCACCGGTGCAATGTGTTCCAAAGAAGTCCGGAGTGACAGTGGTGAAGAATGCCGAGAATGAGCTTGTGCCAACCCGTATCCAAACAGGTTGGCGTGTGTGCATTGATTATAGGAAGCTCAACGCCACCACAAGGAAGGATCACTTCCCTTTGCCGTTCATTGATCAAATGCTTGAAAGGTTAGCCGGTCATTCTTTTTATTGTTTCCTTGATGGTTATTCTGGATATAATCAGATTGTCATAGCGTCGGATGACCAAGAAAAGACAACTTTCACGTGCCCCTTTGGTACTTTTGCTTATCGTCGCATGCCTTTTGGTTTATGCAATGCTCCGGCCACGTTTCAAAGGTGTATGGTAAGTATCTTTTCAGATTTTGTGGAAAAGATTATTGAGGTATTTATGGATGATTTCAGTGTGTTTGGTGATTCATTTGATGGTTGTTTGGAAAATCTCACAATAATTTTGAAACGATGTGTAGAAACTAACCTTGTGCTTAATTGGGAAAAATGTCACTTTATGGTTAGACAAGGCATAGTTCTAGGGCATATTGTTTCTGAAAGAGGAATTGAAGTGGATAAATCGAAAATAGATCTTGTGCGCTACTTACCCTCTCCTACTTCGGTTCGAGAGGTTCGTTCGTTTCTTGGTCATGCAGGATTTTATAGGCGATTTATCAAGGACTTCTCCAAGATCTCAAACCCTCTTTGCCGTCTCCTCCAGAAAGATGTGGCATTTGACTTCAACGAGGAGTGTGAGAAGGCGTTCAATCACCTCAAAGAAATGCTAACTTCGGCCCCTATCATAGTTCCACCGGATTGGAGCCTTCCTTTTGAGCTTATGTGCGATGCTTCCGATTACGCATTAGGAGCTGTTTTGGGGCAAAGGAAGGAAAAGAGGCCGCATGTTATCTATTATGCCTCTCGGACTTTAAATGATGCACAACTGAATTATTCTACCACTGAAAAAGAACTTCTTGCTGTTGTATTTGCTTTAGATAATTTCCGTTCTTATTTGCTTGGTACTAAAGTTATTATTTATACTGACCATGCAGCATTGAAGTATTTGTTCACCAAGAAAGAGGCCAAACCACGACTCATTCGTTGGATGCTTCTTCTCCAAGAATTCGATATCGAAATCCGGGACAAGAAAGGAAGTGAAAACGTGGTGGCTGACCACTTGAGCCGTATGGTGCATGAGGAGGATGCCGTGCCTATCATAGAGACATTCCCAGATGAACAACTGATGTCCGTCAAGGTAAGTGAATCCTGGTATGCTGATTTGGTGAATTATTTAGTGTCTAAACATGTTCCTAGTGAATTACTTAAACACCAATGTGATAAATTGAAGAAAGAGGCATGGTTTTATGTGTGGGATGACCCGTATTTGTGGAAATATTGCCCTGACCAAGTTATACGTAGGTGTGTGCACGATTCTGAGTTTAATGCTATTCTAACCTTTTGTCACACTTATGCTTGTGGGGGACACTTTGGCACTCAAAGAACAACACTTAAGGTGTTAGAATGTGGTTTCTATTGGCCTACCATCTTTAGGGATGCTAGAACATTTTGCATGTCTTGTGATAGATGCCAAAGAACGGGCAATATTGGTCCTAAACAACAAATGTCGCAAACCCCCATTTTTAGTGTTGAAATCTTTGACGTTTGGGGTATTGATTTTATGGGTCCCTTTCCTTCATCACATGGGTTTCTGTATATATTGCTTGCTGTGGACTATGTGTCGAAATGGGTGGAAGCAAAAGCCACCTGAACTAATGATTCTCGAGTGGTTGCAGATTTTGTGAAAACTAACATTTTTGCAAGGTTTGGAATGCCACGAGTGCTAATCAGTGATGGAGGTTCCCATTTTTGCAATCGAACCATCGAGGCGTTGCTCAAGAAATACAATGTCATGCATAAGGTGGCCACACCTTATCATCCTCAAACGAGCGGGCAAGCCGAGGTTTCGAATAGGGAAATCAAGCAGATTCTTGAGAAGACCGTGGGGTCTACAAGGAAGGATTGGAGTTTGCGCTTAAACGATGCATTGTGGGCGTATCGCACTGCCTACAAAACCCCCATTGGGATGTCACCTTTTCGGCTCATCTATGGGAAACCATGCCATCTTCCCGTCGAATTAGAGCATCGTGCACATTGGGCCGTCAAAACATTCAATATGGACCTTGATGCCGCAGGTTTACATAGGAAGCTTCAATTGTGTGAGCTTGATGAAATCCGAAATGAAGCATATGAGAATGCCCGGATTTACAAGGAGAAAACGAAGGCATTCCATGACAAGATGATTCGTGCCAAGACGTTCTCTATTGGGCAGAAAGTGTTGTTGTTCAATTCTCGCCTTCGGTTGTTTCCGGGTAAGTTTCGTTCCAAATGGGTTGGTCCTTTTATTGTCACTAATGTTTTCCCTCATGGTGCAGTACAAATCAAAAGTTCAAGGACGCAGCAAGAATTCAAAGTGAATGGGCATCGATTGAAGCCCTATTACGAGACGTTTGAGGAGCATGTCGTGGAGGAGGTACCCTTCCATGCCGTGGAACCTAGTCAAGCTTAAACAGAGGTACCGTCCGGCTGCAAGACGTAAAAGAAAGCGCTACTTGGGAGGCAACCCATGCATTCAACAAAGGAAGACTTAGAAAGCACTCAAATTCCAGATTCCTAAAAACTCTTCTCTTTGTTGCGATTTCGTTTCTGCCTTGTTAGGTTGTTTAGTTGTTATTGTTTGTTTGTTTATTAATTGTGTGAGTCTATGATTGTAACATTGAGAAAATGTTTGGTTTATTGATAGGCACTGCTAAACAAAGAAAGATGGAGCCTTCACAAAGGGCGTTTACTTGAAGCCCCACTACGAGGCGTCGAAGCAGAAGGCATAGAAGCCGGAGGCATAGGGGCAGAAGGCATCGGAGCGGGAGGCATCGAAGATAGAGCATTCCAGGCCTCAATACTTGGCCAAGCGCTGGATGAGCCAGGAAAAAGGTGCCTCTGGAGATAAGCAGAAAACCTTTGACGGTCGCTTTGAATCCGACCTTCAGACTCTTGCAGTTCATCAAGCTTCCTTTTCATGCCCGTCGAATAGTTGTTTGCAAGCACGTGCAAACTTCTATTCTTATACTTAAGCTGCTGGATCTCTTGCTTGAGACTTTCCACTTCTGCCATCAACGATTCAACCTGACGGGAGCGTGCAAGCAGGCGTTGGCCCATGTTGGACACAGAACTCGCACACTGAACACTAAGTGCGAGGGACTCTTGAACGGCCAACTCATCGGACCGTCTTGACAGCAGCCTAATATCTTTTGGAGTGAGGAGGTTCCTAGCTACTATTGTAGCTGTTGTGGCGTCCTGCATCACGGAGTCTTCACCTGTAAGAAGACCGTTAGAAGATAAGAAAGAAGGGCGCCATACGTTACCTTGACGCGGCGCGCCCGTATCACTGCTAAGGCTCAATTCCAAGCTAAGGTTCGATGAGTTTGCCATTTTTCAACAGTGTTCAAAGAGAAGGGATGGAGTTAAATTTCAAAGGGCCGGAGTCGATTTTCAAGAATGGGAAATCTTCAGAGTGTGTTTGCTGTGGTGATCGATAGCTCAATAAAAAAGCCAAGGCGACGCGTCCACCGATTCCAAAAGCCGGAATTTCCGGCGTACTTTAGGCAACGCTTTCTCGGCTTTTCAGAAGACGCGTTCAACTTTGTCAAAAGATTTCTTCTTTTCAGACAACACGTGGAGGCCATCATCGCAACTACATGTCTTTAGCCGACAAGCGCAAAGTTCGGCGACGCTTTCTCTGCTTTTCAGAAAACGCGTGCAGCTTTGTCAAAAGGAACCGCATCCGCACTACTACGTGTCGTTCAGAAAGCAAAGGGGCGTCGTTCAGAAATCGAAGGGGCGCCTGCTCAGAAATCGAAGAGGCGTCGTTCAGATATCGAAGAGACATTTGTCGACAAGGGTAAAAGAACAGTACCACCACTTGATATTATCTCTATATATGTCGACCTTCGTCTTTTATGGCAAGGAAAACCTGAAGAAAATGCCCAACTCTCCCTCACCTCTGAGGGCGCACTCCCAGCAAAGCCTTTCGAAATACTCAATTCTTTCTTCTTCCCCAAAGATGATACCAGATGCCTGGAGTACATATGACCCAGGAGGAAACGGCGGATTGAAGCATGTGCTGATTCATTCACCGCTTCTTCAAAGCAAAGGTATCTCATATCATCAAGGTCAAAAGCAAAAGTATCTCATATCATGCTCTTTCCCTGTCCTTTTCTTTGTCCTTGTTCTTACTCGCATGGCAAAGTGAAAGAAGCAATCAGCCGGCACTTGGAGTCAGTCTTCCAATCTGGTTCCGACTGCCTGGAATTTATTCCTGGTTGCTTACCTAGCGTTGCTCTCGAGTAGTCATCTTCAACGGAGCAAGTAAGGCAAGGGAAAATGATACATTGAAGCATGTGGAGACAAGCATAGGCTGAGTTATCCTCCAACCCTTTTCAATACGAATTGGAAAGATTGAACAAAGAAAAGACCAAAGGAGTAAGCTCAGACCTTCGGGGGAGACCAAAAGAATCCTGCTGCCCAGATCAAGAGTAGCACAAAGGAAAATCAACGATGGGCGGCAACCAGTTCGAGAGTAAGCCTGTGGAATCATCAAGATCAAGCCTCAATGCAATCAACAAAGAGAAGATGGAATTTACACTCCATAACCAGATTTGCGTCCCTAAACTCTTCTCTTTGTTAATTACATTTTGCCATGTTTAGTATGTTTAAGTGCTTTTTGTGTGTTTACTTATGTTTTGTGTGAATCTATGCTTAAAACATTGAGGACAATGTTTGATTTAAGTGTGAGGGGGTAACTAATGTTGTTAATGCAAATTCGTGGGATTTTATCACCCATAACTTCAAATGTTGTTCCTTGCTGTTTTAAGGTGTTTTTAAATTGTTTTAGAGTGTTTTAGTGTGTTTTGTTTTATAACTCCGAAAATCACATAAAAATTTGAAGAAAATGTTTTGAAAAGCCTAAAAAGAGTGTTTTGAGTCGTTTTTGTGTGTTTGTGTCTTAGGGTACCTTCCAACACAATGATAAGGATTTGGTTTATAATTGCATGACGGTTAGAAAGAGTTATTAACATAGAGAAAAGTTTGATTTACTCTTGGTATATGCTTGGTTATGGTTATAATGTATGACTTCACATGCAATCATAAAAGAAAAAAATTCGTTTTTGTAACATGCTTGAAGGAAGGAACTCAAACAAACGCTACAACCCTGAGAGACTTGAGCCTATAACGTTCTTTGGAGAGTATAATCTGTGATTTCTTGTTTTCTAAAGTCGTTGCATGATCTCATTATTCTTTGCTTGGTTACTACTTAGAAGGCGTTTCATCATATAGTTCCAAATGCTAGAACTCATGCCCATTTCATTCAAAGCATGTTATTGATTTGCATAACACATATTCAAGAAGAAGTTGTGTAGTGACCACCACCATAGCCAAATAGCCTTACTTCCCATACTTCGTATATGTTGTAAGTTTTAACCCCGTTGAGCCTTGTTTAGCCTTTATTCTTTGTTTACCCACATTTTCCTCACCTAGCCTAGTTTAGGACAATCCCCACCCTTGTTCTTAAAAGATAGTGAGCATGACTTAATTGAATTCCTTTTGAGTTACATTATGAAAGAAAATAAGTGTGGGGGAGAGAATGTTTAAGTGTTTATGTTTTGAGATTCAAAAGAAAAGAAAAAGAAAAAAAAAAAAAAGAGAAAAGAAAGAAAGAAAGAAAAAAGAGCTTGAAAAAAAAAATGAAAGAATAAGTGATTGAAGAAAGGTTCCAAAACACCAATTCTGGGCGTAAATTGTCTAAATTCTCCCTTTTTGTTCAAAAGTTGAGTTTTCATTCAAAAGTGAATTCTAAGTTGATTCAAATGCTTTGCTCACTATTTCTTTAAGAACCTTTGTTTTCCATATCCCTTCTTTGTTATCCACATACCCCAAGCCCCGTTACAACCCTTGACTTCTATCTTGAGTGTTGTGTATTTCAATTTGTGGAGTTTGAACTTGGTATGAGCATATGGTGTCACTGGTTCTCGCGTCTAAGTAGTAGCATTCCATTCATGAGATCATATCTAAACATGCTTATTAACTCCAGAAATTGCTTCCTTTGAAATACATATATGTGAGTGTTCGTTTTTATGTTTACATCAATCTTCTCACATATAACTAGTTTAGGGTGTGTAGTCAGAAAATCTGAGTGAAAACTGAGTGCATATCTTGTAAGGAATTGAGCAAATTCTCTAAGGCATGTTACTACATTCAAAACATGGTTTTAAATACTTAATTGTGAAATAGTATGTGGTGACTGTGATTAAGAATGTAATTAAGTGTGAAGATGACTAAAATCTGTGGGAATGATGATTTTTAACATGTCATGTGCATTGGAAATCCCTAAGACGATTGTTGGAAGGTTTAGGTTTTGTTTTGTTTTTCTGTTTTGCTCGAGGACTAGCAAAAGATAAGTGTGGGGGAGTTTGATAGGAGCATATTCATGCAACTTAAATGGCTTGTTCTCGTGCATTTACGTTATGTTTCTCTCGTTATTTTAGTCCTTTATGCTTCTTTTGTGTGTTTTCAGGTTCTAAGGGCCTAGGGAGCAAGAAAGTGCATTTTGAGGCCATTTGGAGCATTTTTGGGCATGGATTGGATAGCTTATCCATGGAGCCAAGAGGATGGACGAATTTGAAGGCCTTGTATTCACTTTGGACATAAAACAAAGGGCCTAGCCCATTCTCTCTTATTCTCTCCCTTATAGCCATGCAAAGAACCATCCATTCCATCAAAAACAATCCATCAATTCACATGCAAAACCACCATTAACACACATGCACCCAAACAAACCAACCTAGCTAACCCTACATGCATTCTTTATTCACTCTTCATCATTGCATTCATTCTCCAAACACTTTCATTAATTAAAACACATTTGCACATCTACTCATTCTTTCCCCAAAGCCGTGCATTCCCAATCCCTTTCCAACATTTCACATGCATTTCCACCTTGGTCATGCTTTCCCATTTCATTATTCATTCACTTTGCATTCATTCAAATCACCCACATGCACTCTTAATCATTCATCCATTTCACCACAAATCCCTCTTTGCCGTGCAAATGATATTCCCTTCACATTCACCCGCATGCATCACCATTTATTCCACCCTAGAGCCTAATTATTCAATCTATCATTCAGCCATCTTTCACCCCCTTTAATCATTTAAACCACATGCATTCACACACCAACTCACACTTCCTTTGCCGTGCATTCCTTATGACCATTTTCAGATTTCCTCTATGCATTCACATGCATTTCCAACCTAGCAACACCCCTTCATCATTCCAGCATTCCACCTAATTCACATGCCTTCATTCATTCTTTATTCCACTTACACTCATCATCACACACCTTAGCAATCAACACATGCAATCACATGCATCACAACCACAAAGAACCATCCTGAAAACACATTGTCGTGGCCTACTCACAATTCCAGCATCTTCACATGTCTTTCTAGCTTTCCCTTTCATTTCCACCACTCATTCTTCATCATTTCAGCCACCTACATGCATTAATTATTAAACTCTTCATCATTGCATCCAGAAAATGAGCAAGAAAGCTTCCCAAACACATGCATACACACACCATTTCCAGCACACACATGCAAATCCAACATCAAAAACTGTCATTGCCGTGGGATCCTTGTGCTTTCCAGCTTTCCTAGCTATTTTCCACCACATTCCAGCACATGCATGCTTAAACAAATAGCCATATGTTCCCTCCACTACTCCTATAAATACCCTTGCATTCATTCATTCAAGCATCATCTCATTTTTCATACACAACACACAACACAAAATCCTCCATTCTTGCCGTGCATATCCCTTCATTTTCTGCATATTTTCTCTTCATTCCAACCACTCCAACCACTCCTCATCCCCCAAAAACTCACCTTAGACCTTGTGCTACAACAACGAAGAAGAGAAGAGTGCCTAAACGTTCATACAATTCAAGTTTGAGTTGTTGGAATGTTTAGGTGTTTCTTTGATTTCAATGTTTAAATTCAATTTTCTTTGTTTTGTAATGGAAGAGAAGAGTGCCTAAACGTTCATACAATTCAAGTTTGAGTTGTTGGAATGTTTAGGTGTTTCTTTGATTTCAAAGTTATGAGGAACTAAACCCCCCTTTAGCTAGGGGGTGATTCAAAATACATGTTTATGCTTGCAATATGAATTGATTACTTTTGGTTGGAATTTCATAAGTTGTGGATTCAATTTGTTTAACCGTTTGAATGAATATGACGCTAGAATATAAGTGAGTTTCACCTAATAGTTACGAACTTATATTCACAAGTAGTGGAGGTTGCTTATAAACAATCGCGTTAAACGAATTCTTGGCATAAGTTTCATGCGTATTCCATAGTAACGAATGCCTCGTCAATGTTTATGATTTCCGTTGAACTTAATGATCTTTGTTGAATGTCTCTATCATGCGTATTCCATAGTTAGGGACTTTGATTAAGAATAATTTGGTTGTAATGCGTATTCCATTCAATCCAACGAATCTAGGGAAATCTGAAAGTTAATTTAAGCGGACCTAATTAACTTGGAGCATTGAGTTTCATAATTTATCGAAAGACCAACCGAAAATCAATCTTGTATGCAAATGTAACATGTGTGGAGAAGAACCCCTTAGCTATTTCATCATCCATCTTTTCATCACATTCATCTTTACTATCTGTTTTAAATTATAATCTGTCCGTTTAATTTAATCTCGTCCAACCACAATCACCCCCCTTATTTTGTTAAGTCGTAATCATTTGATTTGTCTTATTTTATGTTTTTGAGTATTTGGAGTCTTTTAAACTTGTTTTGAGTCTTTTAGTTTGTCTTAGTGTTTTAAAAGTTAGTTTTATTTATTTGAGTCAAGTATTTAGCATCCCTAGTTAATCCCCGGTTAGAACGATCCCTACTTACATCATTACTACAATTGTCACAAATAGGGTTTAATTTGTGTGCGTATAATTCTCGCATCACGTATCGAAGCTTTGTTGGAATAAAAATCCTTATAAGGACTATCTAGTCTAGATTTCCTCTTCGGACCTGCTAACATGTGATGTTGCATAGCATACTTGACTTGGTATGATGGTCCGGGATAAAAGTAGTTGTACTCGAGGTCGAAGTTCAGAGCCACCTTCAGATGATTTTCGGATTGTCTTTTTGACCATTCCCTTGAATGGCGTAGAGCCCAGGTTTGCGTATTATCACTCACAAGTTTACTAGTTGTATAAAGTTTTCGAGCAGGTTTTCGAGTGAGTGTTTCTTTATTGGAGCCTTTTTCGCCTGAGCCTTTTGGCGGTGATTGAACCTCATTAGAGTAGATGATCCTTGTTCAGACGACTTCCATTTAGTAACCTCATATTGCAATTGCATTACAACTTTCTGGCAACTTTTGATTATAAGCTCAAAGTAAGTGCCCACGGAACTTCGCCTCAAACGCACAAACATGTTTTCATGTTAGACAACTTTTGATCGAGTAATGAAGTCAACGACCAGTTTGGAAGCATCAACATTACAAAGCCAGGGGCTGCAGTGCACGATGAACGCAATATCTCAATGCCCCACAATGCCAAAAATCGCGGCCTAGACACACTAGGATTGCATGCTTTGATCAAAGTTGCGCAAATAGTTTGCACTTCTATGGCAAAAGTTTTGCAAGACGCTTCAAGCAAGCAAAGTTTCAAGAACATTCAAGGAAATTGAATAACAAAGATGTAGTAAAAGTGAAGAAAATGGTAAAGTTTCTAGAAATTGATAAACTGGCACAAATGCCATAAAATTTTGATACAAGCTAAATAAAGGAGAAACAAAGTCTAGATAAAAAAGAAAAGAAAATTTCCAAGTTTTTAAGGCAAACTACTCATTAGTAGCTCCAACTTCGGCAACTTCATCTTCAACTGTTCCATCTACATCAACTAAGAAAACAAACTCAAGCGGTTCTTTTGAGGAGATGGAAAAATTCTTCAAATCTTCTTCAGAGAACTCATAATCAGGAACGATCCTTAAAGATGATCTACATACCCCAACTAGTAGAAGTCAGCTTGAGCTAGGGCTAGCGCGCTTTCATGGCTTACTTTCTCGCTCCACAACTGTTCATTCACCTTAGAAAGGTCTTCGTTAACGTTCTGTAGTTCATGAAAGTCCTTATTTAAGAACTCCTTGGCAAGCAACACATCATTCAGCTCCTTATCCTTGGACACAAATTCATGGGCAATCTTCTAAAGACAACCAATGTTGTTGGCAGAAGTTATAATTTCTTAATCCTTTTCAAAACAAGTAGAATAAAGCTCAAGTTGACATTTTCCAGATCTTGGATTTTCAGTAAGTCTGGTTCTCTATCCGTTTGTGCATATTCCATTGTCTTCTCACTTACCTTCAATAAACTTCACCCTGCTTGATAGATCAAAGAGCTTATGACGTGTTAGACCTCAATTGCACTATGTCAACTTGTGAGCAATTTTGAATAAAAAACAGAATTCATCAATAGTCAATTCCAGATCAAAGAACCTACTAAGGTTAAAAAATCCCACCATTGCATGAACTGCATTGGGAAAACATTGCGCATGAGCACACTTCATAGACCATATCGCCTTATGGTAGAAGTGCAACATGGAAAAGTGAATCCTAACGTGAAGTAGTATGGATGGAACTTGATAGCTCTCCCCCCTTAATAAGCAGCCTCATTACATAATTGTTTACTACTTTTGTCCTTCACATGCTTCATATGGACACTGGATGAGATTACATGCTTACAATCATTGAGGAAGTCCCAGAACAAATCATCAGAGTTAATCTTTACATTAGCAGCTATAAAGTATCTTACTTTCCCATAAGAGTTAATCTTTACATTAGTAGCTATAAAGTATCTTACTTTCCCATAAGATCCACCTTGGCGGTACCTAGGTGTGGGATATTCAGCACAAAAACATTATGAGAAAAAAAAATCCTACATAAAAATACCGAGACACATTAAGAAAATTGTTCGAGGAAATAAAAAAAAAGGCTGAAGCTTAGCACTAGTAGTCCCAGTGGCCCACTTCTCTCTTACGAAGCCCAGTAGTACACCAAGCCTAGCAATAGCACCCATGCGCCTTTTCTTGGGCCAGGCCATTCTTTCGCTGCTACTGCGCACCAAACACCTCCAACCCCACAGAACTAGCATCGTCAATCTGCCTCACAGCTCCTAGCTGCGTCCTCAACTTCACCAGTGGCTCCAGCTAAGCCATAATAGAAAAAAAAAATTCTTACCTTGGAGGTGCAACAACAACGATGAAGACAATGACGAAGAACTCTTCACAAGCAAGTAACGAAGAAAATTGAAGGAGGAACAATTTTCTTTGGTTTCTCTCTTTCATGTTTGGAAAATAATTTCTCCCTATGTTTATTTAATCCTTTATTTAAAGTAGAGTAAATGAATTCTATAGTCAGTTGAACTCCTCCTTTTAGAAGACTTTCACTACAAGTTAGCATAAAATCCAACACAGTCAAGGAATCTACTTTTGGCAAGCTTATTCAACTTGATTTTCTACAACTCTTAAGCGCAGTGTAGCAGGTGCAGAGCATTTGTGGAGCAAAAAATAATTCATAAAATCATGGAGTTGTGATGCGAGAATTATACGCACACAAATTAAACCCTCTTTTTGACAATTGTAGTATAGATATAAGTAGGGATCGTTCTTAACCGAGGATTAGGAGGGATTGCAAAATCACTTGGAAACTGACTCAAAAACGTAAAATAAAGTTTAAAAACACTAAACTAGACTCAAAGAATGCAAATCTAAACTTTAAAACACCAAAACAAACAAAAAGACTCAAAACAACACCAAAACACTCAAAACTGCCTTAAAAACACTTTCTGGGCAGTTTTGAGCACTTTGACTACCTTGGACGAATTTGGTAAATAATTGATTCAAAACTCTTAGAAACACAAACTAAGACACTTTCTAACTAAATTGGACAATAAAGTAAAGGGGGATTGAGTTTTGGACGAAATTAAACTAAATGCACAGATTGTAATTTAAAGGGAGAATGTAAATATGAATGTGATGGAATTGAATGGATGGGAAGCTAGCTAAGGGGTTCATCTCCACACATGTTATACTTGCATATAAAACGATTTCCAATTGCTTTTCAATAAACCATTAATTCTCAACGCCCCAGATTAACCATGAATTGCACTAATTAACCCTCAGATTTTCCTAACGTTATTGAATTGGATGATTGCATACGACAACCCAAAACATTCCCCACAAGTCCCCTACATGATTGCATAATAAAGATACAAGCAAGAATCATTAAGTTCTTTGAAAACCATAAGCATTGACGAAGCACTTGTTACTATGATTGCATGAAACTTATGCCAAGAATTTACTTAACGCGATTGAGATCATCAACCTTTACTACTTGTGAATATAATTCCATAACGATTAGGTGAAATTTCCTTATATCCTAGCTTCCAATTTATGCATGATAATTAAGCGTGCACTCTCAACCAACACACACAAATCAATGTAATTCACATAGATAAGTAAATTGAATTCACAACTTATGAAACGCAATTAGAAGTAATCAAATCATATTGCAAGCATAAACATGTATTTCGAATCCCCCCCTAGCCAAGGGGGGGTTTAGTTCCTCATACGTACATGACAAAGAGAATTGAAATTAAACATTGAAATCAAAGGAAAAGAAACACCTAAACATTCCAACAACTCAAACTTGAATTGTATGAACGTTTAGGCCCTCTTCTCTTCCTCTTTGTTGCGGCACAAGGTCTAAGGATAGGTTTTGGGGTGGTATTTGTATGGAGGAATGGTTGTGTGATGGTGTGAAGTGTGTATGAATTTCTGGAATGGTGGAGGAAGGCACGGCACAAAGATGGGATTGTTGCTGGAATTGGTGCTGGAATGGATGGTTTGCACGACTCAAGGGTTCTTGGTGTTTATGGTTGAATGGAAAGGTATGTGGATGTGTGGAATGGAGTGAATGGATGAATTTCTGTGGTGAATGGGAATGGTGTGTATGAATGCATTGCATGGTTTTATAGGGAGAGAATGGATGGGAGAGCATGTGAATGACAGCTAGGATGAATGATTAAAGGGTGCTGCTAGGTTGGAAATGCATGTGGAATGGCTGGAATGAAGGAGTAATGCACGACACAAAGGAGAATGAATGTGTGGCTGAATGGTTGAATGATTAAGAGTGCATGTGGGTGAATTATAGAATGGGAAAGAGTGGAAAAACAGCTAGGGTGAATGATTTAAAGAGGGAATGCATGTGCAATGACAGCTAGGTTGGTTGTGGAAAGCTGGAATTGCAAAGGGGAATGCATGTGCACGGCAAGGTGTGGAGAAAAGGGGTGAATGGCTGAATGTGGTGCAATGATGAAGGAATAATGTCTTGGTGGCTGAAATGAATGAATGAAAAGTGAATGAATAATGAAATGGGAAAGCATGTGAGTGACAACTAGGTTGAATGATGATGAGTGCATGTGGCTGAATGAAAATATGTGAATGAATGAGAATATGGTGCGGCTACAAGGTTGTAGTTTAGGGTGTTTGAGTGAATGGTTGAGATGGTTTGATGAATGAATGTGTTTAAATGGTTTAAAACAGGAAACAAGGCCCTTCCTTGCACGACAAGGAAGGGAAACACCAAGGGACACACGGCAAGGGTTTTAATGTTGCAAGGGACATTGTTTTGTGACCTAGAATAGGTAGGAGTCCTTGATATTGCTCAAACAGAAGATCTTTAGGTCTTCAATTTCGTCCATTCCTTTTGCTCCAAACATAAGCTATCCATTCCAAGTCCAATTTTGCTCCAAAATGCTCCAAAATGCATCTTTTTGCTTCCTTAGCCATATGAACCTAAAAACACACGAAAATGGCTTAAACTACTAAAACAACTACGAATTAACAATATAAATGCACGAAAACAAGCTAAGTAAGTCGCCTAAATATGCTCCTATCAAGTTGACACGAATTTTTATTCTAATTGATGAGAATGCCCTCATTAAGTTGGCGAGCCCCACATCTGTTCCACCCGTAGTTTAACCACCAAGATGACTTGAGTTGCTGACTATAATTTCTCGAAGCTTCATTGCCCATGACAAGGAGATAAGCCATGGGAATTAAAAGTAGAATTAATAAATAATTCCTACCTTTAAACTGTCCTCATTTTAGACATTTTATTTTATTCAAGGAAGCACAATCACATTCAACCAAGGATTCTCCAAACATAATCCTTAGATATTATTATTTATTTAATAATATCCCTAAGGATTATTCTCAGCATCTTTAAGATAATTCAACATCTTAAAGATACTTTCATACTGCATCCAATGGATGATACGCTTTAGCCAATCGGACTTCGACACATGGCACAAGAATCCCTACACATGACACACCCCGACCGAGATCAGGGCGTGCTGGCCGTCACACGGAGGTGACGTAACCATGTGCACGTGCGGAAGCTAATAAAATAGTAATAATAAAAGTACGAATAATTAAAACTAGCATACAAAGTACTAGAAACATGTGCTAGCGTAAGTGAGACGCTAAGTTCAGAGCATTAAGTCTACAGCAGTCCAAAGAAAAATGATACGACAATAGTACACCCGAGGGTGACCCTACGCTGGTGAGTGTCTGTCAGAAATGCCGGAAAAGCCCTATGGGAAACCACCGAAACAACTAAGCAACTAGAACCTGGAGGGGCGCAAAACAAAAGCGTGAGTGGGCAAAAACAAAGCTTTTCTAAAACCATTTAGTAAAATACGTTCTAACCCCTCGCCATAAAACCTGTATACTTCCTAGAAAATAAACATATATACGTATGTATATAGATATGCTAATCATGCTCAAGAATATGCCATGTCAAGATCTCATAATGCAATGCAAGTGCTCATGTATAACTCATATCAATAACATAATCTGGCAGCCGGAGTCACCTAACGTGACCTGTACGGCTGCATATAGAGCTCAAATCTCAAACTCAATAACTGAACTTGCCCACGAGTCGGAACCACCTAAAGTGGTTTGTGCGACAGGCCTGGGTGTAATACATATATACGCTCTAGTGCTACGATCACGTGAAGGCTGTGCGAATAATCGCGGGTCACCTACGAGTCGGAACCACCTAAAGTGGTCTGTACGACAGGACTGTGCACCTAACTTGGATCCAAGCTGAGCGTGTGGTGCGGGAGGTGAACATCACGTGAAGGACTGTGCCCTACTCTGGGCGGGAGCACTAACACCGGGGGTGCAGGTTATGAGCTCTCTACACAACCTCAGGGTCACACCCAAATTTTTAGAAAAAATTTTCACCGCCGCACGCGCCCCCACACGCTGACGGCGTCAACTGACGCCGTAAGGAATATTCCGTCTCCTTCCCCGGCGAACCTCCGGTGCCGTCGCCAGCGCCGGAAAATCGCAAAACCTGCAACCTTCGATTTCTCTCTCGTTTTTCAACCATTTTTCGTGATTTTTGTACCAAAACGACGCCTAGAACTAGGAGAACACATCCAAAGAACTTTTAAGGGCTAGAAATCATAGAATCTCACCTGCACACACAAACCAACTTCGGCCAACTTCAAACACAGTGATCCCGTCGTCCAAATTCTTCAAACGAACTACTCCGAGACTCCCTGGGACCTCACCAAGCTACCTATGAGCTTCAAAATCCCTAAAACGTGATAAATTACGTTTGCATGAATAGTACTCAAAACGGACATCGTCAAATCGACGTGAAAACGACGAGTTCTCACCTGACAATGGTACGACTGGACTCCTACGAGCTTCACGATCTCGAATGTGGCCTTGGTTCCCTCGATCTGCAAAGGTTTGATGCGATTTGGGTGGTGTCCGTACGTTTTCAAAGAGAAAGGGAAGGAATGGAAACTTGGGAGAGAGACAGGGAAAGGGACAGGGGATCTGGGAGAGTGACAGTGTGTGTGTGATGCCCAACACATGCCACACCACACAAAACAACCAATAATGTAACGAAAACGAACTAGGGGTAAAAATGTCATTTCACACGTACGTTTTGATATTTTCGGGATGGGTTGTCACAACACATGTGGCCGGCCCTAGCTCCCTATAAATACTACACACTTCTCAAGTAAATTGAAGTTAGTTAACTCTATACAACTCAACTTAATGATTTAGTAGTTTTTCTCTTCACTTATATGTAGCTTCGACTTATTATGGCTTAACTATTTTTGTGACAACTAAAATCTGCCGCTCTTTAATGCAAATTTATCATTTGCATGAAAAAAGTAGGTTTCTATTTGGTTGAATAGACTTATCCCGAGAGTCCCGTTTTCCTACAGTCTAGGAGAAGAGGTTTGCTTATCCTGATATATTTAGTCATCGTTGGATTGTATCCAATGGTAGAGGATAAAATACAACAAAAAAAAAAAAAACAGTTACATAGCTACCTATCATTAAATTAAAAAATGGTAGAGGATAAAATACAACAAAAAAAAACAGTTACATAGCTACCTATCATTAAATTAAAATTGAATGATAAGTGACTGTAAGTCTCTTAAATCCTTAATTAAATTAAATTTCTAAAATACTTTTTCATTTTATTTTTTAACGTTATCAGACTGTCTACTTTTTATACCTTTTATAATTGGTCCGTAGTCTTGGTCTTCTTATAAAAACATGACACAAGAATCAAAAGTCAACCAATCAAATTGTCAATGTAGAGACGTACACATTTCAAAATAGAAGACGTCCATATACAAATCACGACTATGTACAAATCTCAAAAATAAAATATTTATTTTTAGGTTCTTCTCAATTTACTACCTTCAAATAGCGCGGTTTCCAAACTTTCATACATCACGTTTTAAGATATTAATTTGGAGATTGGGATGATAAGGTAAGTATCTTTGATTGATAGTGATGAGGATTTCATACTTGTTTGATTTGCCTTTCAATCGAGAATGTATTAAAGATAGGATTAGGTGATTAATCCTATCTTTAGTGCCTTCGACTTTTCTATCCACGAGCCCCTGAGCAGTCGTGGTTAGCTGCTTGGATCCTTAGGGATGCTGAGGTGTGCGTGAGAGTATTTGAGAGCACTGCCAATTAATGAGGGCAATCTTGTCTTTTTATAGATAAAATCCACGTGTCGCCTCCAAGATTTTTGGGATTATTTTTGACTCCATATCCCAGGCTAAATTTCAAAAACCAGAGAAAGTAGTTTTCAGTTTTCAAAAAGTGAAAACAGAAAAGTGAAAATTGAAAACAAAATGGTTATCAAACGTATCATTACCAGATGCTTTTATAACTAATGTGAGTTTCTTTGGTTTTAGGATAAAATAAAATTATGGTAAATTACATTTTACATCCTTAAATTTGAGTGCAATTGCAATCTCATACCCCGACTTTAAAACATTGCAACGCATATACTAAGTCATGATCTAATTGTGATGTCATACATTCATTGAATAAACTATTAAGCTGGTCGTTAAAAGATGTGAAAAATATGAGGCGCTTGTTTTTTATTAAATGGATGCCATCCTTGCATTAAGTGAACGAAAAATAAATAAAAATCATTTAACTATTAGAAAAAATAATTTAAATGAAAAAATAAAAATCTAAAACAAATATAATCTCCCCTATTAAGTCTCCGACTCCAAACCCGACCTCACCAGCTGGTGGGTGTTTAGCCCCAATTTGAAAACGGCGTAGGCGCGAAAAAAAATCAGAGGAGAATCTGCATTTTAAGCATCGACGACGGCGGAAAAATGAAAGGGATTCTCTCCCGCAAGGCCTTCGTGTATCTTGAGTAGGCGTTGAAGCGAAAATTGGGGAATCCGGACGCCAGAAACACCGACTACTTCGACGTCGCCACTAGGCCCGGTGTAGAAGGCATCTTTGCCGCCATGCTCTTCACTACCAGAGACCACGCGCGACTAATTTTTAAGGCCGGCGACATGTGGCACTTCCTCCCCAATCGAGGAAATAGCTTCTTCAATAACAACCACTCATTCTCCACCTTCTCTCGGTTTTCTACGTCGCCTATTTCGAGGTTCTGATTCGGGCCCAGGTTCAACTGGGTCCTCAACGTTCGGTATGGAAAAAGTACTTGGTTGATTGTTGTGTTGTCAATTGAACCAATAAAGATGGATGGTAGAGGTGTGGTTATTGTTTTTTTTTTTTCTTTCTTTTTTTGGAATTTCTGACAAGATATGAAAACGATACAAAAATAACAGATTTTGAATCAACACGATATCTAATCGGGTTATTTTTGAGTGACAAGGTAAGAACCTGTTATTAACAGGTAACAACCCGTTAATAACGGGTATACACATGGGTAACCTGTTTCAACCCGTTAACAAAAAAAATTATTTTGATAATTTTAAAGTTTAATTACTAAAAGATTTACTATAAAATACAATTGTCATATTAATATATACAATATATTATATATTAAATATATATATTATATAGTTTTGTATTATTATTCTATATAAGTTAAAAAAAAAAAAAGTTTTGGTCATTATTTATTTTTATTATGAGAGTTCCTTATTATCATTACTAGGATAAATTTTACTTAACATATTGTTGTCCAAAATTAAAATAAATTAGTATAGTATTTGTATAGGCAAGATGTGACAACCCATCCCAAATTAAAATATATTTTATCCTTGAATGCGTGGAAATGACGATGTTGCCCTTGAAATGTTGTAATACGATTGTGTAATCAGGCTAAAGGAATTGACCAACCGCCATATCTCCCACAAATTTGGACCCAATTAGAATTTGGGTTTGTTTTAGTTGATTCTCTTTTGTCCTAAACCTTAAGGCCCAATCAGGGCCTTGGTTCTTTTTATTTTGACCTATTTCGTTGGACACACATACACACACGTACAACCTTCTTCCCTTATCTCTCTTTTTCTCGAAAATTCTTTCCGTCCATACAACAGAGTCTTCAACCTTCAAACACCATCAAAACACCACAAATCAAACTTGTAAGGACCACCTTTGGATTCCTTGCAAGCCTACGAACCTAATCATACCAGTTGTTCAAAGAAAGGACGTCGGGAACTCGAGAACTCACGAGCTCCGGCGAGGTACTTTGTTACTCCAATGTGATCGTGGATGTTTCACAGTATTTTAAAGCTCAAAAAGGGTCCTAAACGTTTCTACTAGGATCCTCGGCTAGTTTTGGAGTGGTTAGAACATCAAAACGCTTGGGTTTGTCGAGTTTCAGGTTTGGCCAATTGTGTCGAGCTATTTTCCAACCACTTTTCATCGATTTTAGGACCTCTAAGAGGTAAGATCGTGTTCTGCTAGTTCAGGGCTTCAATTTGATATAAAATTCATAAAATTTGGTGTTGAAACGACGGAGATATTGAGATTCAAAGTTTTTCCAGAAACTGGCGAGTGCAGCAGCGGTCGACGACGGAATCCGGCGAAACCACTGGAGAAGATAGAGCATATTCCGTCAACCTTGACGGAATATTCTTAACGGCGTTAGGGTTACCGTCAGCGTGCCAGGCACGTGCCTATGCGTGGCCGGCGTGTAGGATGTTGAAATTTTTTTCTAAAAATATGGGGATGCTCGTGGTGTTGAGTAGGCCACGATGGTATATTCAAACACCCCAATTGAGCAGCGTATGAGAAGTTATTTCATAGTGATGGTTATGTGCTTAAAAGTAATGTTAAAATAGCTGTTTCACATATAAGTGAGATGTTTCTAGAGGACGAGCGTAGCCAAGCGAGACTTAGGGGTTATGACCCGGCTACATACCAATGAGTGGGTTTTTTGGTTTTATATATATACATATATATGCCTTATGTTTCCCAGAAACTGTTTAAATGGTTTTTACGTTTAAAATACCATGTTGTATGCATTACATATTGGTATATGCTATATTATAGCTGTGCATATTACTACTTGACGTGGTGGACGCTCAGGTAAGCTTCAAGTGAGTATATAGTGATGATTGTGATGGTAGTGTGTATGATTATGATGAGTTGCTTTTAGTGATTTATATCCTGCACCCCGGTGTTAGTTCTCTGCCCGAGGGTAGGGCCTAGCCTTCACGTGACCGTTCACCTCCCGCACCATACGCTCACCTTGGATCTAAGGCAGGTGTCAGCCTGTCGTACATACCACATTAGGTGGTTCCGACTCTTAGGTGACTTGCGATACTTCGCACAGCCTTCACATGATCCTAGCACTTGAGCGTACTTATTTACACCTAGCCTGTCATACAGACCACATATGTGGTTCCGACTCCTGTGCAGGATTTGATTTGATTGTTAAGTTATTGGTTCAGCCGTACATGTCACATAGGTGGTTTCGACTCGTGTGCAGGATTTGATTTGATTGTTAAGTTATTGGTTCAGCCGTACAGGTCATGTTAGGTGACTCCGGCTGATATGTCACTTTATATTAGTGCAACTCACCTGGGTTACTTATTCATGGTTGAGATGATTGTCATGGCATACACATGGTTTGGTTATTCTTGAGTATAGTTTTCATATATGTTTATAATATTATTTTCTGGGAAACTTATACGGGTTTTACAGTGAGGGGTTATTACATTTGAAAAGATAAATGGTTTTGAAAGTTTGTTTTTGCCCACTCACATTTTCTGTTTTGCGCCCCTCCAGGTTCTAAATAGAAGTTCGTGTTGGTGGCTCACGAGGGCTTCACGGCGGTTCTGACAGACATCCACCAATGTAGGGTTTCTTTTTATGATCTATATAATTATTACTTAGTCTTCTGGACTGCACTTTGATACCTATGCTCTGTTTATGTGTGTCTTTACTCTAATCACTTTCACTTATACTTATAGGCTAGTCTAAGGTAGGATAACTAGTGGTTTTTAGTTATTCGCTTTTTCATATCATTACCACTTGCGTGGCGCACACGGTTACGTCACCTTCACGTGATAGCCAGCATGCCTCGATTGAGGTCGTGGTGTGTCACAAGAACTAAGAAGACATACATACAATACAAGTATGAAATGTGTGAAAAAATATATAAACACTTGTGATTCATCCTTATTCCTCCACGAGTAGATAATGGTTACACTTACATTATCGTTTAGATTTTTAAAAATCCTCCAAACCCTCATGAATAATGTTTTTTATTTGAGGGCAAAATTCATAAAATTAATATTAATTATTTTAGAAGTGTAAAAAATGTAAAAAAATATATACAATCCCTCAT
The DNA here is from genome assembly GCF_019419815.1 of Pyrus x bretschneideri. NCBI lineage: Eukaryota > Viridiplantae > Streptophyta > Magnoliopsida > Rosales > Rosaceae > Pyrus > Pyrus x bretschneideri. Next base: position 7,823,450 of record NW_025999391.1, on the reverse strand, counting down.
AATGACAAGCTTTACAACTTTCATGAAGGGGTCAACTTCGAAATCCAACACTATAATCCATAAACCTTAAATTTATATTTAACCATCGATTGTCAATTACGCTTTATTCTTGTTACTGAATTTCATTTTTAAAATTTTCTTTTTTGAAAACATGATCATTTGGCGGATATAAGAAGATGAACGGTTTAGATCTTTGAAATCACGTTTCGATATTTACGGTTAACTGAAATATGAGTCGATGTCGTATAATTTGTAGAAACTTTATAAACATCAAGCAATAGTTTCACTAACCGTAAAACTCTAAACATAACATCAACAATCCAAACCGTTCATCTTCTTGCATCCTCTAATAGATCATGTTTTCAAAAAAGAAAATCTGAAAAAACAAATTTGATGAGAAAAATGAAGCGTAAATGTAAACAACAATCAACGGTTAAATTTTGACCTATAATTTATATGATTATAGTGGCGAATTTTGAAGTTAAGCTCTTCACGAAAGTTGTAAAGTTTGCCATTACGATCGTTTGTATATTTTTCCTATATTTTTTTACACTTCTACATTAATTAAAAAACTATTAAAGACTTTACTTAAATAACAGCCGTAAGATAAATGAGAATAAATCTATACTGTCGGATTCTATTTCACTTATATTATTAGAACTTTTTGGGACAAAAAAACCCCTTGTATTTTCCAATTTTACCATCTGATCTGATCAAAAGATTCAAAACAAAAGCTAGCCCTAATGCCTTTCTATCTCCCCACTATGACAACTCATCCCAAATTTTAAGTTTTATAAATTTTAAATTAATGATTTTATGAAAATACCCCTTGAGGCAAAGATTTTAACCTTCATTGACCATTGATTAGAAAGATTTTAACCTTGTAGTACTTGCCACTACGACTGTATAGGCGAAAACCGTTCGTGAGTCAAAATTATAACGGTATAGTTACAGACATTTAAAATTGGCTACTTAAAGTTTAGTTATAAATTAATTCAAACTCCCACCATGTGGGAGTGGTAACCAATCAGATTTCAGCAAGAAAGTAAAGGACCAATTAGAAAAGAAAGGGAGGACTAATCAGAAATGAAGGGGAGGAGAGAGAGAGAAGCTGTCAGCTTCCCCAAAACCGTGACCCAACCCAAAATGGTCTGTACGATCACCCATTTTCAGAGGCCAATTTCGGCCGACTCCACCACGACCATCTTGAAGCTCTCATTCCCCTATATTAAACCCAACCAAGAACCACCTTTATAAACCACCACATATCGTGGGGCGAAGCCACGAAATCCGATGCGCCTAAACCATGTGCAGCCACTCTTTTCAAATTTCAGGCAAATCAGCAAAGCGATGGCCGATGCCACCACTTGGGCTTTGTAGCCCATCATTCTAGGAGCAAATCTTGACTGACCTTGACCCCGTTGGACCACCGTAGACAACAAATCGACACCGGCTTTATGGGAAAATTGACCATCTTTCGTCCACTTTTAGCCTTGGTCACAGGTATGAAAGTTACTTTACTCATTGAGATCTTCATTCCTGTAAACTTTGGTAATTTTTGGCAATAGTTGAATTTTCCGGCGAGTCGGGGCGGCCAACCGCCACTGGCAGCGGCGCATGGCCAGCGGATTGAAGATGTCGTTCTAAGTCATTTTAGATGCCTGAGTTCATAGTTGATATCCATATGATGTGAATGGATTATTCTAAACCTAGTTTGATTAAGGTATATCACTTGATTATTATATGAATCGACGATCCAACCGTTGGATCGTTACTAAACTTTAATATGTGATAACACATAATATTTGAAGATTATAGGAATTGACGGATTGGGAATCCAACTTATGGATCTTCCTGAATTGGATTTGCAAGTTCATAAAATAAACGTTAACCGCCACCTTGTTTTCACAATTGACGGAGATCCAACCGTTGGATCATAGTGAAATTTTAGGATAATGTTTTAGAAGCATAATGTGGATCTTTGGAAGTTTTTGATCGGAAATATGAAGAGCGGATCTTTCAGACCGAGTTATGTAGAGGAGTTATGGACCCTACAGTCGATCCTTGACTGACAGTTGACTTTTGATCAATAGGTATCAAATCATTCTAAAACGTCTTTAGGGATGTGTTTTACGTAAATTGCATGATCGATTCACAAGGATTCTGAGATGTGGTTTGAAAATTGTCCTAGGCGCCGTTCGTTCGGGACACCTCGATGTACATGCTAGGAAAATGATAGGGTGGACTCTAGGTGAGTGGATCTTTTCCATTGTATCGTATATATACATGATTGATAATTTCAAAATTACTTTTAAATTGAATTAAGCAATTTGTGCCATGTTATATATATTTATATGTTCTAAAGCACTACGAGATGGTTGAGTTTAGATTATGTCATGGTATATCCATATGCATGTTACCTACAAATAATTGATGTGAACTACGATTGGCTTGATCCTTGTTTAGGGTATGTAGGCCGTCTAACGAGACGTTAGATGCAGCCATACAATAAATGAGATTAAAGAATCGAGACAAAAGCCTTGTTTGGGAATTGAGCAATGTGAAGGAAGTTGGTGAAAAGGTGAGATTTAACCTTATGATTTTGGTGGTTAAATGTTGGTCATAAATCAATGTGTAAGGAATTGAGAGATTGAAGTAAAGAATCGTAAATAATGATGATTAATTAAACTAATATTTAGTTGGACTTGTTCCCAATAATTATTCCCGAAATAAATAGTTCGGGAGTGGGGTGTTACAGATTATGCATATTTCGCCATGTTATATATATATATATATATATATATATATGTATATACTGGTAAATGCTATGACATGGTTGAGTATTAGATTGCATCATGACATATCCATATGTATACTACCTGTAAGGAATTACTGTGAATGCTTTGAAGTGCGAAGAGGAACGCACGATGCACAGGTAAGTTCAGGTAAGTTTACGGTGTTACTTGAGATGATCGAGTTATGGCATGACTATATTTATACTTTAGGCAACTCCGACCTTGTCGTACAGGTTGCAATAATAGGCAACTCTGACATTGTTGTACAGGTTGCCCATGAGTCGTACATGTTATAATAAATGCAGTTAGAGCTCATAAACCTGCACCTCGATGTTAGTGCTCCTGCCCATGACCAGGGCACAGTCCTTCACGTGATGTTCACCTCCCGCACCTTACGCTCACCTTGGATCCAAGGCAGGTGCACAGTCCTATTGTACAGACCACTACAGGTGGTTCCGACTCGTAGGTGACCCGCGATTATTCGCACAGTCTTCACGTGATCGTAGTACTTAAGCGTACTTATTTACACCCAGTCCTGTTGTACAAACCACTAGAGGTGGTTCCGACTCGTGTGCAGGGATATGTGATGAGCTATAGGTTCAGCCGTACGGGCCACAAGAGGTGGATCCGGTTGACATATTACTTGGATATTGACTGATGAGATATGGATGAGTCATACAGGTCACTATAGGTGACTCCGACTTATGTGCTAGCATTGATTGATGAGATAGGGATGAGTTGTACAGGTCACTATAAGTGACTTCGACTTATGTGCTAGTATTGATTGATAAGATATGGATGAGTCGTTCATGTCATTATAGGTGACTCTGACTTATGTGCTAACATTGATTGATGAAATATGGATGAGTTGTACAGGTCACTATAGGTGACTTGTGCTAGCATCGAATGATGAGACATAGTTGCAGTCGTACAGGTCACTACAGATGACTCCAACTTATGTACTAGCATTGAATGATGAGATATGGGTGCAGTCGTACAGGTCACCATAGGTGACTTCGACTAGCGTGTTAGTATGGGTTATTAAGCATATGATTAATTATATTGCTATTGAGATGTTGAGTCGTGGTATACTTCTAGATTTACTGTTAGTGTACTTTTGATTTCATACTTATACGTAGTATGATTTTCTGGAAGCTATATAGGTTTTACGGCGAGGGGTTACTACCTTTGATAATTGAAATGATTTTGAAAATCTTTGTGTTGCTCACTCACACTTTCTACTTTTGCACCCCTCCAAGTTCTAATAGCAAACTTTCATATCGATGAGGACTGGTGACACTCCTCAATTCAGGTGGCTCATTTTGACGGTATAATTATTATCTTACCTCATTGTACTTTTCTTACACTCTGTATCATATGTGAAATGGGTCCAAAACCGCTCACCACGTACTCGTGTATATAGGCACTTTTAGGTTGAAATTTATTCACATTTTACACATTATCACACTTTATGACTTCGTCACCTTCCAGGTGTCGGCCAGCACAGCTCGATTCGGAATCCTAGTAGACATTCCGGGTCGGGGTGTGTCTACTCCGGTAGCCTCTTTCAGTATCTCTTTTCTCCTCCCTCGTGCAATGGACGCCTGGACAGAATCATTCTTGATTTTGTCATCTCTGCTCTGGTTGTCTCTACATCTCTGCATTATCCATATTCCACTCCAGGTTCGATTTTGTTTCTACATCTCTACATCTCTATTCTTTTTATTTGTTTAATGTTGTATCTTCATAAATCTTATGTTTTTGTTTCTTATTTTTCATTCGAAATTATGAATTTTCATTTCTTGAAAAAAAACCCATGTTTTGTTTTTAAAATCTGACAATCTTTGATTAGTTCCAACATGCAGTGATTTAACTTTGGATTATATGACTTGTTAACTGATATGGGGATTCTGGATTTTAGCTACTGATATCTGAATTACTTTTTCTGTTGAAATTTGCTCAGGGGTATTTGAGTTTCTGCATTTCGTTTGCTGAGTTTGTGTTTACTGCTTGTTAAGTACATGTTGTGCACCCTACTGCTTGATGTAAATTTGTTTAAAACACAAGCGTTTTACTAGTCCCACAGTCATGCCCCAGACCTCGAGTCCCGTTTGTGTCGTAAACTGAAGAATTTTGTGACATTTTTCTTGAGCCATCTTTTTTGATTTGACTTCTCGTCATTCCTACGCTGTGAACTCAATCTATTGTCCCTTTTTTTTTTTTTTTTTTAACAGGGAGAGTTCTATAATTATTCGGGATGCGGTAACACATTCAATTGCAACCATCCTGTTGTGTGCCAGTTTATTGTAGACTGCTTGAGGTAGAATTTCTTGAATGTTCAGTCTCAATTTTATCAGATAGAATTTCTTATCATTTGAAATATGCATTGGTGAATTTGATGTGGAACCTATTTATAGCTCCCTGAGATAATCTGCATTGCATAATTACATTGTGAGCTCTGAGTTCCAAAGTTGTGTAATAGTCATGTAATAGTGTCATTCCATAACCCAAGTGTGCTTCTGAATCATGTCATTGTCTCTATATGACAATCTCCCTCTGTAATTAATAATTATTATGGAAAGGAACTAGCAAATTGCTGTTCTTATAAGCTCAGTTATTCCATGTTTCTGAAAGAGAAAAAATTTGTTCATAGTTGAAAACTCATATGCTAGTTCGCTATATATTCCTTTTACATTTTTAAAGTGCTTTGATAAGATATTGGGCACCAGATCAGTGTGATGTCTTGCCACTGCTATATCTGAATGAATCTTGCCCACTTTTTTTCTTGTTGTTGTTTGTTTTCTATCTTCACTTCTATCATTTTTTTGAAAATAAATGGTTCTTGAAATTCATTTAAGTTAGTAGTAGTTGGTGCCTTGGAAAAACTTTAAGTCTGCAATTTCAACATACTGATATCTTGTCTAATGCTGAATGCTTTATTGCTTAGCAATATACTAATCAAGCAATTGTGGGTTCGAGAGTCCCACTGTGCGTGCAACCTTTTTTCCACTCAAAAAAAGTATTATGTTTTTCATTTGATTATTTATTGGTTTAAAATATATTTTTCTTAACGAGTAACGGGTCGGGTCATATTACTCGTTAATATTATCTGGTCGATTTCGGATCAGGTCATTTTACCCTTTTATTTTAACGGGTGTTACACGACGCGACCCGTTAAGATATCGGGTATGACACGAAAACGACACGAACACGGGAAACATGACACGAATGCTATGTCTAGTGGGGTTGTGTAAGGTTGCAAGAGAGTGGAAAGAGGTTGAAGATGAATAGTGGTTGAGCGGGGTCACTATATTTTTAAAAAGTTTGCATAAAAAGGTTATTTGTTGTTTTGAAAAAAAAGTTATTTGTTTTGATTAATATTTAATACATCTGTTATTGTGTAAATCCTAGGCAAATTGGGTTTAGGATTATTCATTATTTTAGTGATTTTTTCTTATTGGACTTTGTATTACTTGGGAAACAAGTTTCTTTTTCCTCTTGACTTACTACAAACAAAGCATTGGCATAGGGAAAATCATTATCCTACAATTTCCCTATGCCTTATTTCTCTCCATGCTCTCCTACCCCACCCTCTCTCTCTGTTTAGAAAATTGACCACGACATGTTATCAGTACTCTTTTGCGCCGTGCTAAGGAATCTGAAGGGGATTTTTGCTACAAACCAGTTCACAATTATTATCACGGAATCTAGATTCTTATAAACCACGGTCTTAATTGTGAATTTTTTTTAGCTTCGATTGCATGAACTTTCATTATGAGGCATGTACCCAACTTTTGCACATTCCATTTATAGATTACGTTTAAAAACAAAAAGGATTTTTTTTTTTTTTTTTAATTTCAAATTCGTGCGAGTCACGTCGTCGAGCCTGATGTGTTATAAACTAGCACTCAAATTAAACCCTCTTATTGACAATTGTAGTAAAGATGTAAGTAGGGATCATTCTAGGCCGGGGATTAGGAGGGATTGCTAATCTACTTAAAACTGACTCAAAAACACAAACTAGGCTTAAAAATACTGAACTAGACTCAAAGAACTCAAAACAAAATAAAGAGACTCAAAACAACACAAAATAATCAAATAGACTCAAACTAGATACTAAAGGGTGGTTTGGACGAAAATTACTTTTAACTTGACTCAAAACACTTAAAAACACAAGTTTGGACAGATTCTAACTAATTTGACACAACAAAGTAAAAGGGATTGGGCTTTTGACAAATTTAAAGTAAAGGCAAACAGATTTTAAAGACTCTAAACAATTTGGACGAAATTGGGTGAAATATCGGTGAATGACTAGCTAGAGGGTTCATCTCCACACATGACACATATGCATACAAATCGATTTCTAGTTATTATTCCTATAAACCATGAATGACAATGCCCCAAATTAACCGTGAACTGCACAAATTAACTCTCAGATTTTCCCAATTTCATTGAATTGGATGGATAACGCATCGGCAACCAAATTATTCTTCAATAGTTCCCTACATGAACAACATAATAGAGATACAATCAAAGATCATTAAGCTTTGTGAAAATCATAAGCATTGACATGACATTCGTAACTATGAACTGCATGATACTCTTGCCATGGATTTACTTAACACGATTGTGACTAGCAACCTCCACTACGTAATAAATATAAGTTTATAACGATTAAGTGAAATTCCCTTATATTTTAGCATCAAATTCATGCATGCAAACGAAGTATGCATCCTTAATCAAATAAGTTATCAATCAAACAAATAAGTAAATTGCATTCATATTTTACGAAACAATAATTGGAGAAAATCAATTCATATCACATATATGCTCATGGCTTTGAATCCACCTCTAGCTAAAATGAGTTTAGCTCCTCATGTTTGCACTTAAACAAAGATAAATTAAATTAAACATTGAAAGCAAAAGATAGAATATACCTAAGAACTTCTAGCACTCCAAGCTTGAATGGCAGGGCATGGCTCCAAGGGTCTCCTCTCCTTTCTCCTTGCAAAGCTGCGACACAATGAGAGATTTCTGTGTATGATGGATGCGTGGTGTGAATTGTGGTGAGAGATGGATTTTGGTTGATTGTTGCGGCACAAGTATTTATAGGGAGAGGGGAAGGCACGACATGGGTTGAGAAAGAGGGGAATTAGGACTCTAAATCAACAAAGAACAAGCACACTTTCAATCAGATTCCAGGGAGGATAAGGAATGGTCCTTGCGGCAAATTCTAGAACTTTGGCTTCTAGAAACTTGATAAGGAATGGTCCAGGAAGGGGTGGTGCGGCATAGATTTAGGGATAAGGCTTTGGCTTCTAGAAACCTGATATTTAGGTATCCTAATGTCATTTAGATGTCCTCCTTGTAGCTAGAATTAAGGTAGCGAAAGATTAGGATAGAATAAGATAAGATAAGATTGGATAAGGTTTGGATAAGATAAGGTAATTTGGATAATGTTTCCTTTTTCTTAGCTGATTCCTTATCTTCCAAGTCTTCAATTTAATTCTTCTAGATGTTAATCACATTCCTAGCCTCTCTTGAACTTCAAATTCATCCATTCACCTTACTCCATGGATATGCTATCCATTCCAAGCCCAAAATTGCTCTAAATTGCTCCAAATTGCTCCAAATTGCACTTTCTTGCTAACTTTGTCATTTGAACCTGAAAACACACGAAAATAGCTTAAAACACTCTAATAAGTAGAAATTAGCTATGTAAATGCAAGAAAACAAGCTAACTAAGTCGCATAAATATGCTCCTATCAAATTCCTCCACACTTAGCTTTTGCTAGTCCCCGAGCAAAACGAAACAAACAAAACACAACCTAAACCTTCCAACAATTGTCTTAGGAATTTCCAATGAAATATGACATGTTAAAAATCACTACTCACATGGATTTTAGCAATCCCTACTCTCGAGTTTATACTTAATCACAGTGACCACTAACTAGCTCGTATTTAATCAATTAAAACAACATTTTGAATGTAGTAACATGCCTTAGAGAATCCCTCAATTCCTCACTGTATTTTCACACAGATTTTCTAACTACACTCCCTATACTAAGTATATGTGAGAAGATTGATGTAAACATTTAGACTAGCACTCACATATGTATAATCAAAGAAGACACTTTATGGAATTATTAACATGTATATGATCTCATGAATGGAATGCCACTACTTAGACGCGAGAACCAGGGATACCATATGCTCGTACCGATTTCAAACTTCACATATTGAAACACATAACAATCAAGTTCGAAATCTAAGGGTTGTAATGGGGCTAAGGTATTTGCTAACAAAGAAAGGTGAGGATAAACAAAAGTTCTTAAAGCAATAGTAAGCAAAGTAATGAAATAAACACTTAGAATTCACTTTTGAATGCAGAAATCAACTTTGAACACAAAGGGAAACTTCACACAACACTTAGGGCCAGATTCAAACTTTTGGACCCTTTCTTCAACAACCAATACTTGTGAGTTCAATCTCACTTATTTCTCAACTATTTTTCTTTCTTTTCTCTTTCTTTTTTTTTTTTTTTTTTTTTTTCTTTTTCCATGTTCCCTATTCTTTCTTTCTTTGGCACACTAAACGTACATCCTTATAGGTTTCCAACGAAAAACCTTCCCCCACACTTGTTTTTCTGCAAATTGTAGATCAAAAGGAATTCTCTTTAAGTCATGCTCCATTATCCTTTAAGAACAAGGGTATGAATAGTCCTATTCTAGACTAGGTAGGGATAATGTGGCTAACAAAGAAAATTAGGCTAACTAAGGCTTAAAGGGGTTAAACCTACAATACATATGCAAGGGGTAAGGCTTTTTGGGTCTGGTTTAACTAAACAACTTCATCTTGTTATTTGTTATGCACTCAATTTTATGCTTTGAATGAAACACGCATAAGTTCTAGTATTTGGATCTATAATGATGAAAACGCATTCTAAGTAGCAACCAAGCAAAGAAATAATGAGATCATGCAGCGACTTTAGAAAATAAAAATATCACAGATTAATAACTCTTCAAACAAAGTTTTGGCTCAAGTTTCTCAGGGTGGTAGCGTTAGTTTGAGTTTCTTCCTTCAAGCATGTTACAAAAACTGATTTTTTTTCTTTGTGATTACATGTGAATTCGTAAATGATAACTACAATTAAGCATAAACTAAATTTGCATATCAAACTTCCATCCATGTTTGAACTTTCTTTAACAGTTATGCAATTAAAAACCAAATCCTCATCATTGTGTTGGAAGGTACCCTAAGACACAAACAAACAAACAAAAACGACTCTTTTTGGGTTTTTCAAAACTTTTTCGAATCTTTTTCAATATTTTCGGATTTTTTGTTATAGGACACATTAAAACACTTCAAAACACAATAAAAACACTTAAAAATAGTGAGTAACAACTTTAGTAGTGATAGGTGATAAAATTTGACGAAATAAGTCATGAAAAACACTTTGTTTATCCCCCCCCCCAACACTTAAACCAAACATTGTCCTCAATGTTTCAAACATAGACTCACACGCAAACAATCAAACAACACAACTAAGAAACATGAAAATTATGGCAAAGTAAAAGTAATAAAGAGTAGGGTTAAAGAATGCAAATCTAGTTTTGGAGACGGAGATTCCTAGGTCTTCTTTATTTGAACGCATGGGTTGCCTCCCAAGAAGCACTTGCTTTAACGTCTTCCAGCCGAACGATACCTCCTTTTAAGCTCCACTAGGGTCCACGACATGGAGGGGTACATCCTCCATGACATACTCCTCAAAATACTCATAATAAGTCTCAATGAATGGAAGAGGATAGTGATATTTCCTGATTGTGGCGTTGAGCTTCCTAAAGTCCATGTAAACTCTCTCACCACCTTGGATTCGATTGGGAACCTGCACCAAAGAAGGTAACAACCTATTAGTTTAAATGGGAATTGGAATTGGAATAGGTGGCTCACCAATATATTGCGATGAAGGCTCAAAAGTAGCAGCATTGTCAACAAAATCACTAGGGGTGTTTTTCGGCTATATTGGGTGTTTTGAGGGCAGTGGTGTGTTACTTGTGCTCTATTCCAATTCCCTCTTTGTTGGTGGTCTGAAATGCATCCTTCATAATTTGAACGTTCCTGCCCTATATTTTTAATTACATCAATGGCAAAACAAGAACGAACATCATTAGGATTCTCAATAGATTCAGAAACTTTAAAGTTAATCATATCGCCACCAAACTCCATAGTTAAGGCTCCCTTGGCCATGTCAATCTTGGTGTGGGCTGTTTTCATGAAAGGTCGTCGAAGTAAGATTGGTGATGGTGGAGAGTGGGCTGAGTCCTCCATGTCAAGCACATAGAAATCTGCAGGAAAAATCAAGTGGTCTACCTGCACCAAAACATCTTCCAAAACTCATTTCGGGTATGCATTAGATCGATCAGCTAATTGAATAATAACACCATCATTTTTAAGCTTTCCTAGATTCATAGATGCATAAACAGAATATGGCATGACATTAATTGATGCACCTAGATCTAGCATAGCATGTTCAAACCTTGTATTGCCAATTACACAAGGGATAGTGAAACTATCTGGATCTTTGCATTCAGGTGGCAGCTTTGCAACCTTGTAGAGACATTCTCACTTACATGTACCACCTCTTTCTCCCGAATCCGTTTCCTTGTTGTACAAAGCCTCTTCAAAAACTTAGCGTACTTCGGGATTTGCTTTATAGCATCAAGAAGAGGGATATTGACGTGCACCTTCCTAAACGTCTCCAAAATGTCTTTTTCATCCTCTTCGTTCCTAGATTGCATAAATCTGTGAGGGAAAGGCACATTGGATGGAATAGTATTAGAAACAATTGAATTTGGACCTATCTTAGTTGAATTGGACGACATAGGGTGCTTAGGGGGTTGTGGCAAGGGTTTTTGACGAATTTAAAGTAAAGATAAACAAATTTTAAAGACTCTAAACAACTTGGATGAAATTGGGTGAAATATGGGTGAATGGCTAGCTAGAGGGTTCTTCTCCACACAAGACACATATGCATACAAATCGATTTCTAGTTATTATTCCTATAAACCATGAATAACAATGCCCCAAATTAGCCGTGAACTGCACAAATTAACTTTCATATTTTCCTAATTTCATTGAATTGGATGGATAACGCATCGGCAACCAAATTATTCTTCAATAGTTCCCTACATAAACAACATAATAGAGATACAATCAAAGATCATTAAGCTTTGTGAAAATCATAAACATTCATATGACATTCGTAACTATGAACTGCATGATACTCTTGCTATGGATTTACTTAACACGATTGTGACTAGCAACCTCCACTACTTATAAATATAAGTTCATAACAATTAGGTGAAATTCCCTTATATTTTAGCATCAAATTCATGCATGCAAACTAAGTATGCATCCTTAATCAACATACAAGAATAAGTTATCAATCAAACAAATAAGTAAATTGCATTCATGTTTTACGAAACAATAACTGGAGGAAATCAATTCATATCACATATATGTTCATGGCTTTGAATCCACCTTTAGCTAAAACGAGTTTAGCTCCTCATGTTTGCATTTAAACAAAGATAAATTAAATTAAACATTGAAAGCAAAAGATAGAATACACCTAAGAATGTTCCAGCACTCCAAGCTTGAATGGCAGGGCATGGCTCCAAGGGTCTCTTCTCCTTTCTCCTTGCAAAGCTGCGGCACAATGAGAGATTTCTATCTATGATGAATGTGTGGTGTGAATTGTGGTGAGAGATGGGTGATGGTGAGAAATGGATTTTGGTTGATTGCTACGGCACAAGTATTTATAGGGAGAGGGGAAGGCACGACATGGGCTGAGAAAGAGGGGAATTAGGACTCCAAATCAACAAAGAACAATGACACTTTCAATTAGATTCTAGGGAGGATAAGGAAGGGTCCTTGCGGCAAATTCTAGAACTTATAGAAGGGGTGGTGTGGCATAGATTTAGGGATAAGGCTTTGGCTTCTAGAAACCTGATATTTAGGTATCCTAATGTCATTTAGATGTCCTCCTTGTAGCTAGAATTAAGGTAGCAAAAGATTAGGATAGGATAAGATAAGATAAGGTTGGATAAGGTGTGGATAAGATAAGGTAATTTGGATAATGATTCCTTCTTCTTAGCTGATTCCTTATCTTCCAAGTCTTCAATTTAATTCCTCCAAATGTTAATCACATTCTCAGCCTCTCTTGAACCTCAAATTCGTCCATCCACCTTACTCTATGCATATGCTATCCATTCCAAGCCCAAAATTGCTCTAAATTGCTCCAAATTGCACTTTCTTGCCAACTTTGTCATTTGAACCTGAAAACACATGAAAATAGCTTAAAACACTCTAACAAGTAGAAATTAGCTATGTAAATGCAAGAAAACAAGCTAACTAAGTCGCAAAAATATGCTCCTATAAGAGCCGCGCCACCAACAAGCCAAGCATGCAACATAAGCTGATAAAGTCGAGTGTGATGATTTTAAAATCTTTTATACTAGGTAATATTGTATCCTTATGCATGAAGATAATCAATTCGCCTGTTGTGGTCGGAATCTAATATAGATTTCTGATCATGTTCTCCATAGGAGTTTAACCACCAAGTTCGAGATGGATTGGTATGGTTCCTATACGCCTAGGATGCCAGAATATCGAACCCTGAATGAAGAAAGGCAAGAGAGAAAAGCATATTAACTAGTGATTGTGAGGCCTAAATTCTTGATTTGAGTGGACACTAATTCTTTTTACATTCTTCCTTTTGGGAAGGGTGGACTGGGAAAATCCTATTGATTATAGCTTTCTTGGTATGTGACGATACGTTGTTAGTTGCTCCATTTTATTTTCTCATTAAGGCTAAACCTAAACTTGTTCTCAAAAGATAGGTTCCTCCCATTACATCTCCCAACTCCTACTCTTTAACTCTATCTTCGGAACTCTTATTTCTTGTTCTCCTGTCTTTAAGCTTACGCTTTCATGCTTCTAAACTGTTGTTTAGGTCTGTTAGTACTTACTAAAACTATGTAGGGCGTTCTAGTGCATTGTAGATTCTTATCCGAGACTTGTATCATTTGATGATGCCATGTGAATCATTAAAAACATGTAAAGTGTCTGGCTAACATTAAAGAAAGTTTCATAAGGAAAGACGAAAATGATTTATTTGATATTAAAGATGACTGGTTATGGAGGGACTGCCTCATTTTTTGTAGGTTGGTCTAGCCTATTACTCTTTCCTTGTGCCTATTACAGTTTAAGAGGTTGGTTCATAGGTACAGTCTTTGTAACTTCATGGTATACCCATGGATGAACAAGTTCCTATTTGGAAGGTTGTAACTTCTTAACCGTGATAGTTTCCACTATTATTGAATTCAATTTACCCGATCCGACAATACCCATTTTTGGAATGTCCAGTGCCAAAGTCACTGAATGCGTAACGCACTACAACACTACACAGGTTAATACGCACAGCGTCTAGTATCTATCATTTACAACTAGGACTACTGGGGTATCTAATCATATTTGCTTCCTTAGCTTTCATCTTTCAACGAATGGATCTCTTTACTTGTATGACTTAGATGTCTCGTATATACCGCTGACTTGCAAGCCTGGAGCCAAGCCGCTCCATCATAGAATCCAAAACGACGTCGCTTTGTGTCGTCCCTAACCCAAATTAGGCTTGCCAAAATTGAATGCACCACCATAGCTTCTTCATTTTCTGGCGACACCACCTATCTTTGACAACTTACAGTTTTCATTTAGGTTTGATATCATTGTCCCTAACGAATTTCACCGAGATTTTATCAGATTCCTATTGAACTTCCATGGGTTCTTAAACTCCGACATCAAAATTTGATTCTCCGTCGCCGTACATTGGTTTCTTTTCGAACCATAGCTGAACCTGACCAACCCCAACACAGAACACGGTCACCAAACGTAATACCATTGGATTTGTTCTGACGAACCCCCACCTAGTGATGTTGGACTATTCTGGACCAACTCGAGACCCATGTTGGGCTTCATTGCGCTCAACGTGCATCCACAAGCCCTTTGGGATTCTGTCTGGGTTTGTCTACAGCATCTAGCTTACATGGACTAAGTTCTTATCCTGCTGCCCTCTGTCATTTCTTAGCTCCCACGACAAATCCAACCAAATTCTGGACTTGGGACTTTGTTTCTTCTGCTCAGCCCCTTGGTCCAGTGAACCACACCAAAATATCATTGCTTAGTTTTTTAGGCGTTTTGGGCTTGTTGTCTGTTTCTTCTCTACTAGCCCGCAGCAACAATTTTTTTTTTCTTTTAGATATATTTGTTATATAGTAGGCCTTGAAGACCAACATTAAGTTATATGTTCTGTATATATTGTGTTCGCTTGTGGGAACCTATGAACTTGTAGTTCATAAAAATTCGAACCCAAAGTTTCAAATAGTACCATGAAAACCCAAAGTTTTTCTTGAAAATTAAAACCAAAACATGTCCAATAGAACATGAATATCCTATCCATTTGTGTATGGATGATTTTTTTTCTCCTTTTGCATTAACCATAATCTTGTTCTCTTTTGTGACAACAACATGACAAATTTGAACAAACTCGACTTTACTACTTTGGAAGTCTCTAACTCCCTTAAGTGGGTCCAAGATGTAAAACACCACCTCATTGGAAAGAGTCTTAAGGCTATCATTGTAGCTAAGAAGGATATTTCGGTTTGCGAAGTTGACAAAGCAACTGCCATGATCTTCATACGAAGGCATATGCATGACGAACTACAGATCAAGTACCTTGCTAAGAAGGATCCACAAGCTTTGTGGATCACTTTGGAAGATCGCCTTGATCATTCAAGAGATATATTCTCGCCTGAAGAAAGACACGACTGGAAGCATTTACGCTTCTAGGACTTTAAGTCTGTGAACAAATACAACTCTGAAGTTTTTTAAATCTCATCACTTCTTAAGTTCTATAAAGAGGACTCTATTGGATAGGATCTTCTGGAAAAGACCTATTCAACCTTCTATGCCCCTTACATTGTCCTGCAGTAACAGTATAAGGCACATAAGTTTTCTGAAGTTTCAGATTTGATCTCTGTCTTACTACTTGCTCAAAAGCAAAACCAGCTATTAATGAAAAGTCATAAAGCTAAACGTAATAGCTTCATCATTGTACCTGAAGCACATGCCAATAAAAATCGAGGCCTAAATTGCCGATCTAGGCATGTTAGACATGACCAAAAGATGAAGCCCAAAACTAACAGAGTTATGGCCTATTGAAGGGAGGAAACAAGGCCTCGAAGCATGACAACCTTGCTCTCAAAGCCTCAAACTTCAAGAACAAAGACCAATCACTTGAAACCATATAAGCGAATATATGTTACCAATGTGGTTTGAAGGACTATTGATCTCCAATAGAGAAACCCAAAGATCCTAAGATAGAGGTTTCTAATTTTCTGGAGCCATCTGCTCCAAAAGAATAATAGAATTTTTGGACATGGGCCAATGTTGGCCCCTTATTTATTGGTTTAAGTTTTGAACAATTTCTTTTATTTGGACTATTTGTTTGGTGATTGTTTAATTTATTAATATTAAGTTTAATGGATATTCTTTCCCGAATAATTAACTAAATGTACAAACATTTTAAATTTCTTATACTTGTGACCAATTCAATTAATTTTTTTCTAGGTATGTTGTGGGAAGTTAGTTGTTTAGAGATAGTACAAGCACACACACCATTTTGCGTGAACACATATATATCTTTACTAACTTCATACCTAAAATATCACCTCTGATAACCTTTTTAGTCCATCTAACCTAATTAAGTGGTACACCACTGCTCGTATATGTTGTCAATTGGTACTACATTAACCAATAAAGAGGCTCTTCATTTACCACATTCTTGAAGAACGTTGTTGAGCTTTAAAGACATTTGGGATAATAATTATCACTCTGAAACCTCTACAGAAAATGGAGTTCAATTCCTTTGCGTAACTTCCTATGAATATGCCCAAAAGCGCATTCTAGAGAAGATGGAGCACATTCCGAATGGTGTGTACATTACAACCATTTGCCTAATTGAAAGCCACTACTTGGTCGACCCTGAGTCTGGGCTTGTATTGGAAAACTTTGATTTGGTATGATCATTTAGGAAACCCTAGTCGAGCTGTGAAATGTTGTATCCTCAAAACTTCAATCGGGCATCCCCTAACCAAAGTTTAGGCGACATTCATTAGAATTTGGCATGCCAAATGTGTTCGCTGGGAAAGCTTCTCATGTGCCCATATTCGAACAAGATCCAAGCAGATCCTCCAACCTTTCTTCAAAGAATTCAAGAGGACATTTGTGGACCTATTCAACCGCCTTGCAGACCATTTAGATACTTTCTGGTACAGGTAATACTTCTACACTTTGATCACACCCTTTTGTCCACACGAAACAATGCATTCTCCAAACTCCTAACTCAAATTATTAAGCTAAGGGTTCACCACCTTCGTTATCCAATTAAGTCAACTCGACTAGATAATGATGGAGAATTCACATTTAAAACATTCAATGATTATTGCAAAACAATTGGAATCGGGATTCAAGTTGAACATCTTGTACCCCATGTTCATACACAAAATGACCTAGCAGACACATTCATTAAACTGACTTCAATTGATCGTTCAGACTTTGGTCATGCGCACCAAAGTCCATGTATCTGCTTAGGGCCATGCAATAATTCACACATCCATGTTGGTGTGCCTAAGACCGATCTCGACCTAATCTATTATGCATTCTAGTTGGTCGCTGGTACAAGCCCAACATCTCACATTTGCCTATCTTTGGTTGTGCGATCTATTTGCCAATTGAGTCACCCTTATGTACAAAAATGGGTCCTCATAGAAGGATGGCAATCTATGTTAGTTATGATTCTCCTTCAATTACTTGATACTTAGAACCCTTTGACAGACAATCTCTTTACCACTCATTTTGCAAATTGTCATTTTTATAAGACAATCTTCCCACAGTTAGAGGGAGATAAGAACTTCAACATTCTTGAAGAATAACATGAATTGTCTTAGACGTATCTCACTATGTCTCATTTAGATCCCCACATCGCACAGTCTAAAACTGAAGTGTGATGTATCCTAGATCTTCAAACCGTTTCTCAAAGCATGCCCTATGCTTTTACTAATTTAGCCAATGTTAACAGATCACATATACCAGCTACAAACATGCCTGCAAAGATAGATGTACCTAATGGACGTCGAACCACTGTCCTAAAAGGATGGGATGCCATTAAAGTGTATCATACATCCCCTGAAGGCAAGTTTCGCACCTAATGGCTAAACCGAATACATTAGAGACTAGCAAATCATCTGCTCTTACCCAGAAGTGTGCCAGACTTAATGGTTAAAAGAGTTCACAACCTCAGAAGAGGAAGCCAACGACACAATCTAGTGAAACTAGTGTAAATTTGACCATCGCCTATCAATGCATGAGGAGGTTATTACAGATTATAGAAGCATCCTAGAAGGACAAATCCTCCTATTGAGTATCGAGAGATTTCAGTCCATTATGCTAGCTTGGATGAGGTTTCAAATAGGAATGAGATGATAGGGACGATGCTTTCACATATGTAGTAGCTATTGATATCATGTTGATAGATGACATTGAACCATGTTCCGTTGATGAATATCGACATAGAATAGATTGGTCAAACTATAAATAATCAATCCAGATCGAACTTGATTTACTTGCGAAAAACAAGGTGATTGGGCCTGTAGTTTCTACACCGCCATATGTGAAACTCATTAGCTACATGTGGGTTTAAGGAAGCGTACTGAGATAAATGAAATAGTGTAATAAAAATCATGCCTTGTAGCGCAGGACTTCTATCAATGCCCTGTGAGTGATTACGAGGATATGTATTCGCCCGTTATGGACCTTGTGACGTTCCGCTACCTTACCAGTTTGGTAGTTTCCAAAAAAAAAAAAAAAAAAAGAACTAAACATGTAGCTCATGGACATGTTAACAGTATATTTCTATGGGGATGTGGGTATGGAAATCTACATGGAAGTTCCTGAAGTATTTACAGTGTCTGGATCAAATAGTTCTAGACCACGGACCACCCTCTCGATTAAATTGATGCATCCACTATAAGACTGAAGAAATCCGAAAAAAAAATGATATAACTGTTTGAATGAGTATTCAATTAGTCAAGAATAATATTAATTGATAGTGCCCTAGTTTACTAGTTCTCGATGAATAATATAATATTGATCAGTAAACGCCGCATTAGTTGAACTCAAATCAAAATCAGCACTCGTCAATTTGATCACATGCTAAAGCTTTGACTGTCTCTAAATTGGGTCGGAAAATTGTTTGGCAGTCGGCGCACAGTTTTTGAAAAATGATTATGAACCTAGACAGTCGGCGCACAGCCTTTTGAAAATTCTTTGGCGTCCTAACAAAGTTAGAGCGACGTTGGGCAGATACCATATTATTATAAAATTAGGCCATACTAATAAAAGTAAACTCTACTTCAGTTAGAACAATAATCTTATTACATGCACAAAAATGACACCATTGTGGATATACTCTAATATAGTTTGGCACTTTTATTGTATATGAGATCCAGTTGTATTCGATCGTGTCTAGATAAAAAGCAACTTATAAGGTACACCTGCATATTCTGACATTCAACGTTAATAATATAGTTCCACGTGAAGACAAATTTATAATATTTTTGTACCATTAACACGAGACGTTACGGTAACTATCTATCCATACAATAGAAGTGGTCTCCTAACATTTTCTATAAATTTATTAGAATTTTCTAAAACTGTATGCATGAGTTTCATCACGATCGGCAACGACCGTAATATGGTCTATAAAAAGCAATCAAGTCCCTCAGTTCCATTCAATAGACAGCTTCTTACCATTATTAGGTAACTTCATCTCGGTGAGAAGAGCTCGGGTAACCTCCAAAGACGCCGATTGTCTCCTATTCCTTGAATCCAAACATGACAAACGAAGTAGCCCATGATCTCTCTCCATTCATCAAAACATACAAAGATGGTCGAGTCGAGAGACTCTTAGGCACATCCACAGTCCCTCCATCAACGCCCCAAATCGGTGTCCAATCCAAAGACGTCGTGATCTCACAAGAACCACCCATATCCGCAAGGCTTTACCTCCCCAAATCCGCCACCAACTCAACCGACAAGCTCCCTCTTCTCGTTTACTTCCATGGAGGGGGGTTCTGTGTGGAAAGCGCTTTTTCTCCCACATATCACAACTACCTCAACTCCTTAGTATCCGAGGCCAATGTTGTTGCTGTCTCTGTTGAATATAGGCTTGCCCCAGAGCACCCTCTTCCGGCTGCTTACAATGATTCATGGGATGCTGTTAAATGGGTTGCTTCTCATTTTGATGGGAACGGCTTTGAAGATTGGCTAAATCGCTACGCAGATTGTCATCGCGTGTTCTTCGCTGGCGACAGCGCTGGGGCTAATATAGCATACAACCTGGCTTCGAAATTAGGGTCCGAGGGGTTGGATGGTGTTAAGCTTTTTGGGCTTGTATTGATACATCCATACTTTTGGGGGACAGAACCAGTTGGGGGAGAGTTAACTACCCCAGAAGCTACAAGAGAGTTTATGGCTGGTTTGTGGCGTTTTGTGCACCCTTCGACTAGTGGATCCGATGACCCGCTTATAAACCCGTGTAAGGATCCGAAACTGGCGGAGTTGGGTTGTGAGAAAGTGTTGATTTTTGCTGCTGAGAAAGATGCGTTGAAAGATAGGGCATGGCATTATGGTGAGACACTGAGAAAGTGTGGGTGCTGTGCGGCTGTGGAGGTGATAGAATCAAAGGGGGAGGAGCATGTCTTCCATCTGTTCAATCCCACTTGTGAGAATGCTGTGGCCATGAAGAAAAAGATTTCTTCTTTCTTGAATTAGAAAGAAATTTTATTGGTACTCTAAAAACATTAATACACATTTTTCTCTTTTTACTTTTAGCACTTAAAACGAGTGTCTTCATGACATTTTTAGAATACAAATAACAGCTGCTTATGAGTGGTTTACCCTTTTTTTTTTTAGTTTCACCAGCTATATATTTTATTCATTTGTTTTATGCCTTGTACACTACTACGAACTTCCTATTTTTTGTGTATGTTTCTTGGTTAAAACTTTCTGATATTACATATGTACTTTTTTGAACAATAAAAATGTACATTTTTATCCGGTTTTTTAGCTAAAATAGTCTCTAAGATTTGCACAACACATCATTTTGGTCCCTGAGATTGAAAATCAATAGAAATGGTCCCTGAGATTGTCCACCATCCATTATTTTGGTTATTCCATTAAAAACTCTGTTAAGTGTCCTGGAGCTCTTGGTCGGAAGTTTGGGCAATTTTCAAAGCTTTGTAACTCAATCGTTCTTCTTAACCAAATTCGACCTATAATATATCAAAATGAAGATAGCAAAATGTAGAACAAGATTATACCCATTTGGAAGCCCAATGGTTGCCCAAGATGGCCGGAAAATAGCCTGAAAGGTGACTGGTCCGCGGGAAAACCAGAAAACTCACCGAAAACTAGGTAAACTTTAAATGTTCATAACTTCTTCAATACTCAACGAAATTGAGTGATTCAAAGACGAAGAGGATGGTGCCTTTCTAGATGGCTAATTGCCGTGGGTTGACCGAAAAACGGCTCGAAAGTGGCTAACTTGAGACCAAGATAGCCACTTTAGAGCCGTTTTCCGGCCAAACCATGCCTATTTTGCCATCGAAAAAGGCACCATTCTCTTCTTCCTATAGATAACTATGATGTTTGTTTTTGAATGACTCAATTTCGTTGAGCATTGAAGAAGTTATGTACGTTTAAAGTTTACCCAGTTTCCGGCGAGTTTTCCAGTTTTTCAGCAGACCAGTGACCTTTCAGGCTATTTTCTGGCCATCTCCGATAACCATTGGGCTTCAAAATAGGTATAATATTATTCTACACTTTCCTATCTTCATTTTGATATATTATAGGTCGAATTAGGTTAAGAAACGATTGAGTTACGAAGCTTTGAAAATTGCCCAAAATTTTGGCTAAGAGCTCTGGGACACTTAACGGAGTTTTTAACGGAAGTACCAAAATAATGGATGGTGGATAATCTCAAGGACCATTTCTATTGATTTTCAATCTTAGAGATCAAAGTGATGTGTTATGCAAATCTCAGAGGCCATTTTGGTTAAAAAGCCTTTTTATCCTGCAAAATAAGTTAGATTTCAAGGTGACATAAAATGGCCATTTTATGGAAGCTAGGCTTGAGGATATGGTAATTAATTTAGGGCAGAGGGACTTGAAATCAAGAAAAAGTGATGGTGATGGCAATTGGGCTTCTTTTCCTCTACTGGGCCTAAATCAATGGACCTTTTTTCGTTAGGTGTGTTGTAAATTTTATAGCTCATTTACTAATCCGTAATTAGTTTGAGGGGAATTGAATTGTTGAAGTTGTTTACTTAAACTGTCTGTAATAAGAATAGAAATGACATTGATCTATTAAACTGACATTGAATCGGAATAAAAACTAATATAATTACTAAAATACCCCTATTTTAACTAATCTATTTTATATGCTAATTACTTTTAATTATTATTTTTTTAGTACAGAGAATACATTTTTTTTTTTTTTTTTTTTTTTGTTTTTTAAGTAAACTTTCATATTTTGATTTTCTAATATTTTGTTGAGACCTCTACTACCCCATCTCTATCTTTCCCATATTTTCATTTTCTATTGTGACTCAATCCCACTTCCCCACCCTTTAACCAATAGCCACCGCCTTTCCTATAACCACCAGCCACCTCCCACGTCACCACCAACCGGCTCCCCTTGCGCTCTCTCTCTCTCCCTCCTACAAATTCATCTCTCTCCACCTATTCTTGATTTTGTAAATGTTTAATTCGGTTTGCAATGAGATCGAGTCAGTGGACAAATTAAATTGATTTTGGTCATTGCCAACCAACGTAAGATCAAAACTGAAATCCAAAATCTCCTATCTTCTTCCCTTTCGATTTTGGTCATGAAACTTGCACAATCCCACAAGCCATGAAATCTGTATAATCTTTCTTTGACAGAGAGAAGTAGAGATAAAGGTAGAAGGAGAGAAGGGTGGTTTAGGGTAGAAAAGTTTATTCCGGATTGAGGCTTTCTCCCGGAGTTGAATTACTACCCATTGTTCGGTAATCCAATTCCGGAAAAATCAGTAACCTAATTCCCATTTTAAGTGGGTCCCACATATGCTTTTCATTCCCCCAAGTGTTGGTAAACACTTGAATCGGTTGGATTGTGTGCAATTCCCATTCCCCTCGTTGTATTCCCCTTACGTAAACACACAATTAATTCATTTAGGACTAGTTTGGTATTGACATTTTTTTTTTAAAAAAAAAAAGATAAAAAAATTGTTTCTGTTGTACTGTGAGAATAAATAATTGTAAAATAAAGTTATGAGTATTTTGTAAACCCTTTTTTTTTTTTTTTTTTTTTTAATTTTCTAAAAGTGTTTTTAACCCAAAAAAAAAAAATTCGTAAGTGTTTGGTAAACTTTTATATAAAATTATTGTGAATATGTTAAATGACTAAAATGATATGTATTTAATGTGATATAATAATTGTCAAAGAAAATAATGTAGGGGCAAAAGTTGTAACTTTGTAAACCATCGAAACCAAAAATTTAGGTAGGTTAATATACAAACAAGTATATGCAAACCCTAAATAGGAAAACATATAGAGCTATCAGTGGAGCCTAAAATAACCCCAAAAAGTCTAGAGACGACACGTGGACTTTTGTTGAAGAAAGATAAGATTGCCCTCATTAAATGGGCATATTATTTAAATACTCCCACGTGCAGCTCAACACCCTTGAAGGTCCATGCAACTGAATACAGCACACTTGCCCTTGGCAAGGAAAAGTCAAAACATTAAAAATAAGGATTAATTACCCAAATCCTATCTTTAATACATTCCAAATTTAAGACCGACTTCATTCAAGCAAGTAACCCATTTAAATCAATTAGAGATATTTACACCATATCTCAAGATATTATTTTCTATTTAATATCTTGAGAATATTTTTTCATAAACCTTGGCCGGATGTCACCCCTAAACACTTACTCTTTTGAGAGAAACTAACTTAGGCATCAGAGATCTATTGGCTTAACCACCCCCCTCTAAACCTCGTGGGCGTTTGAGGCTTAGGTCTTTGATCATAGCTGTTAATTGTTTTGTAGGTGCACTTTGGTCAAAACTAGAAAAGGTGCAAGTTTGCATCGACAAATTGGTGTTTTAGTTAAGAACTAATTCAAATACTCTAAGAACTCTCGCATTTGGTTTTTAGACCACCTTGCTGAATCAGCTCCTTGAGCGCATCGAGGCACAGCGCGCCCGATACAAGGTGTCTCGAAGCAAGACAAGGGTAGATGATCGTGACTCGTCCCAGCGACATCCCAACAAGCAACCGTTTAGGTCGCCACGGACCGTGTGTTTGGGTTTGGCCCTCGAGAAAATATCTTCTCCCGCCTCAATGTGCAAAGAAGCATTCATTCTTGAATCGGTTCATAAGTCAATGTGCATTCAAGGTTAGGTTCACACTTCGACGAGCACTTTGGACATTCTAGGTGAAGCGTCCACACGAAGTTAGGCCCATAAGGAGATCCTTTTATGAGGCACTAAAGTAGGTAGTTGGAAAGACATACCAATAAGAGCATGAGAGTAGTCCAGCTTAAGTTCCACTGGCAGCCCCTCGCCAAGCTCGACTACGAGCAACTCGCTCACTGGCCAGAAATCAACCATGTGCACCGATATCACGACATAGACAAACAGGATAAGCAGAAAAACAACATAGACCAGCACGTCAACACCGGAGGCAACATGAGGCTCTTTTGCCCTACTAGAGGCAAATTTAGAAAGAAGTATAAAGGCTTGTAAAAGAGCAGTTGTGTGAATTCTAGCGTATCGAAACATCGATAATGCCATTTGGAGAGACATGGCTAACATGAGCAGGTCACCGTTCAGATATGAGATTGAGCAGATAGAGCCACTGAGGAAGTTTTACCCACCACATTTCACCTTCTTCAAGGGAGATGAAGATTCAGACAACAGTTGATATACTATCGTAGTGCCATGACTCTTTACGACAACAAAGACGCTCTCATGTGCAAAATCTTTGCCATGATGTTACCGCCACGCTTAATCCGGAACTTCAAAAAACTTTTCTTGGTTTTCACCAAGGAATATTCATCATATCGCTTGATCAAAAAGAAGTATGACCACCTCTTCAACATTAAGAAGGACTTGAATAAGCCATTCTGCATGTGCGTCAAGTGATTCAAGGTAGAGAAGGCGAAGATCGTCTGATGGGATGATAGCATTGTAAGCTCATCCTTTAGGAAAGGGCTCCCAGTAGATTAGCCCTTCTTTGGAGAGCTAATCATGGGCGAGAACTTAACCTTGGCAGATTCTTATGCTTTGGCAGAAAAACACTTGCTCTAGGATGAAGCCAAGAGCTCCTAGAAGCCACATGAGCAGCCGCGCAAAGACCCGGAGCTAGCTCAAAAGAAGGTAAGCGACACGCAGCTTAATGAAAAAAAAAGCCAAAAAGCAGATGTAGATATCGATCCCAAGTGAAAGGAGGCTCAGTGCCCAAACTGTACACCAAGTTTTCAGTCCTGATCAACTAGATCATTCGTGACCTCAAAGATAAGTCATGGTTCAAGATGCCATAACCCATGAAGGGAGATACTTCGAAGTTGGACTAGATGAAGTATTGTGCATTTCATAAAGGTCCAGTGTACGTAACTAATGACTGCACTGTATGGATAAGATATCTTGAAAAGATCGTGTAGGAAGGTAAATGCAAGCAGTATATTGACAAGCCAGTTGTGGCCAAGGCGAGACGCGAAGCCGATTCCCAACAGCTACTCTTTTACAACATCTTTGTCGAGTTTAAGCATTTGGATGCGACCAACAGTTCCAAGAAGAGGAAGATCTAGCAAGTGAGATCGGTTTTCTAGGATTAAGCCATAGATGCTATACCTGGACTAATTGTTAACTTCGTCAAGAAGAATGCTGAAGGAGTAGGTGTTCCCCACGACAATTCCTTGATGATATCTGTTTAACTAGCCTACGCCATTGTTGATAGGATTACAGTGGATAACGGTAGTGTAATCAGCATTCTACAATTATTAGTCATCTAGAAGATGGGCCTGGACAGTACAATCAGACGCAAAGCAGAGGTCTTAACCAGACGGACTCACCACAACTGCCATTGGCATGATCACGCTTAATGTAACCAATTTTCCAATTGTCTCATCACAGATCTTCATGATTGTCAACGCCTTATTTCCCTACAATGAGATTTTGGGTTGACCTTGGCTAGTGAAGATTGGAACCATGACCTCAATTGAGTATCAGAAAATCCTATTCTACATACTCAAGCTACAATCTGATTGCCATGTATGAGCTTAACAAGGAAAAAATCACATCCGTGATCTAGCGAAAAACATACTGGTATAAGGTTATGCCATTTGGCCTTAAGAACATAGGAGCTACATACCAACGACTCGTAAGCATGATGTTCAAGAAGCAGATCAGAGCGACTATGGTGGTCTACATTGATGACATCATGGTGAAAAGCAAGCAGCAGTTAAACCACATCGGCATTTTTGTAGGGACTTTCAACATCCTCAAAGAGTACAAAATTAAGCTCAACTTAACTAAATGCACATTTGAAGTCTCCTCAGGCCAGGTCTTAGAGTACCTTGTAACCCAACGAGGAACTAAAGCTCATTCAAGGCAAATCAGATTAATCTTGGACATGAAGTCTCCCACAAATCTGAAGGAGATCCAAAGTCTAATTGGATGAGTAACTGCACTCAATGATTTCCTCTTGCGACCCACCAACCGATGCAAGCCTTTTTTCCAGGCAATCAAGAAACTGTACAAAAATTAATGGGATGACGAGTGGGAGAAAACATTTTAGGACCTAAAGAAGTACCTAACATCACCTTCTCTACTATTTAAGCTAGAAGTAGCACCTATACATTTATCTTGCAGTATCAGAGGTAGTAGTGAGCTCTTCCCTCATACGAGAAGCGCTAGGGGCCTAATTGCCCGAAGATTGAAAATCTAATTTCAGCACTAGTTACTGCAGCTTGAAAGCTCAGACCTTACTTTCAAGGACATTCGATCATCATCACATGTACCTCTTACGATCAGTTTTGCATGGTCGAGATGCTTCTGAGCGAGCGATGAAGTGAAAGTTGAAACTTGGTCAATACAGCTTTGTATACCAACACCGCATAGCGATAAAGGCCCAGACATTGGCAGACTTCATAGTAGAATTCACCTTAAGCCTAAATAATGCAACAACTCAGCCCATAAATGCCCTAGAGGTAGCGGAGCATGCTATAGCCACACTAGCCTCACCTGAAGGAGATTTCTAGCACTTACACATCGAAGGATCATCCAACTACCAAGGATAAGGAGCATGTCTAGTTCTCACTACCTCAGACGGTTCCATGCTCAAGTAAGCAATCACTCTAAGCTTTAAAGTATCAAACAACGACTCAGAGTATGAAACCCTACTAGTAGGTCTCCGATTGGCGAAAGACTTAGCGGCGAAGAAGCTTGCAATCTATTTTGATTCCTAGTTGATCACTAACTAAACTTCAGGCGAGTACGCCACAATGCATCCA
Organism: Pyrus x bretschneideri; assembly: GCF_019419815.1. NCBI lineage: Eukaryota > Viridiplantae > Streptophyta > Magnoliopsida > Rosales > Rosaceae > Pyrus > Pyrus x bretschneideri. Next base: position 7,795,923 of record NW_025999391.1, on the reverse strand, counting down.
AGGATGGCCTGATACTCGAAAAGGTACGAGATCAGCTCACGAAATTCTAGACGTACACACTCATTTAGGTTCCACGATCAGAAAATGCCCACGCAGACACACAAGCAGGCTTAGGCTCTGCCTTAAACCATTAACTCAAATGCTTTATTCGAATTGGGTACTTGCATAAGCCGAGCATAGATGCAAAACTAGCACTCGAGGTGGCTCAGATCAACACAACTCCAAGTTAACAAGATCCTATCATTGATTATATAGAAAATGGAACATTTTTCTCAAATAGACTAGAGTCTAGGAAGCTCTAGATGAAGGCAGCATGTTACTACATGTAGAACGACATACTTGCTCATAGATCATTCTCAAGACTATATCTCTGCTGCCTATCGTCTTGTGATGACCTGAAGATTATTAGCTTAATCTAAGAAGGTGTTTATGAAAACTATTCTGGAGGCCATTCCTTGGCGCAAAAAGCTCTTAACACAGATGATCTCTTAGCCATTCATGCAGTGAACTCTACCTACAGATGAGCTTTTAGCCGTTCATGCAATAGGCAATTAACCTATAGAGACCCATGTCGCCTGCCACTAGGGGCAGATGCATGATGATCGTAGCAACCGATTACTTTCTAAAATGGGTCAAAGCCAAACCCATAACCATAACTACCCAAACGAACATAGAAGCCTTCATAAGGAAGAACATCATCTGCTGTTTTGGCATCCTTCATTCCATCGTCACAGATAATGACCTGTAGTTCGTGGCAAAGACTTGGCTTCAAGCAACACATATCCACGCCCCCATATCCGTATGGCAATGGGTAGGTCGAGACATCCAACAAGACCATTATCGACTGCCTCAAGAAGTCATTCTTAGGCAAGAAGAGCAAGTGACCAGGCGAGCTCCCCAATGTTCTATGGACATATCACACCACCAAATGATGAGCAACTGGCGTAACTCCTTTCTCCATGGCATTTAGCTATGAGGTAATCATTCATCCTAACGTCACAGTGCCCATCATCAATACTGTACTGCTGAATTTCGAGTAAAATAAGAAGAGAATGGCCATAAACTTAGACTTGGCAGAGAAAGTGCACGAAAAGGTTTTCACCCGTATTTCTACCTACCAGTAGTAGCTCATCTCTAGCTACAATAAGTGGGCGAAGATCCAGCAGTTCTAGCCAGGAGATTGAGTCCTCAGAAAAGCTTTCATAATCACTCACCAGGAAGGCTCCAAAAAGATAGATCCCATCTGAGAAGGTTCGTGCTACAACTCACCACTATGAGGGACAAAGAGATCGAAAAGCAGTAGAATGCCTACAATACAAGAAAGTAACATGTGTGACCTCCCACCATTCCTTGGAAGTTCAAAGACTTAAGCAGTTCGATAAACAAGACCTCGCACACAGAGAATTATTAGTTGTTATGTTATTGTTATTTCTGCCTTCAAGCAAAGTTAATACATTTCTTTGCTTTTAATGAAGATTGAAGGAATTATTTACAAGCTTGGGCCAAAATGCATAAATATACCAACTGACTACCCCTACTAAAGCAGAAGACGCCCATGCCTTAGCAGACATGGCGTATGCTCTCTCGTGAGGAGATGACAAACTACTTTAGAATATCTAGACATGGATGAGTTGTTTGAGTGCTCAGTTACCTTAAAGGCTTGGACTACCTCCGCCGAGACACTCCCTGAATTGGCCATAATAGTCTTTTACCTAAAAAGCCTTAGTAGACTAAAGGATTCAATTATGCGAGAGTTTGGGTCTCTAACAGGAAGAGACGCTAAGTGCAAAATCTATGCCTATGAAAGATTTGCATGACTAGATGGTCCACCAACAACGTGCAATCTTCATGAACATAAACTCAACTCTAAAGTGTTAATACTATTCAATGGGGAATCAGTCCCAATGTTGTCCAAGAAATATTTATGAAAACTAGTTCATTTGAGCAACATCTATGCATGCAGTTAACAATTAAAAGGCGGAATCATGCTTGTATGCACTCAAAAACAAAACTTTACCCCTGAAATTCAAGGCCTAGTAAGTGTGGTGAACCAAGACTCAACTCAAGAACAAAGTGAGTTGAGAAATATTATACCTTTGTTGATTCCTCTTTGCATAAGCAAGGGTTAATCACCTAAGAGATAAGGCCTTCATTCCTTATTTCTTAGCTCCATGGACTTCTTGGATGAGGATGGTAGAATGGATTCTCCAAGTTCCAAAACTAGAGAACCTTTAAGTCTCCACACCAAGGAGACCATTGATGAAGAGATGAGTGACCTAGAGGAAGTAAGATTGCTAGCTAATTTCCTTTAGGGTGGCCGGCCTCTTAGAGAGAAAAGAGAGCTTTGTGTTCTCATCTTTTCTCCAAAAGAAACCCTAAGGATAAAATGGCTATAAAGTTGCCTTTATACCACCTCACAATGGAGTGGCAAACTTGCAATTAAGGCAAGTTCACTACCCTTCTCTATATGGCCGGCCTTAAGGGTTTATTGGGCTTTCAAGACCTTTGTGTTTTCAAGTTGTCATACAACTTGAGTTATTGGAATTGACATTCAAGTCCCATTAGGCCTTACGGCCCAAAACTAACCCGAGGCCTATAACGAATATATTCATTTGATTAATCATCATATTAATTAATCATTGCCATAAATAATTAAACCATTTAATTATCCTTACTCATCTCTGTTATTTCTTCAATCTCTACCTTACACAGTGTACCATCCATTAGGTTCCTTTTAGCGAGGCAGTGGGTGATTAGAACAATTCAAATTAATTGTGAATTCAAACTTACTTTCAATTCTCCCTTTAGTGATTACACACCTTTAGGGCTTCAACAAAACTCTTGACCACATTGTTTGGCTACCCAAGCTAATCAGAAGAGGTGGAGAACCTATTCAGTTTAAGATTAATGCAATACGGTCTTTCTCTAATACAATACTCTTGACCACATTGTTTGGTTTGATAGCTTATTCTTGTCTACTATCCAATGTGATTGTCGTACTTATATGATTACTTTGAACGTGATTTGGAACGACTTCCTAAATCTTATTCATACTCTGGCCAGAGATTCTTAATCATATCATGGAGTATTCTCCCTCAAATGATTTGAAGGTGAGAGATCCCTTGTTGCGTATTCACTTGCCTCCATGGCTAAGTGGCTTAACCCTAACTATGTCATGGACACCCTCTGATAGAGTGAGTTTGACATAGCCACAGATCAAGGACCTAACCATAAGACAACTATGATGCATCAGGTCAAATGACTCATTTGCATTATCCCAACCATGATTTCTCATGTGACATGAGTGTAAGAACTCCTTGTTGATCGTGTTCAATGTACTCATTCTCTATTGAGCACCTACATACTTGTCTTGGTGTCAGTCACACTAATGACTTGAGACCAGCCACTCTCTCTAAGAGAAGACATAACATGTACTGATCTTAACATACTGTCAAGGCCCAATTAGCAATCCTATGATTAGGAATGTTTAGGATATGTATAAGAAAGAGAATGATCTCATGAATGTAACTTCTTTAGATCGCATTTTCCCAGTTACATATTCCTTTGTCTTATTGATAGGAGCATATTTATGCGACTTAATTGGCTTGTTCTCGTGCATTTACGTTGTGTTTCTTTAGTTATTTTAGTCTTTTATGCTTCTTTTGTGTGTTTTCAGGTTCTAAGGGCTTAAGGAGCAAAGAAGTGCATTTTGGAGCCTTTTGGAGCACTTTTGGGCTAAGGAGGGACAACTTATGTTTGGAGCCAAGGTGTTGGACGAAATTGTAGGCACTTTAGGACACAAAACAAGGCCCTAGCCCAATTACACAACCTTGCCGTGGGCTTATCCTTTCTCCCCTTCCCTTGCCGTGCAAACCACCCTATTTTAGGCCCATGCTTTGCACCTAGACCCTAATCCTTTTCCTTGCAGCCACCTTGCCCTTTTATTTCTGAATTAAACCCATTTCTTTCCCCTAATTCCAGCCATCTTCCACACTTTCCAACCTAGCTGCACCTTACATGCATTAATTATTCACTCTTCATGATGACAGCCACATTCATCACCAAAGAACTCCCCACCATTGCCGTGCATTCCCCTTGCATTTCCAGCTTTCCCACTTCATCATTGCAGCCACCAATCACCCTAGCTGTCACTCACATGCTCTCCCATTTCATATTGCAGCCACATTCATCACCAAAGAACCATCCTTTGCCGTGCATTCCCCTTCTAACAATCAGCCACACTTCCACATGCATTCCCTCTTTAATCATTCACTCCCTAGCTGTCATTCCACATGCATTCCCTCTTTAATCATTCAGCCACATTCTCTCACATTCTCTCCCATTCTCTCCATATAAAACCATGCAATCCCATCACCTATAGGAATTAATCCCTGAGCCGTGCAAAACCATCCATTCCAGCAGGAACCCTTGTGTGCCGTGCACTCCCATTCCATATTCCAGCTTTCCTACAACCTGGCAGCACCACTCCAACCACTCCCCATCCCTCCAAAACACTACCCTACCATCACACATCCATTCCTCCATACAAATACCACCCAAAAACCTATCCTTAGACCTTGTGCCGCAACAAAGAGGACGAGAAGAGGGCCTAAACGTTCATACAATTCAAGTTTGAGTTGTTGGAATTTTTAGGTGTTTCCTTTCCTTGATTTCAATGGTTAAATTTACTTATCTTTGTCTTGTACGTATGAGGAACTAAACCCCCTAGTTAGCTAGGGGGTGATTCGAAATACTTGTTTATGCTTGCGATATGATTTGATTACTTCTAATTTTGTTTCATAAGTTGTGAATTCAATTTACTTATCTATGAGAATTACATTGATTTGTGTGTGTTGGTTGAGAGTGCACGCTTAATTATCATGAATAAATTGGATGCTAGGATATAAGGAAATTTCACCTAATCGTTATGGAATTATATTCACAAGTAGTAAATGTTGATGATCTCAATCGCGTTAAGTAAATTCTTGGCATAAGTTTCATGCAATCATAATAACAAGTGCTTCGTCAATGCTTATGGTTTTCATAGAACTTAATGATTCTTGCTTGTATCTCTATTATGCAATCATGTAGAGGACTTGTGGGGAATGTTTTGGGTTGTCGTATGCAATCATCCAATTCAATAATGTTAGGAAAATCTGAGGGTTAATTAGTGCAATTCACGGTTAATCTGGGGCATTGAGAATTCATGGTTTATTGAAAAGCAATTGGAAATCGTTTTATATGCAAGTATAACATGTGTGGAGATGAACCCCTTAGCTAGCTTCCCATCCATTCAATTCTATCACAATTTGTCTTACAATCTGTTTTCTTTACAATCTGCCCATTTAGTTTAAATTCGTCCAACCACAATCTCCCCATATTTTGCTGAGTCTTAGTCATTCGAATTTGTTTTATTTTGTGTTCTTAAGCATTTGGAGTCATAACCACTTTCAAATTCGTCCAAATTAAGTTCTAGTTTCTGTTTAAGTCAATTTGATTGTTTTAGGCAGTTTTGAGTGTTTCAAAGCTGTTCTGAGTCATAGTAGTCTTGTTAAGAGTCTTTAAGTTTAGTTTTTGTGTTTTTGAGTCAATTCAAATTAGATTAGCACCCCTAGTTAATCCCCGGTTAGAACGATCCCTACTTACTTCATTACTACAATTGTCACAAATAGGGTTTAATTTGTGTGTCACATAAGTTTCGCATCACTTATCGTTCAAGCATAGAACATTTATATGAGACAGCTTAAACAATAATCTTTGCCCTTTATATATATATATACATACATATATACATATATATATATATATTAAACTAGATTAGTGTAACATGTGAAATGATCGTAAAGTAAGGCCCAATCGGCAATCATACGATTAGGAACGTTTAGGATATGTATAAGAAAGAGAATGGTCTCATGAATGTAACTTCTTTAGATCACATTCTCCCAATTACATGTTCCTTGGACTTATCGTTTAAGCATAGAACATTTATATTATGGCGTTAAAAGAATCCGTTAAAGTTAACCGAATATTCCTGACGGCGTTAACTGACGCCGTCAGTGTGCCAGGCACGTGCCTGCGCATGGCCGGCGCGTGGGGGCGCGTGCGATGGTGAAAATTTTTTCTAAAAATATGGGGATGTTCCTGAGGTTGAGTAAATCACGTTGGTGTATTCATACATCCCAATTGAGCATTGTATGAGAAGTTATTTCATAAGGTTGGTTATGTGTTTTAAAATTAATGTTTTTATAGTTGTTTCGCATATAGGTGAGACCTATCCCGAGGACGAGCACCGTCACTCGAGGCAAGGGGGTTACGACCCTTCTACATACCAGTGAGTGGGCTTTTGGTTTTCCGTATATACCTATATACTTATACTTTCCCAGAAAGTGAAATGAAACGTTTATTCGTTTATATGCCATGCATTATGTTGCCGTTTGTTTATGCATTGTTAGTTGCATATATACATATATATGTGTGTGTATTAGTGTTGTGGACGCACAGGTAAGTATGATTTATGTTTATGTTCAGTAGTGATTTGAGATGCATAGAAAGCTCATAACCTACACCCCCGGTGTTAGTGCTCCCGCCTAGAGTTGGGCACAGTCCTTCACGTGATGTTCACCTCCCGCACCACACGCTCATCTTGGATCCAAGTTAGGTGCACAGTCCTGTCGTACAGACCACTTTAGGTGGTTCCGACTCGTGTGCAGGTATAGTTAGTGAGATGGAGATTTGAGCTCTAGATTCAGCCGTACAGGTCACGTTAGGTGACTCCGGCTGACAGATTATATGGCATTGATGTGATATTACCTGAGCACTTGCATTTTACTTCGAGGTTTTGGCATAGCATATTTTTCGAGCATGATTTATATATGTATATTATATTTTGTGGGAAGTATACAGGTTTTACGGCGAGGGGTTAGAACTTGTTTATGAAATGGTTTTTGAAAAGCTTTGTTTTTACCCACTCACACTTTTGGTTTTGCGCCCCTTCAGGTTCTAGTTGGCTGGCACTTTTGGTGGCTTCCCTGAGGATTTCCTCGGCATATCTGACAGACTAATACCAGTGTAGGACCACCTTTGGGTGTGCTTTTGTGTGTCGTTTTCTCCCGGACTGCATTAGGTCTTCGTGCTCTGAACTTTGTGTTCACACTTACGTTTGCACATGTTTGTTATTACTTTGTGTAAGCTTGTTTTTTTTATTTTTATTTATTCGTACTATTTCTATTATTATTATATTAGCCTCCGCACTGTGCACATGGTCGTCACTTCCACATGACGACCAGCATGCCCTGATCTCGATCGGGGTGTGTCAGTTTGGTATCAGAGCCTAGATTTGGCAGTCCTGTACTTTGGTGTGAGTATTCTAATGATTTTGGTGTCTTCTGTCAGAATTATTCCGCCTCGTCGGGAATCACGTCGCTCTGCTGAGCCTAGTTTCCCCGATATTGCTCAGCTGGGGGAAGCTGTTGCTACAGTTATTCATTCGGAGATCCGCCCTCCCCAGAGGACTCCTCTGGAGACTATATATAATTTGAAGTTGGATTAGTTCGAAGGCAACGAGGGTTATGAGGGTGCGGAGCGGTGGCTAGAACATATTGAGAAGACTTTTCGTGTTTTGCATAATCAGGGGAATCTTCCTGTCGAGAAGTGGGTTGAGACGACATCGTGGTTTTTTTGTAAGGATTCTGCATCCTGGTGGGAGCAGGAACTTCGTCGTTTGACTCCAGCTGAGAAAACTGATTGGGATGTATTCCGAGAGTTGTTCAGGAGAAGGTTTGTGCCTCCTGAGTATATTGACCGCAAGAAGCAGAAATTCACTGAGTTGAGACAGGGGAAGTTGACAGTAAATGAGTACTACCAGAGGTTCACTGATTTGTCTCGCTATCATCCAGATGTTGCTAGTAATCCAGCGGAGATGCTTTGTCGTTTCCGTTTAGGCACTAAGAAGAAGTGGCGTTCGATGGCGACCACTACCCCTGGTGATACCTACCAGGAGTTTTATGAGATTATGCTGAGAATTGAGGATTCAGAAAATATGCCAAGCGAGAGTGAGGAGGAAGAGAAAGACGGTAATCAGAAGAAGGACGATAAGGGCAAAGGTCAGGCGTCGCTCGGACCTCGTAAGACACAGAACTTCAAGAGGGGTGGCACTAATTTTAGCTCTTCTAGCGGTGGTTTTAGCGCCACTGGTCAGGGACGTGGAGGTAGGTTTGCTGGTGGTGCTGGAGGCCAGAGACAAAGTGATGCTGGTAGAGGTAGGGCCCCAGTTTGCTGCAGGTGCAATAATCGACATTTTGGTGAGGCAACAGTGGTTGCTTTACTTGTGGGCAGATGGGACATCGGGCTGCAAATTGTCCTCAGAGTCAGCAGAAGCCGCAGCAGACTTTCTTGCCACCACCTGTATCGATTTAGTAGATTCCTGGTCCTGGTAGTTATGGGCAAACAGGCCGGGGTGGTGCCTATTACTATCAGGGCGATGTTGTTCCTTATGCCCTGGGATAGTATCAATATCCCCAGGACCCATATTTTCAGGGTGGTTATCCTCAGTATTCTGACGGCTATATGCTGTATCCTCCAATTCCAGCAGGCGGGTCTTAGTGGTTTCGAGGAGGACAGATTCAGCAGGGGTAGATTGTTACGAGTAGTGCGGGGTCTTTGAGGCAGTTTGGTCAGCCTAGTCAGGGGCGTGGCACTCAGAGTCGTGGTGGCCAGACGAGCAGAGGTCGAGGTGGACAGCAGCAGACCCAGGGGCGCATTCGTAATATTTCTCTGCAGGACGCTCAAAAAAATCCCGATTTGATCATGGGTACGTTAAATATCCTTGGTTATTTTGCTAGAGTATTAATTGATTGTGGTGCTACACATTCTGTGATTTCTCATACATTTGCTCAAGTGACGCAACATCGCCCCACACCTCTAGGGTATGATTTAGAGTTTACTATGCCTAGAGGGGACAGATGTATTGTAGATCGTGTGTACCCAGGATGTCTAGTGATAGTGGAGGATGTGGTTATGCCAGCTGATCTTATCTCGTTGGATATTGTTGACTTTGATGTGATTCTGGGCACGGATTGGTTGCATTTCAATTGTGCCAATATTGATTGTTACGGGAAAATAGTTACGTTCCATCGTCCTGGATTACTTGTGGTTACTTTTGTGGGCGAGCAGAGTGGGGTGAGACATGGCGTTATTTCGGCCGTGCGAGCGAAAAGGTTGTTATCTAAAGGTTGCCAGGCGTACTTAGCTCATGTGGTGTTGGATGAGGCTGCTCCTAGTAGAGTAGAGGATGTGAGGGTAGTCAGACATTTTCCAGATCATTTTCCTGAGGATTTACTTGGCTTGCCGCCAGACCGAGACATGGAGTTCACCTTTGAGTTGCTTCCAGGTACTAATCCTATTTCCTTGACTCCCTATCGTATGGCTCCAGCTGAGTTGAGGGAATTGAAATTTTAGTTGCAGGAATTAGTGGTTAAGGGTTTTATTCAGCCTAGTACTACACCTTGGGGAGCTCCAGTGTTGTTTGTGAGAAAGAAAGACGGAACTTTGAGGCAATGTATTGATTATCGGCAATTGAATCGGGTGACGATTAAAAACCATTATCCATTGCCGCGTATTAATGATTTGTTTGATCAGCTTCGAGGTGCTTGTGTATTCTCCAAGATTGACTTGAGGTCTGGATATTATTAACTGAAGATTAGTAGGGATGATGTTCCTAAGACGGCGTTTAGGACTCGTTATGGTCATTACGAGTTTCTGGTTATGCCATTTGGATTGACGAATGCACCAGCTGCTTTTATGGATTTGGATAGGTTTGTTATTGTTTTCATCGACGACATTCTGGTGTACTCTAAGTCTAAAGCGGAACATGTTCGACATCTTACTTTGGCGTTGAAAAGGTTGAGGGAACACCAATTGTATGTTAAGTTTAGCAAGTGCCAGTTTTGGTTAGACCAAGTTGCATTTTTGGGGCACGTCATTTCAGCTCAGGGTATCTTGGTGGATCCTCAAAAGGTGGCAGCTGTAGAGAAATGGGAGCAACCGCGAACCGTCACTGTGGTGAGGAGTTTCCTTGGATTAGCAGGGTATTATTGACAGTTTGTTAAGGATTTCTTTGTGATTGTTTTACCACTGACGAGATTAATGAGGAAAGACGTTAAATTTGAGTGGGATGATAAGTGTGAGCAGAGTTTCCAGCAGTTGAAGTATTGTCTCACTCATGCACTTGTTTTGGCACCCCGGACGATAGTGGTGATTTCGAAGTTTACAGTGATGCTTCTTTGAATGGTCTGGGATGTGTGTTGATGCAGCATGATAGGGTGATTGTTTATGCTTCGCGACAACTGAAACCTCATGAGTTGAATTACCCTACACATGACTTGGAGTTTGCCGCCATTATTTTTGCGTTGAAGTTGTGGAGACACTACCTTTATGGAGAGAAATGTAAGATCTTTACATATCATAAGAGTCTTCAGTATCATTTTACGCAGAAAGATCTTAATCTTCGTCAGTGGAGGTGGATGGAGCTGCTCAGTGATTATGACTACACGATTGATTATGACCCTGGTCGTGTAAACGTTGTGGCTGATGCACTTAGCAGGAAGTCTCAGGGCCGTATCAATGCGTTGTACGCTAGTCACATTCCTCTTCTGGCAAACTTACGATCTATGGGAGTGAGGTTGGAGGCAGAAGATCAAAAGGTGGCTTTACTTGCTAATTTTCAAGTTAGGTCAATTTTAGTTGATCGGGTGCTTGAAGCTCAGGTAGCTGATAGGGAAACTCAAGAATTGATCTAAGCTCGAGATCGAGGGAGGAGGAGAGACCTCAGAGTTCGTGATTTGGATGGTATGCTGATGCAGGAGGGTAAGATGTTTATGCCTAATAATTTGGATTTAAAGAAAGCAATTCTCGATGAAGCGCATATCTCGGCTTATGCTATGCATCCAGGAGCTACTAAAATGTATCATACCATTCGACCATTTTATTATTGGCCGGGTATGAAGAGGGAGATAGCTGAGTATGTGAGTAGGTGTGCTGTTTGTCAGCAAGTTAAGGCGGAAAGGAAGAAGCCGTTTGGGTTGTTGCAGTCGCTTCCCGTTCCAGAGTGGAAATGGGAAAACATTACTATGGATTTTGTGTACAAGTTTCCGCGTACACATAATGGTTTTGATGGCATTTGAGTGATTGTTGATCGGCTTACTAAGTCAACACATTTCTTTCCAGTGAGGGAGAAGTATTCTTTGGGCCGATTAGCGGAGTTGTTCATCTCGAAGATCATGAAGTACCATGGTGTCCCTGTGAGTATTGTCTCGGATCGTGATCCAAGATTTACATCTAAATTTTGGGTGGCGTTTCAGGAAGCTTTGGGTACGAGACTACTTTATAGTATGGCGTATCATCCTCAGACGGACGGACAGTCAGAGAGAACCATTCAGACTTTGGAGGATATGTTGCGAGCTTCAGTGTTACAGTTTGGTGATGCTTGGCACAAGCAGTTGGATTTAATGGAATTTGCCTACAACAACAGCTTTCATTCGAGTATCGGCATGGCACCATTTGAGGCATTGTATGGTAGATCTTGTCGCACACCGTTGTGTTGGTCAGAGGTCGGAGAAAGAGTTTTAGTAGGCCCGGAGATTGTTGAGAAGACTACTCAAAATGTTCAGGTAATTAAGTCTAACGTGAAGGTGGCCCAAGACAAGCAAAAGAGTTTAGCAGATCGGCATGCTACTGACAGAGTGTATGAGGTTGATGATTGGGTATTTCTGAAGCTTTCACCATGAAGAGGCGTTGTACGGTTTGGAAAGAAAGGTAAGTTGAGTCCCAGGTATATCGGACCGTACATGGTCACTAAGCGAGTTGGCGAGGTAGCTTACAGGCTGGAGTTGCCTAGAGTACATAACGTTTTTCACGTGTCCATGCTTTGACATTATGTTGCTGATCCGTCTCATGTGATACCTCCTCAACCCTTGGAAATCAATCCGAATTTGGCCTATGATGAGGAACCAGTGACGATTCTAGATTGGAAAGAAAAGGTTCTGAGGAACAAGACAGTGAACTTGGTGAAAGTTTTGTGGAGGAATCATTTCGTGGAGGAAGCTACTTGGGAGACTGAAGATCGGATGAGAGATTTGTGTGCTCGGTTGTTCTTTGATCACTAGGGGTTTGTTGTATGGTTGGTTTGAATTTCGGGATGAAATTCTTATAAGGTGGGTAGGTTGTGACAGCCCGTTCCGGAATTTTCGAACCGTAAGGGTGAAATGACGATTTTGCCCCTAGTGTGATTTTTCGTTGTGTGGTTGTTTTTGGATTGTTGTTGGCAGGTTGTGGACCACACACACACTCCCTCACACTTCCCTCACCCATTCCCTCCCCTGCACCCCCTGTTCGAGCCCTCTCTCTCCCATTTTCACTTTCATTTGTACGGACATACCTAGAAACCCTCTAAATCTTCACAAATCGAAGAAACAAAGTATATATTCTTGCTCGTGAGGTCCATAGAAGTTCAACCATACCCATTTTAGGTAAGGATACCTTCGTTTTCACGTCGAACTCGGGATACCCGATTTTTGTCACTATTCATGCACACATTAATTCTTGTGTTTTTGGGAATTTCAAGCTTGTAGGAAGCTTGGTGAGGTCCTTAGGAGGCTCGGGTGGTTCGTTTAAAGGTTTTGGACGTCGGGATCGTGAGTTACAAGGTTAGCCAGAGTTAATGGTGTTTTCACGGCGAGATTCCGTGGATTTTAGCACTTGAAAGTGGTATGAATTTGTTCCTCTCGTTGTAAGCTTCATTTTGGTACCAATTTTATGAAATTTGGTTGAAAAACGAAGAAGATATGAAGGTTTGTAGTTTTTACGATTTTCTAGCGCCGGAGCCTCGCCGGAGAAGACGACAGAATATTCCGTCAGTTTGGACGGAATATTCCTAACGGCGTTAATGGAATCCGTTAAAGTTAACGGAATATTCCTGACGGCGTTAACTGACGCCGTCAGTGTGCCAGGCACGTGCCTCCGCGTGGCCGGCGCGTGGGGGCGCGTGTGACGGTGAAAATTTTTTCTAAAAATATGGGGATGTTCCTGAGGTTGAGTAGATCACGTTGGTGTATTCATACACCCCAATTGAGCATTGTATGAGAAGTTATTTCATAAGGTTGGTTATGTGTTTTAAAATTAATGTTTTTATAGTTGTTTCGCATATAGGTGAGACCTATCCCGAGGACGAGCGCCGTCACTCGAGGCAAGGGAGTTACGACCCTTCTATATACCAGTGAGTGGGCTTTTGGTTTTCTGTATATACCCATATACTTATACTTTTCCCAGAAAGTGACATGAAACGTTTATTCGTTTATATGCCATGGATTATGTTGCCGTTTGTTTATGCATTGTTAGTTGCATATATATATATATATATGTATTGGTGATGTGGACGCACAGGTAAGTATGATTTATGTTTATGTTCAGTAGTGATTTGAGATGCATAGAGAGCTCATAATCTGCACCCCCGGTGTTAGTGCTCCCGCCCAGAGTTGGGCACAGTCTTTCACGTGATGTTCACCTCCTGCACCACACGCTCATCTTGGATCCAAGTTAGGTGCACAGTCCTGTCGTACAGACCACTTTAGGTGGTTCTGACTCGTAGGTGACCCGCGAGTATTCGCCCAGCCTTCACGTGATCGTAGCACTTGAGCGTACTTATATTACACCCAGGCTTGTCGTACATACCACTTTAGGTGGTTCCGACTCGTGTGCAGATATAGTTAGTGAGATGGAGATTTGAGCTCTAGATTCAGCCGTGCAGGTCACGTTAGGTGACTCCAGCTGACAGATTATATGGCATTGATGTGATATTACCTGAGCACTTGCATTTTACTTCGAGGTTTTGGCATAGCATATTTTCCGAGCATGATTTATATATGTATATTATATTTTGTGGGAAGTATACAGGTTTTACGGCAAGGGGTTAGAACTTGTTTATGAAAAGCTTTGTTTTTACCCACTCACACTTTTTGTTTTGCGCCTCTCCAGGTTCTAGTTGGCTAGCACTTTTGGTGGTTTCCCTGAGGATTTCCCCGACATATCTGACAGACTAATACCAGTGTAGGACCAGCTTTGGGCGTGCTTTTGTGTGTTGTTTTCTCCCGGACTGCATTAGATCTTCGTGCTCTGAACTTTGTGTTCAGACTTACGCTTGCACATGTTTGTTATTACTTTGTGTAAAGCTGGTTTTTTATTTGTTTATTTGTACTATTTCTATTATTATTTTATTAGTTTCCGCACTGTGCACATGGTTACGTCACTTCCACGTGACGACCAGCATGCCCTGATCTCGATCGGGGTGTGTCATCAAGTACTGATTTTACTAAAAAAAAATAATTTAAGAATCTAATTTTTATTTAAGTGATAATTTAACGACCAAATTAACAATTCACCTTATACTTTAATTAGCTAGCAGACAGGCTCTTGAAAGTGCCCTGTCTTGTTCACCATTTAAATATTTTTCAATTTGGTTGAATAGACTTGTCAGTGTCTGATGTGGTATATATTATTTATATAAACAAGAGGTTTGAGTAAAATGAAAAAAAAAACATGACGTACGAGAATCAGTACTCTTGAAAAGTATAAAACCAATGAGTGAAGAATATATAGTCCAGAGTTGGTATTGGTTGTTGTCTAATATACATTTTCTTAAAGAAACAAACATTTTCTTAACAACTTTTGAGCCGGCAGCAGTTGGACGTTAGACCATATTCAATGATGATCTAAAACTTAAAAATATTTAGCCCAAAAAATTTAGGTTTTAGCTCAGAAATAGTTTTTCTACTCCAATCCTTCTGACCTAAAATTTTAGCCTCAGATTATCAAAGAATGAATTAAGGTTAATTTTTTTTTAAAATTAACTTTAAAAAAAAAAATTATGTAGACTATTCTAAATTAATTTTATGAATATTTTAACCTAAAAATATTTAAATTCCGATAAATTTTGAAAAGTCACTAAATCAATACATGAAAATCATGATAAACCACATAAACTTAATACCAACGACATTTAATAAACTATATAAACTTAAAAAAAAAATTAAAAGGACAAATAATAAACCACATAAACTTAATACAATCGAAAATTCATAGACTACATGTAACAGCCCGTCCCGGAAATTTTAAAAATGTACGCGTGAAAAGACGATTTTTCCCCTAGTGTGATTTCTTTATGTTTTGTGGTTATTTTTGGGCTTTGTTGGCATGTTTTGGGCCACACACACTCTCCCACACTCCACACCCTTTTCTCCCTATCCCTGCACCCTGTCCCAAGCTCCATTCCTTTCCCATTTTCCTTGAAACGTACAGACACACACACAAACACATCAAACCTTCACAGATCGAAGAAATAAAGTACTTATTCATGCTCGTGAGGCTCGTAGGAGTCCAACCATACCCATTTCAGGTAAGGATACCTTCGTTTTCACGTTGAACTCGGGATACCCGATTTTGGGTACTGTTCATGCACACATAATTTCTTATGTTTTTGGGAATTTCAAACCTGTAGGAAGCTTGGTGAGGTCCCTAGGAGGCTCGGGGTGGTTCGTTTGAAGGTTTTGGACGTCGGGATAGTGAGTTTCGAGGTTGGCCGGAGTTGGGGTGATTTTCCAGGTGAGATTTCGTGGATTTTAGCACTTGAAAGTGGTATGATTTTGTTCCTTTCATTGTAAGCTTCATTTTGGTACCAATTTTGTGAAATTTGGTTGAAAAATGAAGAAATCGTGATTTAATTTTTCCCGGTTTTTCGGCGCCGGAGTCTCGCCGGAGAATACGACAGAATATTCCGTCAAAACTGACGGAATATTCCTAACACCGTTGACGGTTACTGTTAGGGATAACGGAATATTCCTGACGGCGTCAACTGACGCCGTCAGCGTGCCAGGCACATGCCTGCGCGTGGCCGGCGCGTGGGGGCGTATGCGACGGTGAAAAATTATTTTAAAAATATGGAGATGATCCTGAGGTTGAGTAGATCACGTTGGTGTATTCATACACCCCATTTGAGCATTGTATGAGAAGTTATTTCTAAAGGTTGGTTATGTGTTTTAAAATTAACGTTTTTATAGTTGTTTCGCATATAGGTGAATCCTATCTCGAGGACGAGCGTGGTCACTCGAGGCCGGGGGGCTACGACCCTTCCACATACCAGTGAGTGGGCTTTTGGTTTTCCGTATATACCTATATACTTATATTTTTCCCAGAAATTGATTTAAAGCGTTTATACTTTTTATGCCATAAATTATATTGCCATTTGTTATGCATGGTTAGTTGCATTTATATATGTGTTTGTATTGGTGCTGCGGATGCACAGGTAAGTGCCAGGTAAGTGTGATTCATGTTTACATTCAATAGTGATTTGAGATGCATAGAGAGCTCATAACCTGCACCCCCGGTGTTAGTGCTCCCGCCCAAAGTTGGGCACAGTCCTTCACGTGATGTTCACCTCCCGCACCACACGCTCAGCTTGGATCCAAGTTAGGTGCACAGCCCTGTCGTACAGACCCCTCTAGGTGGTTCCGACTCGTAGATGACCCGCGACTATTCGCCCAACCTTCACGCGACTATTCGCCCAGCCTTCCGACTCGTACAGACCACTTTAGGTGGTTCCGACTCGTGTGCAGGTCTAGTTAGTGAGATTGAGATTTGAGCTCTAGATTCAGCCGTACAGGTTGTTGGAAATATGCCCTGAAAGTCAATCTTTGGAAGAAACCTTTCAGGACAATGTAATGATGTATATATGACTCTTATATATCGGAAGGCAAAGATACTAATTAGGACTATCTCAATGAACGAAATATGTCCTAAATAATGAATCCATGGACAATGGATTGATGGAAGAAGTAATCTAATGATGATTAGACTACAGAGACCTTCTTCTCATAACCATTATGTCCAAAAAGGTTCCTGGTCATAGGATTGTCGGAGGGATACTGACAATGCATAGACCGGTACATACTATGTCTGCTTCAAATGAAAGGATGGAAAGTCTCATCCCATTCGTGTAGCGACACTAAGACAAGTATGTAGGTGCTCATTAAGGGAATGAGTTCACTGAACACAATCGAACGAGAGTACTTGCATGGAGGTCTACTCACATGTCAAGCAAGTAACTCTGAAGGTTGGAATAATGTAAGTAATCCTTTGACCTGAGACATCATAGATGTCTAATGGTTAGGTCTTTGATCTTTGATCATGTCAAACGACATTCCATTGGAGTGTCCACGGCATTGTTGGGGTTAAGGTATCTAAACATGTAGGCATGTGAATGATCAACAAGGAATCTCTGATCCTCGTTATGAGAGGAAGAATACTCTGAGATATGATTCGGGAATCTTCGGCCGAAGTCTCGAGCGTAATAAAGGAAAACGTTCCTATGCGACTCAATTGAATCATATAAGAAAGCATAATCACATTAGGGGTTTGACATAGTATATCCATACCCTAGTGATGTGATTGAGAGTATTGTTTTAGAGAAGGATCGAATTACATTGTAATTCCTACTGAATAGGTTCTCCGAATGAACTTCTACATTAGCTTGGGTAGCCATGATATATGTTTAGATGTCACTCATGGCTTGTGAGTTCTTCTAGATGATTAAATGTAGTCATCAAAGAAGAAGGTGAATTAAAAGTAAGTTTTAATTCACTAAGTGGATGGATTAAATATAATCAATTGGATTGGTGCCAATCACCTCAGTACCTTGCTAATTAGAACCTAAAAGACTGTTCACCAATACACTCTTGTAGTGAGTAACTAATGGATGATGGAAATAATTAATTGGATTAATTAAGTGTTGTGATTAATTTAGAAAGTCTAAAGAAATCATAAAAGCAATAAAAGATCATTTTGGGCTTAAAGAAATGTTCGGGTTTAATTGGGCCCATTGGGCCTAAACCCATTGGGCTTTTATTCAAGCATTGGATGACTTGAAATAATAAAAGCCCAAGGCCCAAACAACACTAAGAAGGCCGGCCAAAGAGAGGGAGAGAGAAGGTCAATTGTTGACTTGTTTCTTTATGTTATAAAAGGAACTTTATAATGAAAGTTTCATAAGGGTTTTTTGTGTGTTCAAAACAACAAAAGAGAAAAGTAAATAACTCTCTCTAACACTCAAAGGGCCGGCCACCATAGGGGAATTTTAGCTAATCATTTTATCACCCCTTTGGTTATTCCTTCATCCTTCTCACTACACTAGTGGGTGAGGATCTTTAGAGGTTTTCAATTTTGGAAACTTGAAGAGAACCTAGGAGCACTCATTCTCAACAAAGTGGAGAAGGCAAGGAGGGAGGCTAGGCTCAAGGAGTTCAAGGAGCAAAGAGCTTGGAGGTGGTCCATCCTTGGTCTAAGATCTAGATCAAGAGGTATAAAACTACTCCTAAACTTTGTTCTTTAATAAATTGTTTTTGATGCATCATAAATAAACCTATGAATCTTGAAGGGGATTTTCATGACTAGAGCTTTGATATTAATTGATGACTTGCTTCCGTTGTTTTCGTATATATAAATATTGAATTGTATATGCATGCTAGTCAATAGAAATCCCACATAAATCTCATATTTTCCCTTCACAGGTCACGTTAGGTAACTCCGGCTGACAGATTATATGACAGTGATATGATTTTACCTGAGCACTTGCATTTCATTTTGAGGTTTTGGCATAGTATATTCTTGAGCATGATTGGTATATATATATATATATATATATATATATATATATATATATATATATTTTCTGGGAAGTATACAGGTTTTACGACGAGGGGTTAAAACTTATTTATTAAATGGTTTTCGAAAAGCTTTGTTTTACACCCCTCCAGGTTCTAGTTGGCTAGCACGTTTGGTGGTTTCCTTGAGGATTTTCCCGGCATATCTAACAGACGATCACCAGTGTAGGACCACCTTCGGGTGTACTTTTGTTGCGTCATTTTCTCCCTGACTGCTTTAGGCTTTATGCTCTGAACTTAGCGTCACACTTACGCTTGCACTTGTTATTACTTTTTGTAAAACCAATTTTTATTTATTCGTACATTTTCCATTATTATTTTATTAACTTCCGCACTGTGCACATGGTTACGTCACTTCCACGTGACGGCCAGCATGCCCTGATCTAGATCGGGGTGTGTCACTACATAAACGTAATAATGATATCCACCATCTTGACTTGGTGATGAACTTGGGTGATAGTCTTGAGATGAATCATCATGTTGAAATATACTCCTTATGGCATTCCTTCGTAAAATTTCCTTTTGCTTACCACGTAAGTATTTCTTCCTCTCTGGAGTGTATTTGTCAAGGTCCTCCATTATCAAATTAGTTTCATACCTTTCTTGCTCCCTAACCCCTTCTTCCTTCATGGCCAAAAGAATTTGGGCTGATTCTTCTTGCCGACGGCACTGCCTTTCGTTCATTCTTGCCATTCGCTAGCAAATTGTGCATGTATCGGATCTTGGGACTTCCCTTTTCTCTTTACTTCCTTTTGCTTATCTTTACCCAGGGTTCTTGGAAAAGAAGAAGTTGGGCTCATTGGTCAACACCTTCATTGTCGGCAAAATTCACACTTTCATTGACATCATTTGGGGGTGGGGCTTCATTATGAAATAATCTTCCACATTGTTGATTGCATTGGTTCCCCACCTCGGACAATCCTTGAGGATGTTCCAAGCATGATGCAACTTAAAAGCAAGATTTTTTGGCGTAGTTCTTGTCTTGTAAATTGCCATTGCTTTGTCATCCTATGCAACAAATACATAAAAACAATTAGTTGCAAAATACTATTATGTACATGACAACTAAAATATCAACAAAGAAACTCACAATTTCTGAGGTGCCCCTTCCACTAGGCATGTCAACCATGGTTCTCTCCAAGCTTCCTTTCCACAAAGTGCACACTTTGTTGATAATCTTCCACCGATCATAAACATCACCAACTTCCCTTTGACCGGGATTGGAGTTTTCTTGGAACTTATCAACGATTTTACCCCACAAAACCTTTCTATTTTGATTGGTGCCGACGGCACCATCTTCGCTAATAGAAATCCATGCCAAACATAAAGGTCCAATTACGACCTCTAACATGCTCTTTTGCCATCTTGAAAATTTTGGAAATGAGAAGAAATGGTAGAAAGAAAAATTGGAAGAATTGTAGGAGAAAAGTGAGTTTTGTGTGGATGTTTGAACAAATACATAGGTATTTATAGAGTTTTTGGTTGAATTTTAAGTTAAATTATTTTTTTAAATTATTTTAGCTGTTGGATTTAAATTTGGACCGTTAGATCTTTTTTTTTTTACTGTTAAATTTGATTATATTCGATCCAAGCCGTTGGATTCCATAATATATATAAATATAAACTAAAAAAATAATAATTTAAATATGGCCGTTCAATAAAAAAAAAGTAGTCGTTAGGCTACTGACGACATTTTACATCAGGGAACACACCCACGTGGGTGGGGTCCTCATGGACATCCAGCTGGCGCGTTGCTACGTGTTGGGCGATTGGATCAATCATCTGGGCTTCACAGCCCATGTTTCACTCACAACAGGTAGGGCCCATAATGACTTCTGGCCTAAAAACGGGCCGGTATCTGCCCTTCTTTTGAGTTTTGGGTTTTAGGTTTTGTTTAGCGCATGGGTTGGAGTGGGTTTTGGGGGGGGGGGATGGAGTTTTAACGAAAAGCCCACGGTACTGTTCACTTTAACGAAAAACCATATTTTTACACTAAAAAGTCAATTCTAGTACTATTCACTTTACACTTAATTTTGTTCTTATCGTTAAAACTCAAACTTTTCAAGCCCTTTTCATTAATTTTCCTAGAAAAAAAAAAGATTTTAGGTTATAAGCCATTGTTGGAGTTGGTCTTATAAATTGGAGTTGCAAAACTCATGCATGATGCAAGTTTTGTGTTTATTTATAGAGCTACACGTGTAAGATCAAGCGAGGAAAATCTCTGGCGTCATGCATGATGTACGATATGAGAGGGAGGATATATCTTCCAATGGGATACTGATTTTCAAGTAATAAAATGTGTGATTGCACATGTGCACATATGTTGTGCTAATCTATGTATATAAGATAATGAATAAAATCGAAAGGGAGAAAGAAAATGACAAAGACTAATTCATTTTCATTACGTTATTTAGTAATACGGTTTAATAGTATTTTTCTTTATTTATAAGTGAAAGATTTTAAATTCGATTTTCGTTAAAGATGAATTTAAACCACATTATTATAGTTAACTTAATGTGAAACTTAACTCACTTCTCCAACCCCTTCATATAGATATTATCGTTTCTTCAACAAAAAACAAAAAAATTATCATCTTCAATAAAAATTAAACATGGACCACAAGTAGCATTTATATTCCAAACGACTGCTAATACTCGCTACCTTGCTAGCATCGATCTTGTCACTTGGTAAAGACTAATATTAGAAATCATTTTCACACATTTATAATTGGTTTTCATATTAAGAGATCAAAATAAAAAGGGTGTTGTAGAATGAGAAAAATAGTGTATTTTATTTAATCGTAATATATAGTTGATAAAACAAAAGGCCAAACATTTAGAAAACTTAATTCTAATCCTTAAAAAAGATGACTTTAGACTAAAACCTTATGTAAGATTAATCTAGTTTTAATCTATTGATACATTTAATCGTCTCATTTATTATTTATATTTTTATGTTTTACTTTTTTTTTTTTCTTTTCATATTTTAACGTATTAATTACATTTAATCTAATCTTTGATTTCATTCATCATAATATATTTTTCTGTTGACATTTAGGTAAACTAATTTTTTTATATAATATATTTCAATACATTTAGTGTTCTTCATTTAGGTACATTAATTCATTTAATATATTTTGGTATAGACATTTAGGTTAGGTACATTAATTCAATATAATATATTTTGATACTAACATTTAGGTATGTTAGTTCGATACAATACATTTATGTGCATACATTGTAGTACAACTATTTGGTACATACATTTATGACACATCCCGACCGAGATCAGGGCATGCTGGCCGTCACGGGGAGCTGACGTAACCATTGTTGGAAATGTGCCCTAAAACCAATCATATGATGATACTTTATGGACATTTCACATGTTAAACTAATCTAGTTTAATATTAAGGGCAAACATTATTGTTTGAGCCGTCTCGTATAAATGTTATATGCTTAAACGATAAGTCCAAGGAATATGTGATTGGAAGAATGCGATCTAAAGAAGTTAGATTCATGAGACCATTCTTTCGTTGACACATCCTAAACGTTCCTGATCATAGGATTGTCAATTGGGCATTGACAGTCCGTTAAGATCAGTACGTGCTATGTCTTCTCTCAGGGAGAGTGACTAGTCTCGAGTCATTGGTGTGTGTGACATCAAGACAAGCATGTAGGTGCTCAATAGAGAATGAGTTCACTGAACACGATCAACGAGGGGTTCTCATATTCATGTCACATGAGAACTCATGGTTGGGATAATGCAAAGTAGTCCTTTGACCTGAGGCATCACAGCTGTCTTGTGGTTAGGTCCTTAATCTTTGATTATGTCAAAGTCACTCCATTAGGAGGGTGTCCACGGCATCGTCGGGGTTAAGCCACTTAGCCATGGAGGCAAGTGAATGCGCAACAAGGCATCTCTAACCTTCAAACTGTTTGAGGGAGAATACTCTATGATATGATTTAGAATCTCTGGCCAGAGTATGAATGAGATGTTGGAATGTGTTCCAAATCACATTCAAGGTAATCATATAAGTACAAGACTCACATTGGATAGTAGACATGAATAAACTATCAAACCAAACAATGTGGTCAAGAGTATTGTATTAGAGAAAGACCGTATTGCATTTGTAATCCTAAACTGAATAGGTTCTTCACCTCTTCTGATTAGCTTGGGTAACCATGACATGCTGTTAGGCGTCAACCATGGTTTGTGGAAGCCCTAAAAGTGTATTATCACTAACGGGAGAATTGAAAGTAAGTTTCAATTCACAATCGATTAGAAAGAGTTTTAATCGCCCACTGCCTCGCTAAAAGGAACCTAATGGATCGTTCACCGAGTAAGGTAGAGTTTGAAGAAACAACGGAGATGAGTAAGAATAATTAAATGGTTTAATTATTTATCTAAGGCTAGGATTAATTAATATGTTAATTAATCAAACGAATAAGTTCGTTAAAGACCTCGGGTTAGTTTTTGGCCGCAAGGCCCAATGGGATTTGAATGTCAAGCCCATTAACTCAAGTTGTATGACAACTTGAATAAACAAAGGGCTTGAAAGCCCAATAAACCCTATGGCCGGCCATGTTAGAAGAATAGGGCATTTGGTCCATTAGGTCACTTATTTGAAGGGACTATATAAAGGACTTTATAGCCTAAAATTCATTAAGGGTTATTTTGGGGAAAGGATGAGAATACAAGCTCTCTTTTCTCTCTAAAATTTCGGCCACCTTGGAGGGATCATCTAGCAATCAAACTCCTCCAAGGTCACTCATTTCTTCTTCATTATGCCTTGGTGATGAATCATTATAGGTTCTCAATTTTGGGAACTTGGAGAAACCTTTTCATCCATCCAAATCCATGGATCTAAGATGCAAGGAATGAAGGCCCTCTCTTTGGCTGATTAGCCTTTGCTTATGCAAAGAGGAATCTACAAAGGTATTGATTTCTCAACTCACTTTGTTTTGAGTTGAGTCTTGGTTCACCTATCTACTAGGCTTTGAAGTTCATGGGTTAAGTTTTGTTTTTGAGTGCATATAAACATGATTCCGCCTTTTAATTGTTAATTGCATGTTGTTGATGTTGCTCAAATGAACTTGTTTTTCACAAATCTTCCTTCAAGTGGTATCAAGAGCCTAAGTCTAGTAGTTGGTGAATCCTTTTGGGTTTTGTAGTTCATAGTTTGTGATTTGAATGTTGTAATTGTTACAAGCTTTATTCTTGCTTCTTTGAATGTAAATTTTGTTAGAAAATTTGCCATCTCAAATGTTGTAGATGTAGTTCATATGAGCATGAATTTTGGAGCTAAATTTTGGTGCCATGTTTTTGGGGAAATTCGGCCAAATCCAAAGGGTGGATTTTTGGGTTCTTGTTTGACTTGTTAAAAGTGTTTTAAAGTGACTTTTGGAACCCCTATGTACCCTAGTATGGTTGTATGTTATTTCCCTTAAGTTTGAGTGGTTTTGGTATGTTTTTGGGTGAAGAATGTTCATGGAGCTCTTATGGGTTTTCATGGATGTTCTTCATTGTTCTTGATATGTTCTTGCCAAGAACAAAAGGTTTGGTGTTTTGATTCAAAGTTTTGATTTATTTCATAAAGTTTTTGTTTTGAAATATTTCTTATGTTTAAATATCTTAGATATTTGTTTTGAAAAATTAAAGAAATTTTAGTGGGTAGGTGTGTAATGATTTATTCCATTTCACCCACCCCACTTACAAAAACTTTGAAATTTTTTTTAATACTTTGCTTCAATGGCCGGCCACCCTACTCAATTAGGGTCCTTGTGGGGTTTTTATGCAATTACATAAAGTTTTGATACTTTTGTGTATTTGTAGTTTGACCCAAAAGTTTACGTTTTTACGTAAAGGTCCAAAATCACTAAAAGGACAAATTGTTTTGCTCCTTTAATGAAGTTTTAGCTTTTGTGGAAATTTTTGGGTTCTAGTTGTAATTACATGAAGTAGTGGACTTTTGTGTTTTTACAAAGTGACCCCAAAAGTTTTTGTTTTAACATAGTGACCCAAATTGTTGTGGTCATTGTTTTTGGCCCAAAACAAAATGAGAACAAAAAAATTATTTTGTCTCTTTAAATGAGAATTGGATTTTCATTTCATTTAGCTCCATTTAAATCAATTCTATGGATACAAAAACCAAATGAAAATGTTGCATTCATATTTAATTAGTTAAAGCGTTAATTAATTAAAGAAAGGGTGATTATGAACCTTAGCCTACGATAATTGAGCTATGTGAAAGGTCGTTTCAAATTTGTTTGAACCATGGGAATGTGTAGATTAAATTTTGGTTGTAATTTGATATGATCAATTGTTGTAAAAGAGCATAAGCTCTTCTTTACTTTAAAGTAATTTGATTTGATCAATTGTTGTAAAAGAGCATAAGCTCTTATTTACTTTGAAGTACTCCTTTCTTGTTTTATTCGATATGCATGAAATTGGAGTAGTTGGGTCCAACGCCCAATAAGACAACACGCCTTAATGTGATTAAACGCGTAACTAAAATCAATCACCATCCCTAGACCGAGATTCAACACTAGGCTCGTGTTGAATCGAATCAAAGGTTCATAGTCATCCTAAGGCCCTAAGGCAACTATATAGTCCATCAATGAATGCAAATCTTATGTTAGTAGTACCATATAGTCTTGCTTTAAAAACTGTTTTAAAAGCATAGTGGGAGTATTATATACTACTAAATCAATTATATGGACCAATAGTTGTAATAGGACCAAAATGTTTTAATTGGATTAAAATGTATGTTTATATGTGATGAGACCTAAAAACCCTCAACCAAATGATTATTAAGTTGATAAGCGAGAGATGCTTTGAATATCTCTTCGTAGGCCTTCCACCGTGGTGGGCTCCAATCGTTTGTGACTCATGCACCGGCTTCACCCTATAATGGGGAAGTACAAAGTATGTGCTTACATCCAGGAGGATTCCATAAACATATGATGAGGTGAGTGTAGACAACGAGTATGACCAACATGATATAATTCTGAGGTTGTGCTTGAACCTCTACATAAACTAAGCATGGTGGGAATAACTTAACTAAGTGCAATGGTGCCAACATGATATAATTCTGAGGCATTCATTCTCTAGAGGCCAAACTAGATGGGTAATTACAAGAGTTGTAAATGACTAAAGTGTTATTCTCTCATCATTATTTTTGCTAACCAACATGATATAATTCTGAGGTGGGCTTGGTAATGGTGAGTCTCCCATACCCCGCTAAGAGTTCAACAAAACTCTCGAATTCCGATAAGGGATATGGAATTTGCCAAAAATAGTGGGTGGTGCTATTTTGATTTAAAGACCCGGATCAAATAGCTTCAAATCAATCAATTTATATTCGTTATGTATTTGTTTACCAATATATTTGCAAAACGCTATCCAAAACTTGACAAAGAAAAACCGAACGCTTTAGTTTCCGAACTTGGTACCACAATCCCATAGATTGTCTTGAATGGATTGTAAAAGTGCCTAAGTAGTCTCATCCTCACAATCTTCCTATTGATAATGTATCAATGGAAGAACATGTTAGATAAGTCTACCATAAAGAGGACAATGCAAACTCTAGTGCTTGTCTCTTTGTTACACGAACAAGGAACTTGAGAAGTAAGCACAAGGGCATGGACACTTTATGTGCCATGATTCTTCACTTACAAATTGTTGTATGAAGAAATGAGAGTTGCCTTAACCAACTCTTGAAAGTTTGTAATTATGTTGAGAACATAATGGTTGGTTGACAAAAATAGTCCATCAACATGGACTTATGATGATTTTGAATCATTGAATGTTGAAGTGTCAAAACACTTAACGAGACGGAAACTAGGTAAGGACTTCACCTTTGTGTCCCTATCCTAATGGTTCACTAAGTTTATTGTAAACTATATAGTGAACAATAACCGCACGCTCTCCAAATCGTTTGATGTGTATAACACATTTGAAATAAGTTTCAAGAGAGATAGTGGGAGTTTAGGGACCATGACTATTGTAGTCAAAAGGGAAGTCAAATGAAGAAGGCAAAATAACTCCAAGGGAACAAACTTTCTTTATGAAAGGATGGACATTGGAAGGGGTATTTGCAAGAAATGTCTTGCAAGTGTCAAGAACACACCTTTCGAAGGTGTTGTAAAATGTTCTTGAATAATTCAAAACAGTTGGTTCTTCTACTTGAATACATGATTCTATATTAGCAACTATGTTTTACAATTGTTGTAAAAGTGTGCTAATAAAAAGTAGAAGATTAATGAGAGAAGAGAAAGTACTTCACATTCGGAAAGTGAATAAAATATATCCCTGCGAAAGCGGATTGTACTTACTTCCTCGTATGAACTACCAAAGAAATTGGAAAATACTAAAGATTGTCTTTACATTCCAATTTTAAGGAACTTAAATCCGTCACTATAGTAGAGATGGATAAATGTTTTGTTTGACAAAACATTGTTCTTTATTAATCAATAATTAGATTATTGTAATTTAATTGGTTGTCTCTATAGTAGAGATGATGTGGTAGTTTAACTGTTTAGAATACGATGATGCTTAAAACCCAAAAGGTTGCAAGGTAGTGACTAATCCCAACTGAGTTGTGATACCTCTAAAACATAAGTTACGAGTTGGTCATAGGTGGATGCTTTGGATCGTTAGATCCGGATCCAATACCTTCTTGTTAAAATTGTATAGAGGCGAAATGTTCGAATCTTTATTCTTTTGGAAAGAAGAAAGAATCACAAAGTTGTTGAGGTTAATTCACTTAGATATTAGTGGCACTTGTCCACAACATAATACTACTCATATTGTATGACATTCACCGAAGATCACTCTCGGTTGGACTATAGTTTATTTTGAATAAACACAAGTCCGAATACTTTGCAAAAGGTTTCAAAGAATTCAAGAAATGTAAGTTGATGAGTAAGACGTCTAAAGTATTTACCTCCTTGGATTTGATCCAAGGAAAGATAACACTTTAGATGAGTTTCCTTGAAAGATATCAAGGAAAATGGCATCATAAGATAATGAATTTCTCCATTAGGAGAAGAACGAACTTGAATAAAATTTAGTTCGTTGGATGTTATCTATTACCCATATATAGGATATATATACTTCTAAAACAATATGATTGTCAATTAGAAGATCTTCCAAAATTTTCATAACTCCATAAGATGTAGTTGGAAAGAAAGACAAATCTTAAACATGTTAAGATTTGGGGTTGTGTGCTAATAAGCAATATTTGTTTGATATGATCAACAAATATAACAACCTAGTTCCTACACCACAAGCTCCCAGGTAGTCGAGAAGGATTTATAAATCGTCTCAAGACATATAAGTTGTAGAGATCCATCCATCATGAATCTCAACAAGTTAGTGGGAGCTATAAGCATCTTATGAGAAAAAGGATCAAATCGTTTGATTTCTCATAAAGATGTAAATGAATCTTTTGTTTACTAGGTTTACAAAAGATTAGTGGGAGTTAATCATATTCCTAAATTTGAATATATATACATGATATATATTAATTTTGAAAATGAAAGGAATTCTTCATCGTTAAAGTTATGACTTTAAACATTCTATAATAGAATGTATATGGGAGACATAGTCTATATACATGGGATGGAAATCTATAATGATAGATTTCAAGATATAATTGGATTATATCAATCCCTAAAATAGACAAGAGATGCTAGGAAGTTTCTCATATGATGATAAACTTCAATTAGAATGACAATTCTAGTGAGACTAGGAAGTTGTTCTTCTCAAAGGGAATGTACCCTTTGACTCCCAAAGAAATAAATAGAATCCTTTATGCATACGCAGAAAGGTGATTTATGTATTTCATATTGTATGAAAACATTGATATAAGTTGTACCTAGAACGGTACAAGATGATATCAGTGCAAGCCCAGGATCAGAACCATGGCAACTGTCAAGTGAATCCTTAGGTATTTAAGAAATACTAATGATGGATTCCTCAAGAATGAGGAAGAATAAGCGTAAATGTATTAGATCATGAATCTAATCCATCATAGAATATCTCTTCATTATGAATGAAGTAATAATGAGATATCTCTTTATTATGACTAAAGAGATATTTGGGTGGAAACGTTAAAAGTAATGACTTTAATGTGTTCCATCATGTATGCAAAATATATTGCCATATAGAAGCTTACAACATTGTTGTTTAGATGGGAAAGTTCATTTATGAACTCTCCATTCGGTTCCAACCAGAAAGTGTATGACACTAATGGGGCGATAGCTCAAGCCAAGGAATCAAGGTCTCATCAAGGTCCGAACTTAAATGAGAGACTGAACCACATGATTGAGAATCATGTATAATGGTGACGTCGTTATTCTCAAGGTTGCTTCTATGGATAACATATAGATATCCATTGTCTAGGCCTACTACTCAGCCATTTATGAAATGACTACAGAAGAGGTATCATCACTGATGACTAAGCTGATTGGCTCTAGTGCAAGTGGGAGATTGTTGGAAATGTGCCCTAAAACCAATCATATAATGATACTTTATGGACATTTCACATGTTAAACTAATCTAGTTTAATATTAAGGGCAAACATTATTGTTTGAGCCGTCTCGTATAAATGTTATATGCTTAAACGATAAGTCCAAGGAATATGTGATTGGAAGAATGCGATCTAAAGAAGTTAGATTCATGAGACCATTCTTTCGTTGACACATCCTAAACGTTCCTGATCATAGGATTGTCAATTGGGCATTGACAGTCCGTTAAGATCAGTACGTGCTATGTCTTCTCTCAGGGAGAGTGACTAGTCTCGAGTCATTGGTGTGTGTGACATCAAGACAAGCATGTAGGTGCTCAATAGAGAATGAGTTCACTGAACACGATCAACGAGGGGTTCTCATATTCATGTCACATGAGAACTCATGGTTGGGATAATGCAAAGTAATCCTTTGACCTGAGGCATCACAGCTGTCTTGTGGTTAGGTCCTTAATCTTTGATTATGTCAAAGTCACTCCATCAGGAGGGTGTCCACGACATCGTCGGGGTTAAGCCACTTAGCCATGGAGGCAAGTGAATGCGCAACAAGGGATCTCTAACCGTCAAACTGTTTGAGGGAGAATACTCTATGATATGATTTAGAATATCTGGCCAGAGTATGAATGAGATGTTGGAATACGTTCCAAATCACATTCAAGGTAATCATATAAGCACAAGACTCACATTGGATAGTAGACATGAATAAACTATCAAACCAAACAATGTGGTCAAGAGTATTGTATTAGAGAAAGACCGTATTGCATTTGTAATCCTAAACTGAATAGGTTCTTCACCTCTTCTGATTAGCTTGGGTAACCATGACATGCTGTTAGGCGTCAACCATGGTTTGTGGAAGCCCTAAAAGTGTATTATCACTAACGGGAGAATTGAAAGTAAGTTTCAATTCACAATCGATTAGAAAGAGTTTTAATCGCCCACTGCCTCGCTAAAAGGAACCTAATGGATCGTTCACCGAGTAAGGTAAAGTTTGAAGAAACAACGGAGATGAGTAAGAATAATTAAATGGTTTAATTATTTATCTAAGGCTAGGATTAATTAATATGTTAATTAATCAAACGAATAAGTTCGTTAAAGACCTCGGGTTAGTTTTTGGCTGCAAGGCCCAATGGGATTTGAATGTCAAGCCCATTAACTCAAGTTGTATGACAACTTGAATAAACAAAGGGCTTGAAAGCCCAATAAACCCTATGGCCGGCCATGTTAGAAGAATAGGGCATTTGGTCCATTAGGTCACTTATTTGAAGGGACTATATAAAGGACTTTATAGCCTAAAATTCATTAAGGGTTATTTTTGGGGAAAGGATGAGAATACAAGCTCTCTTTTCTCTCTAAAATTTCGGCCACCTTGGAGGGATCATCTAGCAATCAAACTCCTCCAAGGTCACTCATTTCTTCTTCATTATGCCTTGGTGATGAATCATTAGAGGTTCTCAATTTTGGGAACTTGGAGAAACCTTTTCATCCATCCAAATCCATGGATCTAAGATGCAAGGAATGAAGGCCCTCTCTTTGGCTGATTAGCCTTTGCTTATGCAAAGAGGAATCTACAAAGGTATTGATTTCTCAACTCACTTTGTTTTGAGTTGAGTCTTGGTTCACCTATCTACTAGGCTTTGAAGTTCATGGGTTAAGTTTTGTTTTTGAGTGCATATAAACATGATTCCGCCTTTTAATTGTTAATTGCATGTTGTTGATGTTGCTCAAATGAACTTGTTTTTCACAAATCTTCCTTCAACCATATGCACAGTGCGGAAGCTAATAAAAATAATAAAAGTACGAATAAATAAAAACCAGCTATACATAAAGTAAGAACATATATGTGCAAGCGTAAGTGTGAAAACAAAGTTTAGAGCACGAAGACCTAATGCAGTCCGGGAGACACAACACTAAATAAACCTACCCAAAGGTGGTCCTACAGTGGTGATAATCTGTCAGATATGCCGGGAAATTCCTCTGGGGAGCCACCAAAAGTGCTAGCCAATTAGAACCTGGAGGGGCGCAAAACAGAAAGCGTGAGTGGGCAAAAACAAAGCTTTTCAAAAACCATTTCATAAACAAAGTTCTAACCCCTCGCCGTAAAACCTGTATACTTCCTAGAAAATAGAATAGACATATATATAAGTCATGCTCAGAAATATGCCATGCCAAATGTCTCGAAATAAAATGCAAGTACTCAGGTAACACCAAAACAATGCCATGTAATCTGTCAGCCGGAGTCACCTAACGTGACCTGTACAGCTGAATATAGAGCTCAAATCTCCATCTCACTAACTATACCTGCACAAGAGTCGGAACCACCTAAAGTGGTATGTACGACAGGACTGGGTGTATAATAAGTACGCTCAAGTGCTACGATCACGTGAAGGCTGGGCGAATAATCGCGGGTCACCTACGAGTCGGAACCACCTAAAGTGGTATGTACGACAGGACTGTGCACCTAACTTTGATCCAAGATAAGTGTGTGGTGCGGGAGGTGAACATCACGTGAAGGACTATGCCCAACTCTGGGCGGGAGCACTAACACCGGAGGTGCAGGTTATGAGCTCTCTATGCATCTCATATCACTACTAAACATAAACATAAACCATTACTTACCTGGAACTTATCTGTGCGTCCGCAGCACCAACATACATATATATATATATATGCTACTAATAATGCATAAACAAACAACAAACATAATGCATGGCATGTATATGTATAAACGTTTCATTTCACTTTCTGGGAAAAACATAAGTATATAGGTATATACGGAAAACCAAAAGCCCACTCACTGATATGTAGAAGGGTCGTAACCCCCTTGCCTCGAGTGACCGCTCTCGTCCTTGGGATAGGTCTTACCTATCTGCGAAACAACTATAAAAACATTAATTTTAAAGCACATAACCAACCATACAAAATAACTTCTCATACAATGCTCAAATGGGGTGTATGAATACACCAACGTGATCTACTCAACCTCAGGAACATCCCCATATTTTTAGAAAATTTTTCCGACGCCGCACGCGCCCCCACGTTCCAGCCAAGGCATGGCCACACGCGCCACCACGCGCAGGCACGTGCCTGGCACACTGACGGCGTCAGTTAACGCCGTCAGGAATATTCCGTTAAATCTAACTGATGCTGTTAGCGTCGTTAGGAATATTCCGTCCAAACTGACAGAATATTCCGTCATCTTCTCCGCCCAAACTCCGGCGCCATCGTCGACGCTGGAAAACTGGGAAATTTTTAAAACCTTGTAACTTCTTCGTTTTTCAACCAAATTTCACAAAATTGGTACCAAAATGAAGCTTACAACAAGAGGAACAAATCCATACCACTTTCAAGCACTAAAACCCACAAAAACTCGTCGGGAAAACACCACCAACTCGGGCCAAACTTGTAACTCACAATCCCGACGTCCAAAACCTTCAAACGAACCACCCTGAGCCTTCTAAGGGCCTCACCAAGCTTCCTACAAGCTTGAAATTCTCAAAAACACAAGAATTAACGTGTGCATGAACAGTGACCAAAATCGGGGATCCCGAGTTTGACGTGAAAACGAAGGTATCGTTACCTGAAAAGGGTATGGTTGAACTCCTAAAGACCTCCCGAGCACAAATATGTAATTTGTTTCCTCGATCTGTGAAGGTTTCAAGGGTTTTTGGGTGTGTCCGTACATATGGGGATAGGAATGAGAGAGAGAGAGGAATGTGTCCAACACCTTTGCCAGCTAGCTCTGAGATTTCTCTTAGAGGGCCGAACCTCAGTGGCACTGAGCACCTCATCCATCGCATCAGCCTTCGCGCAGCTATAGACATCAGAAGCTATATTGAGAAGAAGATTGCGAAATGCTTATTGGAGGACCTTGTGTTGCTTAATTTATTTATTTATTTATTTATTTTTGTTGGTTCAGCTTTTTGTTTCTAACACGTTTCTTTGTCTTCTTTTGACTTGGTGAACATGGGCGTTCATTTCTTTACGGAGATGATATTTTAAGGCAATCTACCTACAGATGAGGAGATCGGGGATCCGTTCGGTGGAGAGATTGTTCCAAATCCACCAAGTTGCCCAAGTTTGCCGTGTTTAGGTAAAGGTATGCAAGAGCCCGTCATGTGTCCAACACCTTTGCCAGCTAGCTCTGAGATCTCTCTTAGAGGGCCGAACCTTAGTGGTACTGAGCAGCTCCTCCATCGCATCAGCCTTTGCCCAGCTATGGACATCAAGAGCCATATTGAGAAGATGATTGCGAAATGCCCATTGGAGGACCTTGCGTTGCTCATTTTTTTTTTAATTGGTTTAGCTTTTTGTTTCTAACACCTTTCTTTCTCTTCTTTAGGTTGGGCCCTCTTGTTCTTTTGACTTGGCGGACATTGGCATTCATTTCTTTACGATGATGATATTTGGAGGCAATCTACCTACAGATGAGGAGATTAGGGATCTTCCCGATGCAGAGACTGTTCCAAATCAGCCAAGTTGCCCAAGTTTGCCGTGTGTAGGTGAAGGTATGCAAGAGCCCACCATATGTCCAACACCTTTGCCAGCTAGCTCTGAGATCTCTCTTAAAGGGCCGAACCTCAGTGGCACTGAGTAGCTCATACATCACATCAGCCTTTGCGCAGCTTTGGACATCAAGAGCCATATTGAGAAGAGGATTGTGAAATGCCCATTGGAGGACCTTACATTGCTCATTGAGGACTTTTCAAACCTTGTTTCTACGACAGATAACCTTAACATTGATTCCTCACTCTTCAGAGTCAAGATTGCCGAACTTATGGCTGCCTCGATTGGGTATTCTTTCTTGCATGCAACTTCCTTGAAGAAGTTGAGTCTAGAGGTTAGAGCTCAACAACTTGCATCAATAGACTTATTAATTGCCCAATTTCAGTCTTCTCAGCAAGCTGCTTCAGATGGTTATCAAACTATAGGGACTTCTTTGGCTTCCTTCCAAGCACATCTAGAAGCGTTGGCATGTGAATGAAAGTAGTTGGAAACTGAAGCATCACAACTTCATGGTGTTTTCTTGGAGCAGGAAGCTACATTTTCTCAGCATCAAGAGGAGGTTTCACGCCTAGAGCAAGAGAAAGGCGTGGCCATAGAAATGCCCACCTTGTCTCCTACCAATGTAGAGACTTTAAAGACTTTGGAAGGCTTGCTTGAAGATCGTGACCATAGTTTTAGGGACATAGCTCTCAAGTAGTGCCTTCTATTTTTTGTGCTTGAAGCCTTCTTTGTTTTTGCTCATTTTGTAATAAGGCTTTGTAGCCAAATTCTTCCTTTAAAGAAATAAAGTATTCACATTCTTGAATTTGCTTCATATTCTTCAAAGTGTTTGTGTTTTTTGTTGATGATGTGACTGTACTTGAAGTTTTGAAGTTTCAAGTTACCTATGTACTCTCGGTTGAGGAGGGATGAAGTCATGACGTAGTTCAAAGAGGTGATGGATTGTTACACAGTTTATGCTCTTGTGGGCCAGAAGCGTTGGGTGTCGCCTTTTAAACTCGTGCGAACAAGAAGTGTTAGGTGTCGCCTTTTAACGTTGTGCGAACAAGGAGCATTATTGTCGTGTGCAATTTAGGCTCATGAAGGCAAGGAACATTGAGTGTCGCCTTTTAAGCTAGTCCAAACAAGGAGCGTTGAGTGTCACATTTTAAGCTCGTGCGAACAAGGAACATTGTGCCGTGTGCAGTTTAAGCTCAAGTAGGCAAGGAGCATTGAGTGTCGCCTTTTAAGCTCGTGCAGACAAGGAGCTTTGAGTGTCGCCTTTTAAGCTCATGCAAACAGGGAGCGTTATGCCATGTGCAGTTTAGGCTCATGTAGCGAGGAGCACTGGGTGTTTGGTTTATGGGTTGTAACGCTTCAAGGATTTCTCATTGATGGGCCCGATCTTTAAGTTGTCTTCCACCATGATTAAGTAGGCGTTATTGGTGTAGACCTATTGTATTACATAAGGTCTAAGCCATATTGATGTGAACTTGCATTTTCTTTTGTGAGTTGTGATGATAGGCCTTCATAATGGGAAGACAAGATCTCCGGTTTGGAAAGACCTTGTGTAGACCTTCTTGTTGAATGCCTTGGATAGCCGTGCTTGGTAGCATTCCAAGTGTTGTTGAGCTTCGAGCCTCATTTCGTCCAGTGCTTCCAACTCCTGAAGTCGTAACTTTGCATTTTCCTCTTCAATCAAGCCTTCTTGTATAGCCATCCTTAGTAAAGGGAATTGAGTTTCGAGTGGCATAATAGCTTTCACGCCATTATGAGAGAATAAGGCGTAGCATGGGTAAGAGTTTTATGTGTCGTCCAATATGCCTAGTGTGCTTTGTTTATTCTTTCATGCCAGTCTCTCTTTGTTCAGCCAATCACCTTCATCAAGACTGTTGGCCGGAGCATAATACATGGAAGACTTGTGCTACTTGAATTTGTATTTCTCGCAGAGCTCGTCCATGAGTCGGTTGGAGAACTAATTTTTGGTTACGATGATGATGTAGCGAGGCATTTCATATCAATGAATGATATTCTCTTTGATGAAATGGACGACAGTTTCCTTCTTGAGTTTCCTTAGTGGTACGGCTTTAGCCCACTTGGAGAAGTAGTCCATTGCGACTAGGATATAGGCTTCTCCAGTAGATGATTTTGGTGTGATTGGTCCCACGACGTCTAATCCCCATGCATCAATGGCTATGAAGCAACCGTAGGGTGTAATGGCTAAGGCAGTTGATGTATGAAGTTGGTGTGCAATTGGCAGGCTTGGCACCTTTTGGCATATTCCAAGAAATCCTTCACCATGCTTAGCAAGTAGTAGCCCATTCTTTTAAGCTGGAAGTGTAACTTTGATACAGACTGATGTGTTCTGCATATGCCTAAGTGTGCTTCTTTCATGGCTTGATTAGCTTCTTCTTCACCCAGGCATCTTAGAAGTACACATTCAAAAGAGCGTCGGTAAAATGTTCCTTTGTAGTAGAGGAAGCAAGATGCTCGTCGACGTATTTCAGAGAGGTGTTTAGGATCGTCCGGAAGCTTTCCATGCTCCAAGTAGTCGATTGGCGGTTGTCTCCACTCTTCAGTGTCAACTAGAAGTACTGAGATGACGTCTATGTCATCTAGTAGCATTTCAGTGGCTAGTGGGATTACTCATCTTTGGCAAACTAGCACGTCTGTAGCTTCATCTTCTCCTAGCGCTATACTTGAGGCTAAGTTAACGAGAGTGTCCGCCATTTGATTTTCTTTTCTTGGCACATGTTCTACTGTCACGGCGTCAAACTTTTGTAGTAGTTGAGTTGCTAGGCGAAAGTATGGGATGAGATCATCTTTCCTCACTTCATATTCAGTCAAGAGTTGATTGATTATGTGCTTCAAGTCGCCATACAATTCTAGCGTTGTGATTTCCATGTCAATCGCCATTTGGAGTCCAATGATCAGGGCTTCGTACTTAGCGACGTCGTTGGAGCACAGCTCACTTAATCAAAAGGAATAGGGTATTACTTGTCTTTATGGTGACATGAATACTATTTCTACCCCCGCTCCATCTGCATGTGCGGATCCATCGAAGAACATTGTCTGTGTCGAGAAAATGTCAATGTAGAACACCTCATCGTCAGGCAAGTAGTTCAAGATTTTCCAATCAGTTACTCGGACTTCTTATTATCAAAAGGATTGTCGTGGATGGGTTAAGTCCACTTTAAGCTCTTTTTCTTGCATTGCAAACACGGACTTTCAATTCATAGTCTTGTATATTTGAATGAAGGGAGTCTAGATCCCTTAAGTCATTTGTTTGGTTCTTGATTGGTTTTAAATGAAAGCGTATCCATCAAAGTGACCAGATCCAGACTCAAATGAGACTCTTAAAGTAGGAAAACAGATGGATATGACTTGAATACATGTTGGAGAATACATTAAGCAGTAGATTTATTAATTTGTAAAACAAACAAAGAGCTTTGAGCAAGATTTCACATAGAGCTTTGAGCAAGATTTCACCTTGTCAGGCAAGATTAAACTTCTTGCAATCACTTCTCTTTTGAGTTTACAGAGTTTATATGCTAAAAAGGGATGCATGGCAAACAAGTTTACACAAGGGAATCGATACTACGGCACTAGGGGTGATAGCAGAGCTTCTAAATTAGACAGAAAATGGCTTTTGTAGGGAATGATCTTGAAAACGACTGAGATCTGGGCTAATTACAACTTTTAGATGCAAATCTAGCTTGAGAGTAGAGTTTGTTTGTTTGTTTGTTTGGTTTAGTGCCCTTCTCTCTAGGGCCTCTTCATCCTTTTATAGGCAGATTAGCCCAACTGTAGTGACTTTTCTCTTGCCCGAAAGCACTTGGAGGGTAGTGAGTCTTCAACTTTTTACTTGTATTGCCACTGAAAAGTGCTTTTTGGCTGATTGTGAGTTAGTCCCCATCACTTGACTTTTAAATCATAGGCACATGGCCTATGCATTAGTGGGAAGGCGCCAATTTGTCTCTGGGCTTAATGCTGGACTTCGGGCAGGTTTTCTTTCAATTGGCATCTTTGGGATTTCAAACACTTGCAACCCAATGTTCAAATATTAACCCAAACTGGAGGTTTCTGCATTGAAAGTTCCTCCTCCCCCATGTATCACAACTACCTGGACTTGGATCCTCTCCTGAGCTAATGGAGAGGATCCTCCTCATCAATCATCCTTGGCCGTTGGATTTTTATCCAACGACTACAAACAAGGGGGTCC
Source organism: Pyrus x bretschneideri (assembly GCF_019419815.1). Taxonomy (NCBI): domain Eukaryota; kingdom Viridiplantae; phylum Streptophyta; class Magnoliopsida; order Rosales; family Rosaceae; genus Pyrus; species Pyrus x bretschneideri. The sequence continues at coordinate 7,757,927 of NW_025999391.1, read as the reverse complement.
CTTTAAAGTTATAATGATTGTAGCCGTTGAATAAAAATTCAACGGCCAAAGATGATTGATGAGGAAGATCCTCTCCATTAGCTAAGGAGAGGATCCAAATCCCAACTACCTCAACTCCTTAGTCTCCAAAGCCAATGTTGTCGCAGTCTCTGTTAATTACCGGCTTGCCCCCGAGTACCCTCTGCCTGCTGCCTACGATGATTGGTAGGCTGCTGTCAAATGGGTTGCTTCCCATTTCTATGGAAACGGCTCAGAAGATTAGTTAAACCTCCTTGCGGATTTTCATCCTGTTTTCTTTGCCGACGACAGTTCTTGGGCTAATATAGCTCACCATATGGGATTGAGAGTAGGCTCTAAAGGCTTGGTTGGTGGTGCTAAGCTGATTGGGGTTGTTTTGATCCATCTATATTTTTGCGGGACATAGCCAGTTGGGGCGGAGGTGCTATCCACTCCTGCACGTATAAGAGAATAAGTTGTTGCCTTGTGGCGATTTACTTACCCGTTGAGTAGTGGATCCGACGACCCGTTTTTCAACCCTGGTAAAAATCCGAAGTTGGGGGAAATGGGGTTTGAGAAATTGCTGGTTTTTGTTGCAGAGAAAGATGGGTTGAGAGATAGGGGGTGGTATTATGGTGAGATACTGAGAAAGAGTAGGCGGAGTGGGGTTGTGGAGGTGGTGGAAGCAAAAGGGGAGGAGCATGTTTTCCATTTGTTTAAGCCAAGTTCTGAGAATGCTGTGGCCATGGAGAAAAAGATTGCATCTTTCTTGAATTAGAAAAATGTACTAGGTAATCTGACCATTGCCTGTATAGCAGGTTGGTATGGTTTACTTTCCATTGGTGCAAGAACTTTTACTTTTTTTCCTATGTTTTACTAGGTTTATTTATGTTTCGTGGATTATAAATTGTGATATTAAAATATGAACAATTTTTCTTTTCTGCAAAATCAACAATGCAAATCCATTGTATGCCTAGTTTTTGGAAGCTTAGTTGTGTTATTAGTATTCTTAGGGAGGGTAGGTCTGTTTACAAAAGAAAATTCACCTACTAGTGTTTCGGCCTAAAATACAAGTTTCGGTCAAGAGCAAGTAAAGTGCAATGGAAGGCCTGGTATATATCCCAGCATCGGTTTGGTAAGTTCTAAAGAAACTGAGAGGAAAATATCTTTCTGAAATATTACTCTTTCATTACTTTATTGAAATAATTACATGAGATGGTATTTATAGGCATAACAACCATAACAACTCTAACTAACATGTACACACAGCACATTACAATTAGGTAATTAAAAACAGAATATATGTCATGATTTGGCATCCTCATCTTTACACCCCCTCAAGCTGAGCTTGGAAGAAGTTGGAGTTCCAAGAGAGAGCTTGGATTGAAGAAGAAGGAACCGGTTCTTGGGCAAAGACTTAGTGTGAATATCGGCAATTTGGTCCTCAGTACACATATACTTAACTTGCAGCAGATTAGCAAGAACTAACTCCCTAATGTAATGATAATCTATCTCAACATGCTTTGTGCGAGCATGAAAGACAGGATTGGAAGCAAGAGAAATGGCAGAGATGTTATCACACCAGATTGTAGGTTTGGAAGATAATGGAAAACCAAAATCATGAAACACCTTACAGATCCATGTAAGTTCAGCTGCAGTATGTGCCAGAGATTGATATTCAGCTTCAGTGGAGGATCGAGCCACTGTAGGCTGCTTCTTTGCATTCCAACTGATTAAGTTGGTGCCCAGATAGACACAAAAGCCGCTGGTTGAACGACGATCAAATAAACAACCAGCCCAATCGGCATTAGAAAAAGCAGAAAGATGAAGAGAACTTTTCTGAAACCATAAACCATGATCAGAGGTGCCTTTGAGGAATCGGAGAATCCTTTTAGCAGCTTGCAGATGAAAATCAGTGGGATTATGCATGAACTGGCAGACTTGATTGACAGCAAAAGAGATATCAGGCCGAGTCCAAGTCAAATACTGTAAGGCACCAACCAGAGATCGATACTCAGTAGGATTGGAGAGAGGAATGCCACTGTGATCCAGTTTAGTAGTGCCAAGAGGAGTGCAACAGGGCTTGGCACCGTCCATTTTGGTTTTCTGAAGCAAATCTAGAAGATATTTGCTTTGATGGAGAAATAATCCCTTTGAGGAGCGTTGAACTTCCAAACCCAAAAAAAAATGAAGGGGACCTAAGTCCTTGACAGGAAACAGAGAACCAAGTTTCTGAATAACCTGCTGGCACCCTGCCGGATCAGGACCACTGATCAAAATGTCATCCACATAAACCAATACGATAACTAGAACAGGATCTTTGATAACAAAGAGAGATGCATCAGAGCAGGATTGAGTGAAACCAAAGGACTCGAGAGCTTGAAAGAGCTTATCAAACCATGCCCGAGGAGCCTGTTTGAGGCCATATAGGGATTTGTGGAGTTTACACACATGATTTGGCAGATGAGAATCAGTAAAACCAGGAGGTTGTTGCATAAACACCTCTTCTTGTAAGTCACCATGAAGAAATGCATTACTGATGTCAATCTGATTGAGAAACCAATTGTACTGAACAGCAACAGTTAACAGAATTCGAATAGTGACTGGCTTAGCGACAGGGCTAAAGGTTTCTTGATAGTCCAGACCTTGTTGTTGGTGAAAACCCTTGGCAACCAATATGGCCTTGTAGCGTTCAACAGAACCATCAGGCCGTTTCTTAATGCGAAACACCCATTTGCAACCAACCACGTTTTGAGAAGGGGAAGAAGGAACTAAGGACCAAGTGCCAGTTGCTTGAAGAGCATTAAACTCATTTTGCATAGCTAATCGCCAGTCACTGTGCTTGGAAGCTTGATTATAGGTAGTGGGAATATAATCAAGAGTGGAAGGTAAAGGGTGTTTAGTAGCAGAATAAGCTTTAGGGCGAAAAATACCATTCTTAGATCTAGTAACCATGGGATGATGGTTAGGAACAGCTACAGAAGAGGAAGAATCAATAGGAGGAGCAGGAGATGGAGAAGGGGAGGGGGAGGAAATATGGGAAATAACAGGGGGAGGAGGTGAAGGAGCAGGAGAAGGCAAAGAGAAGGAAAAAGGGAAGTGAAGATCAATGACAGGAGGAGCATGAGCAGGGGATGGGAAGCACTGTGAAATAGAAGTGTGTGGAAAAGGAAAGACTTTCTCATTAAACAATACATGTCGGGATATGTAAACCCGGTTTGTGAGAGGATCCAAGCACCGGTAGCCCTTGTGTTGTAGACTGTAGCCAAGGAAAACACAGTCTTTACTTTTACCATCCAACTTAGAAGATACATAGGGCTTTAACCAAGGATAGCAACTGCAGCCGAAGATCTTAAGGCGAGTATAATCTGGTGTAGTATGAAACAACAATTCCCACGGAGAAGAAAGAAGACCAGATATAGGCAAACGATTGATCAAATAGAGAGCAGTAGAGATAGCCTCAACCCAATATTGTTGAGGAACATGAGATGCAACTAAAAGAGTGCGAGCTGTCTCTACAAGATACCGGTGTTTCCGTTCGACACAACCATTTTGCTCAGGAGTATGTGGGCAACTAAGTTGGTGAGAAATGCCATGTAATTGAAGAAATGCTTGCAAAGAAGAATTGACAAATTCACCCCCTGAATCTGAACGAATAGCCTTGATTTTATTTCCAACAGAATTTTCTACATATGATTTGAAGGCAACAAATGTAGAATACACTGCAGATTTTGCTTTTAATGGAAAAAACCAGCTATACTTAGTATGATCATCTACTATCAACAGATAATATCGAAAACCACTAACTGAAGAGACTGGAGCAGGGCCCCAAACATCACAGTGAAGTAAGGCCAAGCTGTGAGATGCAGAGGAACTTGCAGCTTTGAAGGAAAGCTTATGGTGTTTAGCTATAGCACAATCTGAGCAGAAAAATTCAACGGAAGAAGTACCATGGACAACCAGTTTATTCCGAGCTAGAACCCTGCGAAAAATAGGAGAAGAAGGATGGCCCAACCGACTGTGCCATATCTTGACTGGAGCTTTAATACTAACGAAAGCTGAGGCAGAGAGTGAAGGAGAAACAGTACCAGAGAAAGAACGAGTAGAGGACTGCAGAGGATAGAAACCGTCTTCAACTGAACCCCGCAAAAGCGTCTTCCCCGTAGAACGATCCTTAACAACGGATCCATTAGAATCAAGAGTTAATGAGCAATAATTTTCTCGGAGAAATTGAAAGGCAGACAACAAATTGTGCTTCATGTGAGGTACATGAAGAACATTGTTCAGTTTAAAGGAAGTAGCAGGTGTACAGAATGTAGAGGAACCAACATGAGAGATGGACAAACCTTTACCATCACCTATGTATACTTTTTCTTCACCAGTGTAGGGAGTAGGAGAGTGAATATTGGAGATGTCATTGGTGATGTGCGAGGTAGCTCCAGAATCAATCAACCAGGTAGGAGGAGACTTAGCACTGTAACGAGCACACATCGCTTGGAGCTTGGAAGGAGGAATTCGACCAGAAATCTCCAGATTCATACGGTCATAGCAATCAATGGCTTCATGACTGGAATTGCCACAGATTTGACAAGGGGCTCGAGGACCAGAAGAAGAGCCTCGAGAGGGAGCAACAGTATTTGGGCGATTGAAGTTACTGGTGAAATTGTTGCCACGATAATGACCTCGATTACCACGATTATTGGAGAAGCGATTGGGCTTTCCACGATTCGAATTATACCGAAAGGAGTGCTGCAGTGGTTGATTCTGAAGAACATACGCCTGAGGAGGTGTGGGAAGTAGTGGTGGTTGAGTGTTGACCGATAAGGCATGAAACGGTTCAGTAAGATTGAATGAGGCAGCTTTCTTGCGACGAAGCATAGAGAGTTCTTTGGTGAGTAACAAGCCGTGCAATTCATCCAAAGATGTGGAGGATAAGCGAAGCATGATGGAATCGGTGAAGGACTCAAAATCATCAGGAAGACCAGCAAGAGTGGCTGCAATGAGATCGCGATCAGAGATTGGGGCTCCAGCAGCAGTGAGAGAATCTGAGATCTCTTTGAGCTCTTGCAAGTAATCAGACATGGATTGAGATCCTTTTTGAATGCCTTGAAGACGCGATCGAAGCTGATGAACATGCGCATCAGAAATACCCCCAAATCGTTGCTCAAGTTTGAGCCAGAGATCACGAGATGACGAAACATCGACGGTGAACGGAATCACTTCCTCAGATAATGTAGAATTGAACCAGATCAGGAGGTTTTGATCTTTCTCATACCAAGCTTCAAACACCGGATTCAGAGTGCGATCAGGCATAAGTGGTGACAGACAAGGGTCGGTACCATCAACGATACCAAGAAGACGATAGCGCCGAAGAATTGGAGCAAAAAGAGCACACCATGGAAGGTAATTGGATCGCTTGAGCTTGATTGGCACCATGCTACCAATATTTTGGATTGTGAGAGAGGTATAAGAAGAGGAATTAGGGTTTGAAGAGGGATTTGGAAGGGGAACCGACTCAGATGGAGAAGCGGTCACAGACGGAGATGCCATGGAAATCAAGAAAACAGATCAAGGATCGAAGATCAGAAGACAAAAGTAGCAAGGAAGGCGATCGAATCGGGTAGAGATCAGAGAAGGAGAGCGGAAGAGAAGAGGATCGAGAAAAGCCGTGAGGCGATTGGCGATGCAACCATAAAGAAACTGAGAGGAAAATATCTTTCTGAAATATTACTCTTTCATTACTTTACTGAAATAATTACATGAGATGGTATTTATAGGCATAACAACCATAACAACTCTAACTAACATGTACACACAGCACATTACAATTAGGTAATTAAAAACATAATATATGTCATGATTTGGCATCCTCATCTTTAAGTTCACGGTGTTCTAGTCCAGGACAACGATAGCCTAGCCAAGTGCTTATGATTGAAGGACGGTTGAGAGATTACATTTGAGCAAGGTTTGGGTGAGTCCTACATCGAATTAAAGAGTTAAGGATTGGGAATCGATTCTGATAAGTTTGGGGCTGTGATCCAAATTCATGGTTATCAAATAAGAAGAAATTAAGTTCAGAAAAGACTAGGTTCAGAGTCCTGGCTCGAATGGAAAATCTGAGACTAGATGTGTGTTAAGTTTCAACTAAGGAAGAATAGGTTGGTACTCAGGGGAAATGCCGAGGAGGCTAAGTCCTATAAAAACTATGCCTCGGCAAACCACATTGCCTATAAAGTAGAAGAGGCTTCACAACCGTGTCAACCAGCACCACCTTAAGTTTGGTTGTGAAGACCTAGAATTTAAAGTTATTATTTTTAATATCAAAAAGGAAATAGTTTCAGCCCATTTTGTTTTACACTTCGCCCAACCTTTTACATAGGGCATATTGTCTTATCCTTTCCTAATAATCTTTTTTCCAGTACTCTATTTTGCTGACTAATGTAGGCTATGTAGCTAGGAGGTGGAGGGTTTTTAGAAAACGGTGGGAACCTTAAGCAGGAGGTGGAGGAGCTATGGGTTTGGTGGAGAGTATATGGCTGCAGGTGGCTGTCCATGGTGGTTTTAGATTACTCTTTAAGCAGTCTATATAGCTGAGTAATCTAAGCTATGAAGCAGGTGGTGGAAGGTCTAGGCTTAGGTTCCAATCATGATCATTTTCTCTATAAATAGTTGCACTTCGAATAGCAAATTTCAGAGCAAGTATTCGTTCAGTTTATAGAGAGAATTTGAGTGAGAACCCTGAAGAAGAAAGAAAGAGGTTTAAGTTTGCAGAGGAAGGCTTAAGAGTAAGATCTTTCTAACTTTTGGGTGTCTTGAGTAATTATTTCCAATTTGATTTACCATGTTTATATTCTCTATCTTGATCTGAAAACAAACCCTTTTAGTACCTATTTCATGTTTTTACCATCTTGTTAGAAGCTCTGGCCAAAATCAAAAGAATTTAAGCTTCAAAGTGTGCATAATTTTTTTGGTGCAGATTTCAGAACTTTTAGTTTCGTGGTCCATTCTCTCGTCCATGTTTTCTTTCACTACAAAGCTTCTTTTCAAATTATTGTCCAGTAGAATTAAAGAGGGAATCATAAGCTTTAAATCGAGTATTTACCCGTAGACTTTCATTGAGATGTGACGGGTCAAAACCATGTTCAGAAAGGTGTCTTTGAACCCGTGTGAAACACTGGTGCAGTTTTTCTTTTTCTGCACATACTTGATGTTTTAACTCATGACTTCTGTCCATGACCAACGTATAAGGAGAGGTCGAATTCCAAACTTATCTCTCGACTTCGGAGCTCGGTTTTTAACAAACTTTACATCGTTGGAAACATGCTTCTTGAAGCTTTCAAACGAGTATAAATTCATAAATTTTCATCGAGATTTGATTAGGAAAAAAGCTGCTCGTTTTGTGTCCACAAAACTAGAACAAACTTTAGTTTCCTGCAGTTTCTTTTTGTTAGGGAAACTGAACAGTGATTTTATCTTAAAACTAAATTGATGAAATTGGGGTTCCACCTTTAAGCCAATTGGTAATATGGGAAGTAGCCTAAGACCATATAAGCTCATAGCAAACATTTTCCCTCACCGATGTGGGACAACTTGTCTCTCAAGTTTCAACTTTCAACACGCCCCCGCACGTATGGCCGATTTTCAAACCTACACGTGAACAACAACTGGATGACGCGTGTGGCCCTTTGGCTTTCATACGAGAAACAACCTGCTCTAATAGCATGATGAATTTGAGGTTCCACCGTTAAACCAATTGGCAATATAGGAAGTAACCCGAGATCATATAAGCCCATAGCAAATTTTGTCCATCACCGATGTGGGACAACTTGTCTCTCACATTTCAACTCTCAACATAAATGTTTGGTTTGTTTGTCATGTCCGTTTACTCTGACGTTCGGCCTTAGCTTGGCTGGAGTCAAGGTAGGGGATTTAGAGATTAATAATTGAGTAAAACGATATAAGTTAATTATTTACTTGTATTGATAACTTCGTATACTTATGTTTCTATTATTGATTGAGTAATTTGCTTATACTATATTATTGAATTATGAATTGATATCCTTGATGGATATCATTGTGATGGTGTTTATGAAGTTAATTATTTAACTCTTGGTGTTGGCATAGGATGTTTCTATTATGGATAAATATTGCATTTCGTTACATATTGGAGTGAACGAGTTTGTGATTATATGAATATCATTGTGACGGTGTTATGAAGTTAATTATTTAACATTTCAACACTTAATTATTTAACATCTTATGTTAGATATATCTAACAAATATCATTGTGATGATTTTTATGAAGTTAATTATTTAATACTTCAACATTTAATTATTTAACACCGTCTGTTAGATATATCTAACATATTCTTCCATAGATACATTATCACTACAAAGATGGTGAAAATGAGACTACTTGAGTACATTTACAATCATTTCAAGGCAATTTATTGGATGGTTATACCAAGTTAGGAAACATTAGCCTTTGGCTTTTCTTTGTCAAGTTTTGGATAGCGTTTGCAATTATATCGGTAAACAATTACATAATGAATATAAATTGATTAATTTTAAGCCATTTGATCTAGGTTTAAATAAAATAGCATTGCCCACTATTTTGGCAAATTCCATATCCCTCAATTGGAATTTGAGAGTTTTGGAGGAAACTCTTAGAAGGGTATGGGGGTTAATAATATAGCATTGCCCACTATTTTGGCAAATTTCGTATCCCTCACTTGGAGTTTGAGAGTTTTGGAGGAAACTCTTAATAGGGTATGGGAGGCTCACCATTACTAAGCTCGTCTCAGAATAATATCTTATTTGCTATCATTAATAATAAGGAGAGAGTAACTCTTGCTCATTTCATCTCTTCGAAGTATCCATCTTATTTGGCCTCTAAAGAATATATGCCTCAAAATAATATCATATTGGCCATACCGGTTGCCTACCTTCACAACATCAAATGTATAATAGTAGACTCCTTCAGATAAGTGTGATACCGTGTGTTCCCCATCATTGGGTGAAGCACCATGCACCATCCAACCTTCGTAAGAGGGCTACCGATGGTGGAAGGCAACCAAAGAGTGTTCAAAACATTCTCATGTTTATCAACTTACTATTAGTTTGGTTGAGGGTTTTTGGTCTCACCACATATAAGCTTGCATTTTAATCACATTAAAACAATTTGGTCATATCATAACTATTGGACAATGTGATTGATTTAGTGGCATATGATACCCCCCTTATTTATGTAAAATGAATTTTGAAGTGCAAGTATATAGTACTACTAACGAAAGCTTTGCATTCTATGATGGACTTATATAGTTGCCTTAGGGCCACGTATATGGTTGCCTTAGGGCCTTAAATGATTCTGAACATTCGATTTGATCAAGCATGATCCTAGTGTTGGATTTCAGTCCAGAGAGATTGATTGATTTTAATTACTTTTTTAATCAAATAAAACCATGTGTCTCCCTATTTGGTGTTGAATCCAACTACTCCAATTTGCATACATATCAAATAAAACATCAAATGAGTATATAAAGTAAAGGAGAGCTTATGCCCTTTTACAACATACTTGATCTAATCAAATTACAACCAAAACCAAAACCAAAACTATACATTTCTATGGTTCAAACAATTTTGATTGACGGCCAACTACAAAGCTCAATCATCGTTGTTTAGGTTCATCAAGGATGCTCTCCTAAGGACTACTTTTTGATGTCTCGTGAGGGACTAATTTATCGTAGCTGCTAGATTAATCAATCGGTTGAGATTCTTAGTAACTTATTTTAACACATTACACTCGATTAAAAACAAAAAGAACTTCGTGCATTGTTTGACGGCAAAGCTCTATTCTTTCTCCTACCCCACCTTTTCACACGCCCTACTAAAACACTGGATAGGTCATCTTCAATGGAGGAAAACAAGATGATAGTTTTCTAGTGGATCGGGAAAACTTGTTTTACATGGAGGGGTTTTTCAAAACTTAGTTTTCTAGATGATTTGAAGCCCTAAAACTTAAAAGTATAAAACCCAGATATTGACCTGAAACTTTCATTAGATCACTCCAAGATGTTCAAGGATTCAATCACTCCAAGAATCCAATCTGATTTTGGACAAATATTAATCAAATAAAAAAAATGATTTTCACTTTCCAGTCCCCGATTTGTGCGCTGCAACAAAGAAATGGCTCAACACCCATTTAATTACTCAAGCCAATTAGGGTTTCCAACGCTCCACCCCCACCAAATGTTCTGGCTATGGAAGTGAGACGAAAGTAACTGATGCGACAAGAGTTTCATTGGAATGCTTGGTTTTGCGGTTTTTTTCTTAATCATGTGTAATGCATTTGATTAAGTCATAAAATAATTTTATCCGTTAGATTGATCTGACTGTTAGGATAAGTTAGTCTTTCACACGTCCTCAAAATGAGGATCTTAGGAAAGCAATGATGTTGGGTTCATAATCACCCCTTCATTAATTAACTAATCACATTAATCTAGGGCTGGACACCGGCCAGGTCGGGCCAGACCTAAATTTGAAGAAACTGGACGCTACCCATTTTAAAATGTAACGGGACGGGCTTGGTCGGGTAGAGGAATTTTGAGTTTGGAAACGGGACCCAATCCGCCTTGTTTCAATCATGCCGATTTGGGATGGGTCCACGGGTCCAATTACTTTTTTTATTTAGTTTGGGCATACTGCACTGTCGGTGTCTTTTGTTCTTTCTCCTCTTCACTTCATCACCATTTCCAGACAGCAGCATCACCTGGGCAATTGCCACCGTCGATGTCTTCAACTTCAATCGTCTCTCTGTGCAGCATCTAGGTCTTCTAAGAAACCCATCATGAAAAAGTTCTGTAACAAATTCAACAAAAACCAGTAAATTACTTGATTTCTAATGCATGGTTAATGAACTATTTAGGAAAGAAAAAATACATCGAAAACGTGGGCCGCAACAAACAAAGGGTAAACTGCTACGAAAAAAGGCAAGACGCTTTTGCAAAACAAATCTCGTGGTGGAAGCAACAAGCTTGAGTGTTGTGTTATGTACAATCACAGAAATCCTCTCCTATGGTTGATCTGGCATTGTCAGCTTCAAGTCAAAGTCTAGCAAAACCCACCTCAAAAAATCACCCCAAATCAAAACCCGTACCACAAAATTTTCCCAAACCCCTCAAAAACCCAGAAAAACCCAAATTAAATTCCCATATAAAACCATCAGGAACCCAAATCAAAACCAATTTGGGTTTTTTGAAAATTGGAAGCAAAATCGCAGCAGGGGGCTCACCAACCTCAAGGTCTTGGCGTCGATACAATCCAATACCAGAGCTTTCTAATGGGAGGGAAAAAAAATTACCATAAGCAAAATCTAAGAACCCAATCAATTGCTGCACATGGATGCCAGATCAAGTCCATGGAGGTCATGATTGCCCCTTCTGGTACAAACCCATGCTGACCTTGGGATCCAACTTGTCCATGCAGACGCATCCTGTGCCTAGGAGATTGCCGACATTGTTGTGGCACTTTTCTCTACCGAATGCACATGCTCTCATTCCACGCACTCTCTGCTTCGGGATGGGTCGGCTCCAGCCGTTGTGCTGTGGGATGAGACAATATCGACGCTTGGTTTTAGGGATTAGATCTGCGCCGACTCGATCTCTGCCTAGAAGGAGACCCAAAATCCTGCAAAGACAAAGCAAAAGAGGAAGGAGACGATGGTGGTGATGGTGGTAGCAACTCGCAAGTCGCCAGAAAGAGGGAGACGAAGATGGAGTTGAGTCGAGGGCTCGAGTCGGTGAATTGGTGATGATGTGCAAAGGCTTGAATCGATGAAAGAGAGATGACAAAGTAGAGTGAGTTTGAAATCCAATGGTGGAGTTAAATCCAATCTAATCTAACGCTAGCTACGATCCGGATCAGGGCCTCGCTACCACAATTTCTGGCATCCGCCTCGCCCTATCATTTTCTTCGTCCCGTCCCGTTCCGTCTCGTTCTTTGTACATAAATTTTGTACCCGTCTCGAATCGCTCAGACCTGTCCCGATCCGCAGATCCAAGACCCGTTTGCCCCACCCTACATTAATCAGTTAAACTACAATGCAACAAATCAATTGGGTTTTGGACTCAGATTTAATCTTCAATAGAACTAAGTATGAGAATCAAATTCTCATCAAAGGATAAACAATTTGTCCTTTATAATATAATATGTTTGGATGGATAATTTCGAAATTTTCATAGAATTCTAAATGAGGGAAATTACAATTACAATAATTAAAATCCCATTAATTGAAATTTCATTGTTGGATGTTGGATAAGTAGAAATTACAAAATAACAAGAATTACAAATTTCATTTTTTGGACACTCGCTAGAATTTATATTCTATAGAAAATACAAATTTAAAAAAATGCTCAACTGACCGTAATATCTATTTCTACAACATTGCAAACTTAAATGCCCAAATACAGATTAGTGCAATCCTCAACGAGTATATCAGTGATAAAGTCATCAAACCAAAAATTGGGGCTGCCAATGCTTAGCACATAGAAGAACACAGCAAATTTCCAACAATTAACTTCTCAAAGCAATACTTTATGAAAATTAAGTCTGCGATAATACGATAGAGTTGATTGAAGTAGGAAGATTCCAGTAAAGCACACTTGCAAATGTTAACGAACATTCATCACATGCAAGACTTTTATTCTAACTAATGTCTTACGAAGTTACATTAAAATGAGAAATATAATGACAGACGGTCCTATGCGCCTTGTGAAGTAAGCAACAATACCATATTATATTTCTTCTCAATTGGGAGTGTCTTCAACATGAGAAATTGTCTGTCATTTTTTATCAACCAAGCACATGCTTTGATTTGTTCTTCTTCATTGAGATCTGGTATTGCATTTACTTCATCATATACCTCTGTTGGATCAATTTTGTGTCTGCACAAATACAGTCTTGAAAGGATGAAGCCATCTTGGCAAGTGAATCTGCAATCACATCTTTAGGAGTGGTTGGTTTACTCTTTGTAAAACTTGCTGGCTTTCTCTTGCTTTGAGTCTTTTGACCGTTGGCCGAAATAGGCAAAATCTCATTCATAATTTCAATTTCTTCTAAATCTGCATATCATCAACCAAATCAATATGATCAGGTTCATTATGCGGAGGAGTCATAATCTCAATGGCTTTTACACCTGTTTCAGCACCCTCACCCGTAGCTCTATCTTTGCCACATAAATCCACTATATCCATCCCAATTTGAAATGACCTTCCAACGAAAGCTTTTAGCACCAACATGTGACTACTAATCAAAATATAAAAAATCAATAAGCAAACCATAAGAAAATCAATCAAACCTTAAGCTAAAAGCATAAGAAGCTTTTAGCATATCAACAAAATTTGATGGCTTTCTCTTTGTATTTTAAATGATTCACTTTCCTTCGTATTTTTTCTTTTGGCACGCAATCCAAATGATAAGTTTTTTTAACATCAGTGTACTTCTTCAGAATCATTTTAGATAGCATGCAGGTAATTTCAAAACATACACAAATTACTATGATTCGTGACATTTTATCAGTACATATTCATACCCTAAAATTAAATAAAATTGGATGAACATAGTAAGATATCACACAGACAAAAGTAAAACAATGAATTTATCATACCTTCACACTCTTTCCAGATATAGTCTTCATCTACACTTATCATCTTTTTAGTTGGATCCCACCTAAATCCACTTTAACTTAGTACACTTACTATTGCATAGAACTTTTTCCAAGACTTCACATGAATATCAAATTGAGAAGATAATACGGATAAAGCAGAATTATAAGCAGCTGTCTGCCAACCACCATTTTCTTTGTTTCCCAGTCTTCGTTCTTTGCAAAGTAAGTCAACCAAAGCACGTTTCATATCTATATTCCATCTCAAATAATTATTTTCTTCTCCTTTAGTTTCAATTTCTTGGTTCTCTTTCTTTATCCTTGGTTTTTGTTTTGCATACTAGTTTTCTATTGTATCATTCCATTGCTCCTAACTTAAAATATATATCAATTGTCACGTTTAGTAAATCATAGACACATTCATGTCAACAATATGAGTATGAACACACATTAATACATTTATAATATCGAACAAGGCTACAAAAACCTGAGTGTAGTTGCTTGAAAATTTGATCTAGACATAAATTAAATGTTCACAAAATGGTTATAGCACACATATTATCTTTAAAGAAATAGCATTATAAATCAAAGATAACACGTTCAAAAAACACATACAACCATAGTATTCATAGAAAGCCACATTCACTATGACAATACAAACTAAAAGCAATTAATTTTGCATTAGGAATTATTGGTAGCTCTCTAAGCTTGATAATCGTGGAACATCTACAATGCTAATGTATCACGAAATGATGTCCATTCAACAGTAGCTTGAACAGATTTAATCAAATTTATTTCCATTTTCCTCTCTTGTTGAATGATTAAATAACTCTGAATCCACAGATGCTAAAAATTGTAAATCTTGAACTTCTAAAACTAGATCAGCAGCTTGCTCAGTTCTAATAAAATTATGCAAGACAGAATATGCATTTACAATCCTAACTTGTATTTTAATGTCTAAAAAGGATGGTGTGCGTAATACGCTCCACCTCTTTTTTAACAATCCAAATGCCTTCTCAATAACATTCTTTTCCCTTGAATGACGCAAATTATATAATTCTTTGTATTTTTCAGGTCGATGGTTTCCAACCCATTATTTTAAGTGATATCTAGTTTTATGGTAGAGTGCTAAAAAACTTGGTCCATTAGTATACTTGTCTACTATGATAAATTTTGAGAACAAAATTAGATATATTTTAAATTTTTTTTTTCTTGATGTAAAACTGATTGGCATCATACATTACCATTTGGACACATGAAACCAATTACTCCTATGTAAAGCATCATGCAAAACACGAGCATCAAATGCAGAGCCTTCCCATCCAGGTAACACATAAAAAAAATCTTAAATCTGAACCACAAACTCCTAACATGTTAGTGGATATATCACTCTTTCTATCTCGATATCTTGGTGTTTCCTCAATCATTACTGTTACTTGAATGAGAATTCCATCAAGTGCTCCAAGACAATTCTAAATAAAAATATCATACAAATGAAACAAAAGATAAGTTTGGGTCATAAAGCAAATAGACTAACTTTCAGGTTCACATGTAAATACATGAGAGTTTATAACCTCACATAATCACAACAAGATCTCTAAGACTCATGCATATTTTAAGTCTCATGAAAAGAACAAAACAATTTCATCTTTTAGTGAATGAAGCCTAAATACAAATTCATAAACTTTAGGGGCAAATGTAAACACTCAAAAGTTCAAAACGTTTAAGTTATTACAACAGAACCCAAAACATGTATGACCAAATAAAATTTCATTCAAAGGACTTTGTTCCCTTCAGTGAATAAGGGCCTAAATGCGAATGCATAAACTTTTGCTTCGAAGTGCAAAAACACAAAAGTACATAACTCCATATAATTGCAAAAAGCCCCAAAAGACCCTTTCTTTAAAGAGTGGCCGGTTTTGGAAGGGTGAGGATGAGTGAAAATTTGGTGAAATTTCAATTATCAAAATTCAAAAATTTAAGATTTAAAGTTCAAAATTTCAAAGTTTTTAAAAATTTCAAAATTAGAAAAGATTTCAAAGTTTCAAAAGTGTGAGGATATGGTGTTGTGTGAAAAAAATGCACACAAACATACACCGTCAAGTTGCCCACAACATTTGTGTGTCAAATCCAAACACTTTTCTTGAACTCATGAAGAACAATGAAGAACATTCAAAGAGGACTCATTAAAGTTTGATGCACATTTTCACTCACATAACACATACTAAAACCATTTTTACATATTCAACAAAGCTATAAACTACGTAGCTACCTTAGGCAAGGATGAAGCTACAATGAGCCGGGCGGGCAGAGGCCCCCACTGAGTTTTTTTTTTTTTTTTAATTATAAAAATTGTTATGCATTCCAATTCCCTATGACCAACACTAATTAAATTACAATTAAAAAATTAGGAAGACAATTTTGCCTCCCCAATGACTTTCACCTTTTAAATTAAAAAGCAATTCAATTGTTGCTTAGTTACTCTCCCATCTCATAACCCTAGGTCTCTAGATTCTAATCCTCACAAAATTCATCCCGCCCACGGACTTCTTCTCCAGAATCTTTCCCTATTTCCTCCCTTTTCAACCAAAGCTCAATTGAATTTGAGTTTCATAAACAGTGTTATCATCAAAATTCAAAGCAAAAGCTTTACATCACAATTGCACAAGGTATTTTATTAATTTGTTTTTGCCATTACAATTTAAAATTTAGCTTTCTAATTTTCAGATTTTTATTCTATAAATTCTACAAATTACATATGAACCTTATATATTATTGGTGTCAATATGACTGACTTTGTAGATTGGAACATCATGGAGAGGTTTTTCAAAAAAATATCGAAGCCTATTAGGCCTTGTGGCCCAAAACTAACCTGAGGTCTAAAACAAACTTATCTGTTTGATTAATTAACATAGTAATTAACCCGAGCCATACACAATTAAACCACTTAATTTTCCTTACTCAACTTCGTTGTTTTCTTCAATTCAATCTTACACATTGTACGATTTAATAGGTTCTAATTAGCGAGGTAGTGGAAGATTAGAAATCTTACTAATCGATTGTGAATTGAAAATTTCTTTCCATTCTCCTTTTAATGAAGATTAGTGATTGCTAATCTTTAGAGATTCCACTAGCCTTGAGTTGCACCTAGCAATATGTCATGGCTACCCTAGCTAAACATAAGAGGTAGAGAACCTATTCAGTTTAGGATTACAATGCAATATGGTCCTTCTCTGTATCAATACTCTTGATCACATTGTTTGGATAATAGTTTATTCATGTCTACTATCCAATGTGATTTTCTTGTTTACATGATTACTTTGAATGTGATTTGGACTGAATTGTATTCATGTGTTATGGCCATAGACTCTTAATCATATGACAAAGTATTCTCCTTTAACATTTGAAGGTTAGAGATCTCTTGTTGTGCATTCACATGCCTACATGATTAACTCAATTCCAACAAAGCAGTGGACACCCTCAAATGGAATGCCTTTTAACATAGTGAAAAACTAAGGACCTAACCACAAGACAATTATGAATCCTCAGGTCAAATGACTACTTTATATTATTCCAACCATGAGTTCTCAAGTGATATAAGTATGAGAGCTTCTTGTAGATCCTGGACTAACTCTCTATTGAGTACCTACATACTTGTCAATCCTATGATTAGGAACATTTAAGATATGTGTATGAAGGAGAATGGTCTCATGAATCTAACTTCTTTAGATCACATTCTCCTAATTACATATTCCTTGGTAAAGTATCATCTCATGATTGGCTTTAGGGCATATTTCCAACAATAATATTTAATGAGACGGCTTTAAACAATAATCTATGCTCTTACCTTAAACTAGATTAGTTTAATATTCAAAATGTTCGTAAATTATCATCTCATGATTGGCTTTAGGGAACATTTCCAACAATGTCCCACTGGCACTAGAGACAATCAAACAAGTGTTCGATGATGATACCTTAATTGCTTTTTCATCGTACATCAATTTGCCACTCAATTCAGTTCAAACTTAGGACGACTTGATCAAGAAGTTTCATAAGCAATTCTACCGAGCTGCAATGGAAGTCTCAATCTCATCGTTGGCAAGATTGGCCCAAGCACCAAATGAATCACCTGCCAAATATCTATATTGTTTCAAGCTAGCTAAAAACTAGCCTTGAGCTCCTCATTTTGAGCTAGAATATGTCTGGATTGCCCTGAAAAGTCTCGAAAGGGAATCCCCAAAGAAATTCCTCAGAATGAATTTTTGTGATATGTACGAATTAGCCCAGCATGTCGAGCAATATGACTCGTTGCTCAAAGAAGAATTATCAACTAAGACAACATACCAAGGAAAGCTATACAAAAATCCGTTCATGAGTTACACTTCAGCTTAGGACATGGGGGCACTGTATGCGAGTATAGACGCTGCCGAAATCATAATCGATAAGCCATTTGTGTGCAAGGCATTGTCTCACACGTATACGAAGGATATTAAGATAGAGGTAGCTTTGGCTGAGGTTACAACCCAACTTTTGAAGGCCGATTTCGACATTACTAAGGCCTATAATATTTTTTTACCAACTCTTTACGACAAAGATAATCAAACTTCAGCCAGGTCATGTTATACCTAGGGCCGAGGACATAAAAGGACAGGTTTATTGCAAATTTCACAATCCCAACAACAATACAACCAACAATTGCGTTGTGTTTTGCAATGCTATCCAAGATTGGATCAATAAAGGCAAGCTCAGTTTTCCAGAGAAGGCATAGATGTTGGTTGACAATGATTTTGTCCTACCAGCCATTGTCAACATGGTCAATGCCTTCATACCTAAGTAGGATAAGACACTAAGGGTTGCTCTGACACACAAATCCGGGAGTCGGAAGTCAGGATAACACGTGAATTGGAGAGTTAGGAGTCAAGTTGCTTTAACACACTAATAGTGTTTTGTAGTTGAAGCAAAAATGAAGTCATAATCACTGGGCTAAAATTGGGTATTTGCATGACACCAAAGGAAGCAATTTAAAGCCTTATGCATTCCAACTACATAGCCACACTTCTAAGCAGGATCAAACAAAGGTATTTGTTAGACTCGGTCCATGAATGGATGCTCAGAAGCCGCCAGTTCAACGGTTGCTTGACTTATGACGAGGAATACTTAGATTCCAACACTGGACATTCAAGAGCATCGTCAGTACTAAGTACATCACCAACACAAAAAACATTCAAGCTGCCAGAGCCTCAAGAACACTAGTGGCATAGTTACAATTTGTCAGCTGACATATATACCATAATGCCAAAATCTCATAAGTTTTAGCGTCAGCACGACTTGAAGCTCAACATCGTGCCAAAGTTACTAGCATTCAAAAAGACACTGCCAAAGGAAAGAAAGAGGTTGTTCAAACAATTGAAACCAAATTGAAGAATCTAAGAGAAGGATTAAGCTTTCACTTCGACCTAGAGAGCTGAAAGCACGAATCGAACATTGTGCTCAGAAAGCCAAAGAAAACCATTTTCCCCTTTCTCCAAAGGAACCATTAATCAAGATTCAACAAAGTAGGCATCTTTTTTTCACTAGCAAATCGCTGGAATATATGATAGAGTTTTACAAAAAGTATTCGGCACATGATTTGTATGGTTTTCCTAAGGAATGCCAAGACTGCATCGATTTGGCTCTAACTAGCCCTACGGCCGAAGAAGCGATGACTCAAAAGAATTTTGATCTAGCAATTTTATCCAAATTTCAGCACATCCATGAAGCTAAGGTGCTAGGATTCGTGGTTGAACCATATGTTAACATAAACATTAAGAAGCTTTCCTTCTCTTTAGATGACATATGATACCTAGTGGACATTTCTATGTATTCTCGGCCGTCACATTGTTCGGTCTTACTGAAGTAGAGATAGAAAGAAAAAAGTAATTCAATACTTACTTAGGCACTCAGGATGCTATGCCTACCAACGCCAAATTCATAAGAAGGTTTTGGCTGAAGCAACTAAAACCGTAGTCAAATTGTCAGACAAGACAGCTATTCTCAATTCGACAGTCGAGAATACGAGTATCAAGCCAACATCATCTTTTATCATAAATGAAAAGTCTAATTTTGACGAGGATGTTGCATCTAGTAATGAAGAAACTCCATGATGCTACGACAGGACCATTGGTCCTAGACAACAAAGAAATAAATATCGCACGTGTTCATCCCCTTGAGTTTCAGTCGAGCATTATCAGTCGAAATTTCTAAGGTGTTTGTGGATTGGGAGGAATAGTGAACATCATGCCAATCTCGGTCATGAAGATGCTAAAATGGTCAAATGATGAACTCATACCATTTGGCATTACTATGGGCAACTTTGTTGTTGCCAGGTCCCAAACTAAAGGCGTTTTACCCTTGGAGGTTATGTCACGCCCCAATCCAAGATTAAGTCTAAACCCAGGATTAGACTTAATCTTGGATTAATGTGTGTGATAGGAGCATATTTAGGCGACTTACTTAGCTTGTTTTCATGCATCTATGTTGTTAATTCATAGTTGTTTTAGTAGTTTAAGCCATTTTCGTATGTTTTTAGGTTCATATGGCTAAGGAAGCAAAAAGATGCATTTTGGAGCATTTTGGAGCAAAATTGGGCTTGGAATGGATAGCATATGCTTGGAGCCAAAGTGTTGGACGAATTTGAAAGCCTTGTATGCACTTTGGACATAAAACAAAGGGCCTAGCCCAATCAAACAATCCTTTGAGCCATGCAAAACCTCTAGCCCAATCAACAACCCTTAGCCACATGCATTCACATGCATCACAACCCCAAAACCATCAAGAAACACCATTCACACACACATGCACTTACTCTTTCATCATTGCACCACCATTCACACACACATGCACTTATTCTTTCATCATTACACCACCATTCACACACACATGCACTTACTCTTTCACACACACATGCACTTACTCTTTCATCATTGCACCACCATTCACACACACATGCACTTACTCTTTCATCATTGCACCACCAATTCAACACATGCATTCACACACCAACAACCTAGCTCTTTTTCCATCATTATTTCATCCACATGCACTCTCAATCATAACAACCACATTCACTCTTAAACAATCACCCACATATTCCCCCATTCCCCCTATAAAAACCCATGCATTCATACACAAAAATATCATCTCATTTCATACACAACACATTACAAACACATTCTCCCTTCCCTAGCCGTGAGCTTCCCATCTCTCCCCTTAGAATCCAAAACCATCTTTCCATTTCCATCACTCCTCACTCCATTCCACACTTCCATTCCCCCAAACCAACTATCCTTAGACCTTATGCTACAATAAAGAGGAAGAGAAGAGGGCCTAAACGTTCATACAATTCAAGTTTGAGTTGTTGGAATGTTTAGGTGTTTCTTTGATTTCAATGTTTAAATTCAATTCTCTTTGTTTGTACGTATGAGGAATGGAAGAGAAGAGTGCCTAAACGTTCATACAATTCAAGTTTGAGTTGTTGGAATGTTTAGGTGTTTCTTTGATTTCAAAGTTATAATAAACTAAACCCCCTTTAGCTAGGGGGTGATTCGAAATATATGTTTATGCTTGCATTTTGATTTGATTACTTCTAATTGCGTTTCATAAGTTGTGGTTCAATTTGTTTAACCGTTTGATTGATAACTTATTTATGTATGTTTATTGAGAGTGTACACTTAATTTTCATGCATGAATATGACGCTAGAATATAAGTGAGTTTCACCTAATAGTTACGAACTTATATTCACAAGTAGTGGAGGTTGCTTATAAACAATCGCGTTAAATGAATTCTTGGCATAAGTTTCATGCGTATTCCATAGTAACGAATGCCTCGTCAACACTTAAAGTTTTCATGATGCTTAATGATCTTTGATTGTATCTTTCTTGTGCTTTTCACGTAAAGGACTTTTGGAGAATGTTGTGAATTGCGTTGCGCTAACCCATCCAATTCATTAACTTAAGGAAAACTTGACGGTTAATTTAAGCGGACCTAATTGACCCGGGGCGTTGAGAATTAATGATTTGTTGAAATGCAATTGGAAATCGTTTTATTATGCAAGTATAACATATGTGGAGATGAACCCCGTAGCTAACTTTCCATCCATTCAATTCCATCCATTTGTTCTTTCTTTTCTTGTTTTTGTTTTCATGTTTAATTTAACTTGTTGTTCAATTATGTTAAACATGTGAAACTAATTTCTTTTTAGTTAGAGGTGAATTTGAAGCCATGGACATATGTTGGTTATGATTTGATTTACTCCAGTTATGAATTCATGAACTTTAGATGTGATTTACTTTTCTGTTTTGATTAAGAACTTGTTTATGTATGTGGGTTGAGGGTCGACACTTAATTTGCATGCCTAAAATTGATGCTAGGATATAAGGGAATTTCACCTAATCGTTATGAACTTATATTCATGAGTAGTAAAGATCGCTAGTCACGATTGTGTTTAGTAAACCCTAGGCTGGATTAACATGCGTATTCCATAGTTATGAATGCCTAGTCGATGTTTATGATTTCCATTGAACTTAATGATCCTTGTTGAATGTCTCTATCATGCGTATTCCATGGTTAGGGACTTTGATTAGGAATAATTTGGTTGTAATGCGTATTCCATTCAATCCAATGAATCTAGGGAAATCTGAAGGTTAGTTTAAGCGAACCTAATTAACTTGGAGCATTGTCATTCATCGTTTGTTGAAGTCATAACTGGGAGTCAATTTATATGCTTATGTTCATGTGTGGATAAGGAACCCTCTAACTAGTTTATCATCATTCAATTTCATTAATTTCGTTTTTAGAATCTGTTTTAATTCCAAGTTTCTGTTTTAGTCTAAATTCATCCAAAACCAATCCCCCATTTATTTTAAAAGTGTTAGATTAGTTAGAAATACATTCATATTGTTATTTTACGTTTTTGAGTCAAATCCAAGTGATTAACAATCCCTCCTAATCCCCGGTCCAGAACGATCCCTACTTATACATATACTACAATTTGACGAAAAGAGGGTTTAATTTGTGTGCGTATAAACCACGCATCAGTGTGACAGGTCATGATCGCGGGTTGGCCACACATGAAGGCGTTTTTCATCGTGGATTCGAGGATCGAGTATAATTCCTAGATTGGAATCAATTCTATTTAAAAAACTAAGAACTGGGCCAAGAATCCTAACCTTTTTCAGGTTTATAACCTTGCTCTGCCCAAGCCCAAATATTGCCCTTCGTTTCTGAAATCTTCGGCCATGGACATCTGGCCAAAAGGTTTTAAAGAAGCTACTATCTTCCAACCACCCACTCACTAGCATATATGCACTTGGTCCCTACATACGAGCCACTACCCCCTCGACAGCCATAATGGTGCCATGTGTCGAGTCCTCACGATGCCTTTTTATATTCAACCGTTTCACGCACCTTACACTCCATACGCATAGTTCGTCGAAACATCCCTCTTTGATAGACATGCCTTTAAAGTTGAGACACGTGAGCTTCGTGCATAATTAGGTGTTGTGAAGGTGGCTCAGATGCCTCGAAATTAAAAAACGTGATGATTAGAGGATTTCTCAAAGACTTTTCCCGATTTTCCTCCACTTATCTTGCCATAAAAAAGTAGATATATTCTTTATTCTTTGCACTTTCAAAACTTCTCTAAAAACCATGCGCATTTGCATCCAAGCTTTTGACAGATCTTTTACGAGCTCCAGTCCATCAAGGATTCAGTTGAGTGCCAAACAGTCAAGCTCTTCCAGATACCTTAATGAACAAAATTTGAAACACTAAATCCTTGGACCATCGTCAAGAAACTTGCCCCATAAACCATTACTAAGTTGACGAAGGAGGACCTACTGGAGCCACTTCTGAAAGCACCAAATGGGCAAAATAGGAAGCTGCCAAAGCCTGAGTTGCATGGCCATTGGCTCCAACGGCCTGAGCTACTTGCGTAAACCGAATAGAGCCCACTTAGGTGGCAATTGAATGGGTTTGTGGTTCTTAGGCGCCATTACAATCTCAACTATCAAGATCAACATAAACCGAGAATTGTTGAGGTAACTCTCAATTTTTTGTGTTAGGCCACTAATAAGATGGTCCTACCCGTCAATCTTCTGAGCCCGACCATGCTATTTGGATACATAGCTCATTGTTAACATTCCTTATGTAAGAAACAATGAGCTAAAATGGTTAAGAACATTTATTTCGATAAATTACATTTTTCTACCTCAATTTTGGCTCACATAACAAACATATACCTCATTTTTAAACATTGCAATGTCATACATCAACTTACGAATTCATTGCAATGTTAGACCTCCATTAAAAATCCATCAAATTGACTGTCATGTAATGACTTGGAAAATGTGCGACCTATTAATTGACACGTGGATCCTCCCATTAATTACAACGTGGATTGACATTCAAATCAAAATTTTCCTGTTTTTCCTTTTTTTTTTTTTTTTTTTTTTTTTTTTTTTTTAATTTGGTCTTCGATGAAATCCATATCCAGTACACATGGTGATAATTGGCACACGTTGGAGAAATAAAACTGGTATGAACCCAAAAAAAAGAGAAAAATGAAGTGAACAAAAAGGAAAGAAAGAGAAAAAGAAACTAGACTAGAATGAACTCCCATTCTTCGTATAATATTATGGAGGGTTTCGAAAATTCGAAGTTCTAGTTGAATTTTCAAATGGCCACTTCTAGCAATGATGATACTGTGGTAATTTCTGAAATTTGATTTCTTGAATTTCTAAAATTTAAAATCTTTACTTTTTAAATTTTAAGTTAATTTCTTGAATGTTCTATATTTTATGGTTTTTTATCTATGTTTTTCGTTCTAGATTTTGTTTTCTTGGGTTTTTTGTTTTGTTTTTTTGGAACTCTGGGTTTCTGGGGTTTTTGTGTTTTTCATTTGGTTTTTTTTGAGAATTTTATATTGTTTGTCATAGACTTTTCAAGATCTAGAATTTACTTCCTCCTGCTCGCCCATTGATGAGTCACTTTTGTATCATATATTTTTTTTCCTAATCTTAGTTTATTCTGGTTATTATTTTCAAAGAATTTTGATACTTTGAAGTGTATTTTCTATATAGAAATGTCCTCTGAGGCAAAACGTGATCAAATGAATGAATTTTGGAATAATTTCTAGTTGGGGACGTTCATGAGTCGCTTAGCTTGATCGTGTCAAAATATTAGATTTTTCTACTAAGCGATTATTTTCTGGTGATGGAATAAAGGAGTAGTACACGATGTTGGAAAAGTGACGTTACAGGCTTGCTTCCAAGTTTTGAAGCCCAAGATGACCTATTTTGAATTCGCCTCTTTTTGGAGATATGTTCAGATTGTTCCAATCTTTAAAACAAGCCATCATGGGCCAAATTTGGAGGAGTGGCTGCACAGTTGCAATGCAGATTTTCCTAGCCAAATTGGGTTTTTATTTCTAGTTTAGTTTATTTCTATTTGGTTTCCTAGTCAAACGCTAAGACTTTTATTAGGGATAACTGGAATGCTTATGTAATATAAATAAAGTTTTTAGCCGGCCATGAGGAGAGTTCCTTTAGGTACCGTTTGGTACGTAGGACGGGACGGAACAGAGTGGGACAAAGCATTCCGTCCCACGTTTGGTGCGCCTAAAATGGGTGGAACGAGCTGTTCCACGAGACGAGTTTTGGGTGAATTTTCGTTCCACCTCACCCCCCTGGAACGACTCGTTCCACATCCGTGAAACACAAAATTATAACCTCTCCGTCTCCTTCTTCTTCCTCCTAGTTTCCATCCGAGGGCATCTTTGCTCCCGCTCCGTTCCGTTCCGTCCTGTCCCGTCTCGTCCCGTCCTATTCCATTCTGTCCCGTCCCGTCTGCATACCAAACGATACCTTATGCGCGTTTGGGAGAGAAGAATTTGGTTAGGGTTCTTGAAGAATTTCAGATTTTTACCTTAAGGTTCTTCCAATATTTTTCTTAATAATAATATTTTCTCTAGTTTTTATTATGAGTATGCGGTAACTAATTTCTATTGCTAGGGTTAGGCCATAAGCCTTAGCATGAATATGTGATTTTATTAATTTGCTTACGAATGGATGCATGCTTGCTTTGAATTATTAATCACAGGTATAAACTATCTAATTAACTTAGTGATTGGCCACCATTAGGTTAATTAGACAACTAATTTGATACAACTTTTGTTGGAATATCACCCTGAAATTGAGGGGGGGGGGTTTCTTGTGATTAGTAACTGTAAGTTCACTTAAGGCGAACATCACGCTCTTAAGGGTTGCATGGTTTTTTAAAGGCTTTTCACAAAACTTAATGAGTTTTGCATGTTTATATTTGATCGGAACATCACAAACGGATTGCATGTTAGATATATGTTTTTGCTCGAACATCACAAGGAGAATATGCATTAGGAAAACCTAACCTTCAAAACATGTATGTGAAAATTTAGAAGTAATTGATAGAATTGCATATGATTGTTAACAGTGACGTTTAAACCCTAGTCTTTCCCATATTTATTTTAATTCTAAAAACGTTTTTCTCCTTTGCTGCAATTATTTCCAAATTTTCTGATTTCTTTTATTGTTAATTTAATCTTTTAAAAATTTCAAAATTTCAAATCTTTGATTAAAAATCTGTTTTAATAATTAATTAAAGGGTTAGTTTAATTACAAGTTAGTCAAACAATTCTTCAGGACAACGATCTTGCATGAGCAATTATACTACAATTTTATTGTACTTTTGCAAGTATTTTAAGTGATTTTAATCATATTTGAGCAGGTATTAAAAAATCTATCACCCACCTCTTGCTCGCCTACCCCTTTTTAATTTTATTGGTGGTTTTCCTAAGAAAACTGGTGAAGACCAAGAACCTGAAGAAATTGTGGTGGGGGTAGTGGGGCGACATGCCCAGTCGGTGCTGGATTCAAAAAAGAGGGAAAAAGAGAAGGGGAAGAGAGGCTTTATTATTTTTATTTTCTATTAATTAATTTAATCTGTTAGTCTACATGGCAAATTCGGTGGGCTTAACGCCTGCTACATCAGTAGTTATTAAAAAAATTAACGAATTTTTTAACGAAGTTTTAGTATTGTAACGAATTTATAAATTGACGTATGAAATTGTAATGTTTAAAAAATAAGGTATGATTTTGTTATATAACCAAAAAAATTGAAATGTTAAAATATTATTTACCCTTCATTTTTACATCCAATGTCCTACATTTGATTCCTCCTCTTCAATGCAGTTTGAATTATTTTGGGTATTTTGAAATGTCAATTTTTATCTAGGAAAAAAGTGCACCACACAAGTCATACTCAAACCATTAGATATAGTTGTACTTAAATCAATAATATTCATAGTACTAATAAAGTAACCTAATAAAAGATGTAGGCTTGACTTAAAGTTTTGTGCTCGTACTTAAGCTTAAATTCCTTTCTCCGTAAATTAGAATAGTAAATTCCAATAAAGCATACAATAATCAAGAAAGGGATCAAAGTACAGCAATGAAGTGAGTGTGATCACTCTAAAAACGAGTGATCGAATTGCTGAGAAGAGCAAATTCAAGTTACAGGTTTTTATTGCTTATTACAGAACTAAAGACTTAACAAAACTACTATTAATTTAGAAATAGAGCACCCAATTTCAGGCATTTATATATCCTGATTAAGGAAGGAGGCAATTTTCTTGAGCAAAGCCACAGCATTGTCTCCAACTGGATTGTTCAAATGGAATACATGGTCCTCCTTCTTAGACTCCACAACCTCCACACTTCCTCCCCACTCACTTTTCCTCAATAAATCACTATAATACCAACCCCTTTGCCTCAACGCATCTTGCTCAGCAACACAAACCAGCACTCTCTCTGCCCCTAATTTCGACAGCTTCGGATCCTTTCCCGGGTTTATAAGCAGGTCATCCGCTCCGCTGGTAGTCGGATAAGCGAACCGCCATATAGCCTCAGCCCTTGCCCTATTCTCAACCACATCAGTCTCACCCTCAATTGGTTCTGAACCCCAAAAATAAGGATGCACCAAAATAATACCTTTGAGATTGACACCAACCAAACCCTCATGCCCTAATCTCACAGCCATGTGATGAGCTATGTTAGCCCCAGCACTGTCACCAGCAAAAAACACTCTTTCGAAATCGGCATAGGAATTTAGCCACTCTTCAGGCCCTTGCCCTTCAATATGGGATTGAACCCAACCGAGAGCAGCCCATGAATCATCATACCCTAAAGGCAGAGGGTTCTCTGGGGCCTTCCTGTAATCAACAGAGACAGCAACAACATTTGCCTCGGCAACTAGGGTTGTGAGATAGTTGTGGTAGTAGGCACAAAACGGTGACCCCATGCAAAACCCACCCCCGTGATAGTAAATAAGGAGAGGAAGCTTTGTTGAGTTTGTGGTAATTTTGGTTTTGGGGATGTAGAGTCTGGCTGACACGCCAGTTTCGGCAGAAATCACGGCATCCTTACATTCGACGCCTGTTTGTGGATCGAGTGATGTGGGAACAACATCAGTGCCTGAAAGTCTCTCCACTCTACCATCTTTGTATATTTTGAGGAAGGGAGAGAAGTCTTGAGCCACTTCGTTGCTCAAGGCTGAATCCATGGAGGCAGATGAAGACGATGACAAGCTGATGGTGTCGGGTTTTCTGTGCGGGAAAGAAGGGAGAGGGAAGAGAGGGAAAGATAGATTTGTGAATGAAGATGGGGTTTTTGGTTTTGGCCATAAACACATGGATAGGCCATAACATGTTGCCATCGATCTCTCCTCACCAGCCAACCAGCAAATACAAAAGGTCAGAATAGTATCTCTCCAGCATCTAGATGCTAGCCAATAAAAATGTGAGTTGTGTAGCTTGGGACATCCACTTGATACATTCACTGCCCTGATATATAGGCGTCTCCCAAACTCAAAACTATCTGTTAATTTAAGACTGCCTAATAAAAACAATGGAAAAAAGGGTCTCTGCTAAATAACCATTAATAACTATTTGTTGCAGTCATATTTAGAATAAGAATGTAATTGTGTAATTCCTAATGGATCTATGAATATTTCTTATATTCCTATTTACCTATTAGAGTTGTAATCCTAATATTAATAGTTACTTATCTATTAGGGTTGTAATCCTAAAAGGGTAAGAATTCTACCTATCCTACTACTATAAATAAAGGCATAATGAAATGATATAACACACACCTCACAATTAAATCTCTCTTTTTCTCTTTTATCGTCGTCAACCTCCCCCTCTCTATTCCCTTAGAATAGTTTAATCAAATAAGCCTACAACACATTATCAGCACGCTCTTACCAGAAACTAAGGAACTAAAGGATCATAGGAGAAGGCTCTCTTCTACAAAATTCAAAGGCTTTTATTTGTTTTCTGCTAATCAGGTACGCTTAAATTAAAGTAAGACAATTGAAATGTCCACGAAGCACGAAAACATTCTCCATGATGCATGAACCCCCTATATTTATATTTTCCTTCCGATATATATATATATATGTATATGTTTCATATATTTGTCAATATATATATATATACACACATTTCTTGCATTACGCAATTATTTTCCTATGTGGAATTTGTGAGTCAAAGCATATAAATAAATTAGAAGCAATTTGGGTTTCTTAAACCCTAAAGAAGGCGAAAAAAAATGTATTGGGAATTGTGCAGCATAGCAGCCATACCACCATCATGGCACCGCCGGACCATCGTTGGCCTAAATCCCATTCACATGGAGCATATCATGACATGGTGTCGTTTTGACACCCTTGGACCACATGGCAGCAGCCTCTGCGCTTTGCTATGCATACCCAGAATCCCCAGGCCTTCGGCCTAATAAGCTTTATGGGCCTGAAGTCCCTTAGCCCAACCAAGAAAGCTTGCAGCCTTCTTGGCCCGTTGTCTCGTGAGTCCCTAGCCCAATTCAACAACCTAGTATTGCTGGGCTTCCTTTTGCCCTATGATTGGATTGCCTGCAACAGCCCGTAGCCAACTGGGCTTTGCCCCAACCTTCGACCCACTTGCCTGCAGCCTTTGCTGTTGAGCTTGGCTTTCCCGGACCCAACCCACGGCCAACTTTTGCTAGGCCTGCCCCATGTCCATGTCCACTTATTCAACCCAAATGCCAGTAGCCTTGTTTGCTGGGCTCCCCAACCACATGTCCCGAGGCATGCAGCCCTTAGCTGACCCGTTTGTCATTATTTTGCTTCCACGATCGACACTGATCCATTGAATTAATTAAGAGTGATATGTAGTCCATTAATCTGATAATTAATCCAAAATTATTGACCTGAATATCACTTTTGGACATTAACGATCAAATAATTTATTTGTATACTTTGAACCGTTGACATCCTTTCGTAGTCCCGAAGCTCTCACTTGAGTTCCTAAAACAACTCAAATCCACTACACTTCAATCAACATATTACATTATGTATTCTTGCAGGAACCTTTCCTTTATGAACTAATCATTCATAAAACTAAATTGAACCTGTAGTTTCATATTTAGTCCTTTGAAACCTGAAGTTTTCACTCAAAACTTACCACATGAAACCTGTAGCTTTCATGTTTAAATTAAACCAATACATGTCTATAGAACCTGGATGTTCTACAATGGATGTCTATGGATATCATATGACTAACTACATTTTGTTGTACCCTCCATCTTAGGGGCATGTCGAACTTAAACAAGCTCGATTTCACCGCTCTGGAAGTATTTGGAAGAAACTGCCTGAAGTGGGTTCAAGACATGAAGCTCCATCTTACTGTAAAGGGTATTAGAGCCACCATCGAGGCACTTGCCGATGACAAATCCGTCGATGAAGCTCAGAAAGTTACTGCCATGATCTTTATTTGAAAAAACATCTATGATGCACTGCAGATCGAGTACCTCACTGAGGAGGACCCACACACCTTCTAGCTTGCTCTGGCTAATCATTTTGATCACCAGAAAGACATTTACTTGCCTGAAGCAAGACACGACTGGCAACATTTATGCCTCCAAGACTTTAATTCTATGAATGAATACAACTCTGAAGTTTGTAGAATTCGATCACTGCTTAAGTTCTGTAAATAGGACTTAACCGAACAGGATCTCCTGGAGAAGACCTATTCGACTTTTAATGCCACCAATATTGTCCTGCAGCAACAATATAGGGCACAAAAGTTCACCAAAGTTTTGGATTTGATTTCTGTTTTACTTATCGCTAAAAGGCAGAACCAACTTTTGATGAAGAATCATCAAGCTCGACCTACTGGCTCTAATGCTACGCCTGAAGCGCATGCGACCAATTATAATAACCACAAACGACGAAAGAACCGTCGTGGCTGTGGTAATGGGCCCCACCACAGGCCCAAGGTCAACAGAGCCAAGGCCCACCCAAGGGAGGAAATTTGACACAAAAGCGCCAACCCCTTGCCCCGAAGGCCCTAAACTTTAAGAACAAGGGAAAAACTACCGTTCAATCGGCTTCCACTAAAATGGGCATGTGCTACCGTTGTGGATCAAAGGATGATTGGTCACGCATATGCGGAGTTACCCCTGAGACCATTGCCAAGTATCATTCCCATCGTGGGTCTAACTTTGCACGTGTGGAACATCCCGAAGATGCTACTACATCCATGGAGATATCAGATTTATAGGAGGCATCAACTCTTATGGACGAATAATTTTTATTCTTCTAGACATATTTTAGGGTGTTTTACCCTGAGCGGCCGAACCCACTAGGAGTGGCCGTCCCCCTCCCCCCCTAATTTTTTTTAGGTTAATGGTTTAATTTTGGACAAGTTTTCTAAGTATTTGGAATAATTTCTTTGGTTTTGGTTTGTTTTGAATTATGAATTGTTATTTTATGGATATTATTTCTCGAATTGATTAATTGAATGAATGGAATTATATTTATGCATGTGACCAATTCAATCAATTTATTTCTAGGTATGTCTAGTGGGGAAGTTAGTTGTCTGGCTGATGGTGCTACCACGCACACCATATTGCATGAGTGACACTTTTACTAACTTCGTACCTCAGAAAGAACCTCTAATGACTCTCTCAAGCTCATCCAACATGATTGACGGATACGGAAAGGCCCGTATCATGTTGTCTAATGGTACAGTCTTAACCATTAAAAAGGCTCTCTATTCTCCACGTTCTGGAAGAACGCTGCTAAGTTTTAGAGATATTCGAGATAATCAATATCATATTGAAACTACTGAAAAGAATGGTTTTGAATTTCTTTGTATCACTTCTTATAAGTATGGCCAGAAGCATATTCACGAAAAGTTGGAACATTTTTCGAGTGGGTTGTACATCACAACCATTCGCGGCATAGAAGCACACCATGTGGCCGACCCTATGCTTGAGTTCCAGAGAACTTTGCTGCTTTGGCAGGACTGTATGGGAAATCCGGGACATGACATGATGCACCATATCCTCAAATCATCACATGGGCATCATTTACCTCCATACGTTGGATTCCCGCCATGCAAAGCTTGTTCTTTAGGGAAGTTGAATACTCAATCCTCGATTAGAAAGATTATTCACAACCCTCCTAAGTTTCTTCACAGGACTCAAGGAGATATTTGTGGACCTATCGAACTAAAATACAGACCATGTAGATATTTTATGGTATTGGTTGATGTATCGACACGATGGTCACATGTTTGCTTGTTGTCCACACGCAACGCTACATTTGCGAAACTCCTAACACAAATTATTAAGCTCAGGGCTCACCACCCTAATTATCCAATCAAGTCAATTCGACTAGATAATGCTGGAGAGTTTACGTCACAGACTTTTGACTATTATTGCATGTCAATAGGGATTGAAGTCAAACATCATGTACCCTATGTTCACACCTAAAATGGCCTGGCAGAAGCTGTCATAAAGCGCCTTCAATTGATAGCTCGGACTTTGGTTATGTGAACCAAACTGCCGGTATCTGCTTAGGGCTATGCAATATTGCACGCAGCTATGCTGGTTCATCTGAGGCCCACTACTACCCAACCTCAGTTACCGTTACAGTTGGTTACTGGATATAAGCTTGATGTCTTGCATTTACGTGTGTTTAGGTGCGTAGTCTATGTGTCAATAACGCTACCACTAGGTACCAAAATTGGTCCTCAGAGAAAAATGGGAATCTATGTTGGTTATGATTAGCCATCAATCATTCGCTATTTAGAGCCCTTAACAGAAGATCTCTTTACTGCATGTTTTGCGGATTGTCACTTTGATAAGACGGTATTCTCGTCGTTAGGGGGAGATAAGCATGTTAACGTTCCTGGAGAACACTGCAAATTATCGTGGTATGGTCCTACTATGTCTCATTTAGGTCCTCGAACTACCCAGTTTGAAACTGAGGTGCGACGAATTATAGATCTTCAAAGCATTGCTTAAAGCATGCCGAATGCTTTTACTGATCTAGCTAAGGTGACAAGATCACATATACCTACTACAAATGCACATACAAGGATAGACGTACCTTGTGTACGTCATAACATCGCCTAAGAAGGCCGGACTGTCCTCGAAGGTGGGGAGACCGCACCTTCCACGTGGCCTTTTACATTGGTGGCTAGCCAATCATCTGCTTCGACCCTGAAGCATGGTAGACCCCCTTAGTTCAAAGGATTCACAACCCCGGAAGAGGAAATCGGCATCAACTAGTGACCCTAGTTTGAATCCGACCATTGCTTACTCATCTGCTATAACGCATAAGGTTATTCTAGAATACGGTGATGTCTTAGATGAGACAATCCGACGTCTCGAGAATTGTTAGATTTCAATCCACTACGCAGTATTATATGAGGTTTGGAATCAGAATGAGAAGATTGTCGATGATGCATTTGCATACGCAATATCTACTGACATCATGCTTAACGATGACATTGAACCACGTTTCATTAATGAATGCCGATGGAGAACAAATTGGTCAAATTGAAAACATGCAATCTAGGTCGAACTTGATTCGCTTGCGAAATGTAAGGTGTTTGGGCATGTAGCTCCTACTATACCACATGTAAAGCCTGTGGGCTACATGTGGGTTTTCATGAGAAAGCGTAATGAGAAGAATGAAATGGTGCGATACAAAGCACGCCTCGTAGCACAAGGCTTCTTTCAACACCCTGGGATTGATTATGAGAAGACGTATTCCCTCGTAATGGACGTCATAACGTTCTGCTACCTTATCAGTTTGGTAGTTTCTGAAAAACTGAATATGTAGATTATGGATGTGCTAACTGCGTATCTCTATGGGGATCTAGATATGGAAATATACATGAACGTTCCAAAAGGACTTCCATTGATTGGTTCAAATAGTTCTAGACTACGAATCACTCTCTATTAGATTGAGGAGACCACTCTACGGATTGAAACAATCCAAAAATGTGGTATAACAGTCTGACTAAATATTTAACAAGTCAGGGTTATGTGAACAATGAATTATGCCTATGCGTGTTCATAAAGAAGTCACATTCCGAATTTACGATGGTTGCAGTTTATGTCGACAACGTGAACCTCATCGGAACTCTTGCAGAGCTTGAAGAAATTACCGCGCACTTGAAATCGAAATTTGAGATGAAAGATCTTCAGAAAACTTGATATTGCCCTGGCCTAGAGATCGAGTATTGTTCGGATGGAATCGTAGTACATCAATTGAACTACACCCAAAAGGTCTTGCAACATTTTAATGAGGATAAAGCAAAGCCTTTAAGTACTCCTATGGTCGTTTGGACTCTAGATGCTAAACGAGATCCCTTCCATCCCTAGGAGGATAAGGAAGAGATTTTGGAACCTGAAGTTCCATACTTAAGTGCAATTGGGGCTTTATTGTACTTGGCTCAATGTACTAGACTCGACATCTCCTTCACTGTTAATCTTTTGGCTAGATACAGCTACATGCCTATACGCAGACATTGGAATGGTGTTAAAGACAATTTCCACTACCTCAAAGGTACGACGAATTTGGGCTTGTTCTACACCCACGAATCCTCAAGAGGAGCCGCCATCCCTTTAGGTGCCTTGATGGTTACGTAGATGTTGGATATTTGTCTAACCTATATATGGCACATTTTCAAACGGGCTATGTCTTTATCCTTTGAGACACCACTATATCTTGGAGGTCTACCAAGAACACGCTAGTTCCAACTTCTTCAAACCATGCTGAGATTCTCGCCCTGCATGAAGCATCGCGTGAATGCTTTTGGTTGAGAGCAGTTATGGAATATATTCGAAGCACTAGTGGTCTTACTTCCATTGTTGACCTTCCTATGATGATCTTTGAAGACAATGCAGCATGTTTCGAGCAATTAAA
This sequence comes from Pyrus x bretschneideri, assembly GCF_019419815.1. Lineage (NCBI taxonomy): Eukaryota > Viridiplantae > Streptophyta > Magnoliopsida > Rosales > Rosaceae > Pyrus > Pyrus x bretschneideri. Next base: position 7,722,936 of record NW_025999391.1, on the reverse strand, counting down.
GAAATGATACATCAAGGGAAACAACACCAAGCACATAGCGCTGAAATTTTTTTATTCTCACCAACAACAACAACATCATAACATTGAAGTCAAGCAAATCTGTTCCCAGGACAACCTGGCCAATCTCTTCACCAAGTCATTGCCCAAGTCTACTTTTCAGAAGCTCGTCCAAGGAATCGGTATGAGTAAATTATCTGAATTGAATCGCTTGTAGTTCTCTTATTTGGAAGTTGTGTCTAACTCAGGAGGAGTATCTGGAAGCATACTCACTTGATCTTAATGTACTCTTTTTCCTACAATTAGGAGCATTTTTCCCACTGTGTTTTTGCTACCTAGCGAGGTTTTAATGAGGCATCTATCTTGGGATGATCATATTCTGTAGAGTTCACCACTTTCGTCCTCTTTGACATTTGTTTTAGACATTATACATACTTCTCTCTTTTCTCCTTAGTCTATGGCTTTTTCTCCCACCTTGGGTTTTACCATAGCAAGGTTTTGTGAGTTTTACTACCAATGCAAACTTTCTTATTTGAGACTCGCATTCGCTTGTTGTGTCGCTGACTTCATCAACTATTCTACCTTATCTGCTGAAGATCCAATTCGACGTTTGTTTGAGTATTTACACACTCAAGGGGGAGTGCTGCAGTCATATTTAGAATAGGAATGTGATTGTGTAAATCCTAGTGGATCGAGGAATATCTCTTATATTCCTATTAGTAGTTAATTACCTATTAGAGTTGTAATTCTAAAAGGGTAAGGATTCTACCTATCCTACCATGGGATGATACAACAGACACCTCACAATTAAATCTCTCTCTTTTCTCTCTTATTGCCGCCGGCCTCCCCCTCTCTGTTACTCTATAATAATTCAATCAAATGAACCTACAACACTATTTTGTTTTTAATTTTTAACTTTCATTTTTTGTGACATAAATAAAGAGAAAGAAAGTGAGAGAAATGAAGAAAGAAGAATATAGTAGTGGATGAAATGTATATGAAATGGGAAACAAACTAACAAAACTACATACCACTAATTGTAAAATTCTTTGAAGTTGTTTCCACGTTTAAGTTTCCATTTTCATATATTCTTCTATCTTTTCTTTTTCATTCGTCCCAACCTCTACTCATTTTTCTACTTTCATTTTTACCGTATACTTTCTCTCGATCTACCTTTGGGACAAAAAATAAAAAACTAAGAATGAATTTGGTATCAAATGAGCTTTAAAGTTTACATAAAATTCTCCTGTACTGTCTAGATTTTTTTTTTTAAATAAATAAAATAAAGAGGATGTCTTGTTGCTATTGCAGTTGATTGACTAGGACAAGAGAATCTTGGAGGTTGGTGCATTTGTCATGTGATCAATCATATATAGGAGAAAGCCAAAAATATTTCTGACAAAACTGATGGACATGATCAAGGGGGACCGATACTTTGAGTGGCATTGAGGACCACTTTCCAATGAAATAATCACTCACTCTAGATCGAGCTTGTTGGGTAAGTACTGCAATTTTTCTTTAGACATGGTATAGATGCCGTCTCTAATCTCTATGGGATGTAAATCGTGATTCTTTTTTTTCTTCTCAAATATGACTCCAGGGTCTGTTTGAATAAGGAGTTTGGCCTGTTTGGAAACTCAAATGAGTGTATTAGATTATTATTTAAATATTGATTAACGTGTTTATTTCATATTAGTGACATATAATTTGGTTTGTAAATTTAATTTAACATTGTACTGCATTAATATGTGTTCGAAAAAAATTGCACCGTACAAATCACAGCTGAGCCCCATGGTCCACGGATATAGTAGTACTCCCTTAATGATGCAAATTTATTATATTATCATTGAAACGTACAATAATCAACGATGAGAATGATCACTCCAAATTCCGAAACAAGAGTACTGCTTCAGTTGATGGAAATAAAAAACAAGTTTAGAAGAGAATGCCCTAAGGCCATACCTTTGTTTTCAGCTTCTACACTAGGATGAGCAACCACATTTTGTTTCTTACTCCTCCATGTAACCAAGTTACACCCAACGAACGTAAAGTAACCTGATGTTGAGCGCTTATCGTCCACTGAACCTGCCTAGTCTACATCAATATAACCTTCAGCTTTAAGATGATTATTCTTTTTAAACAAAATTTTCTTTGCCCAGACTTCCCTTCAAATATTGCAAAATCCTCATAACTACATTCATATGTTATTCTCTAGGATCAAGCATGTATTGGCTCATTATGCTCAAGGCATAGACAAGGTCCAGTCTCGTGTGCTCCAAGTACATTAAATGGCCTACTAACCTTCGGTATCTCCTTTTGTGAGCTGGTGCTTGATTAGGATCAACACTAAGCTTCAATCCTTCCTTTGATGGTGTAGCTACTGGCTGACAAGCTGACATGCCAGTTTCGTGCAACAAATATAATATGCTTCATTTGAGATAAGACAATTCTAAAACTGCTTCTCGAAACCTCGAATCCCTAGAAAATATTTCAGGGATCCAAGGTCCTTCATCTCAAATTCTGTAGGCAAGTATCTTTGCAAGGCCGCATGTTCTTCTCGATCACTCCCTATTACCACCATGTCATCTACATACACAATAAGTGCAGTAAACTTCCAATTTCATTTTTTCAAAAGCAGACAAAGTATGATTGGAGTTACTTTGTCTGTAACCAAATGCTCTGATGGATTTTGTGAATCTTCCAAACCATGCTCGAGGGGACTGCTTCAAACCATACAAGGATTTCTTCAACCTGCACACCTTTCTTTTGTATTTATCTAAAGCACTATATCCTAGTGTAAGATTTGCAGCTAAAGACAATAAAACGTGGATTGTGTTGATCTTGGCCACTAGGCAAATGTATATGCATAGTCGATTCCATATTTTTTTAAGTGTACCATTTTGCTACTAGTCTCACCTTGAAACAATCTACCGGCCCATCAACTTTGTATTTCACAGTGTAGACCTATTTGCATCCCACAGGTCTCTTGCCAGTTGGCAAGTCTATGATTTGCATTCCTCTTCAAAGGCTTCAATTCTTCATTCATTGCTGCTTGCCAACATCGTCGGCTAAAGCCTCCTGCACTATGTTAGGTATAGATATTGTAGATAATTGATACATAAATAACTAATTTGATTATGACAAGTGACTGGTAGACACATAATTACTTAACGGGTATAACACATTAGATTAGGGTCGGGTTTATTTATCATATACCTAGTTTTGTATTTAGGGTCAAGTTCGTAAGTAAGTTTAGGAATCCTCAATTGACATAATTAGGGAAACGATGTGGTGGTCGTGCATCCATGATCAAAGATGATTGATTATGAGTATCATGGCTAAAGAGTGGCAAGACTAATTGTGAAGTAGTTGGTGGCACTAAGTCGTCCAACGGTGAGTTGTCCAGCAGAGAGGAAGGCAGTGAGTTGTCTGGCTGTGTCAGCTCGTCGCTTTCGAGGTTTTCAACATTGTTTTCATGTGAATGATCACCACTTGGCTCCAAAACATTACTACTTGATTCCAAGTCAATCATATCATTATTTTATTGTGAATATCACCACTTGTTTCCAAGACGTCACCACTTAAATCTAAATGATTCACAACATTAATATTTGGAACATTATAATCAAGAGTTTGAACTCCTATCTGATTCTCCCCTTGAAGTGGACTTATAATTGGTAAAATACATATTATTTTCATGACATGCAATATCCATGATGACAAACAAAATTTTCATTGGAGGGTGATAGTAATGATATTTGTTTTGATTGGAGGCATGTCCCACAAACAAACACCATAAAGCTTGAGTTTCAAGCTTACTCCATTGCTGTTTATGGAGATGAGCGAAGGCCACACATCTAAATACGTGGGGTGAAAGATTGGGGGTTCAAGAACATCAACATGTGATAAGAAAACCTAAAATGGTGCTTGAAAATCAATTTATCGGGATAAAACATGATTAATGAGATATGCACATGAGGTGATAGCTTTCCCCCTCCCAAAAAACAAAAAAAGGATAACTAGAAACATGCCTTAAGCAAGGAAGCACAAACAACCTCCAGAAGCTGATGGTTCTTGCACTTGCAATCCCATATAGTTGTGGAGTATATGGACATGTAGTTTGATGAGTGATACCATGATGATCCAGAAAGGCACGAAGTTCAAAGTTCACATTCTCGCCACCATTATCACTTTTGAGAACCTGTATTTGTGGCTTATATTTTATTTGTACCATTTTGTGAAACCACTAGGAAAAAAAAAAAAACTTCTCTTTTGGACTTTATGTATTAGAAAGGAGAAGCTTTACTACTTGGACTTGACATTGAATAGTACTCGGATATTGACCCAAGCTTTTGCCGTGGGAGGATTTTAGGATGAGTAGAATAAAGCTTTAGAGCTTTGGTTATGGCATCATTGACTTGGACATGCTTCTTTCGGATATTTATGAAGATTGTTACCTAGCCAATTTGTTAAGAATGATGTTTCTAGCTTTTAATGTGGTGTTTGTGAAATGGCCAAAAGTCATCGTACTTCATTTTCGTCGAGTTTGTGTAAAAGTTCAATTCCATTTATGATAATTTATTTTGATGTTTGGGGACCATCTAAAAGTGCTACATTTGGTGGTGTTTTTTGATTCGTTGCTTTTATTGATGATTGCACACCTATGACCTGGATTTGTACCAATTGTCTTACGAGTTCGAATATCCTTAAAAATATAGAAAGAGGGCCAAAAAATCACAAGACAGTGTAGGGCAACAACTGTTTGATCAATAGATAATAAATCATAATCAAGATAAGGAGCAACAAGTACGGTATCAAGGTTAAAGGTATCTGAAAGAGAGAAGGTGCATTCCCCAGTAATGGGGGCAACGTTACCATTGGCAACACTCACGACAGCTTTGATAGATGGTTTTGGGGTTTATACCATTCTAGAATCACAATCATATGTTTAGTAGCCCTAGAGTCAATTATGCATGTATTATTTGTAACAGATATAGAAACTTTTAAAGCCTTACTAGTGTTACTTGTATCAATAAGCAGGTCAGACACTTTCTCGACTTTATGTTGAGAACCTACATTAGCTTCGATAATCAAGGCACGCAACTTGTTACAGCAAGGATCAAAAGTATTGGGCTGGTCATGATTGGTTTTACATTCTTGTCTGATTTGGTTAGATCGCTTTGAATGGAACGAGCCTAGACTGCCATTCCCAAGCAGGTTTAATCAATAGGTGATTGATAAAGCCCAAACTTCCTAGCAAATCAAGCCTAAGTAGCTTCAAATAGTACAGCCTAACTAAAAAGATGGTCCAACAACCACATATAGCCAATTAAAACTTAATAAAGTAAAACCATGAAACACGATTTATAAGGTGTGAACAAAGGTTTGTAGACAGTGTGTGTAGAATGTAGACCGTAGGATTAAATTTGAACGACTGAAAACAAATCCATCAGAAAGGGCTTAGTGTCAAATCGGGTTAAAAAAGACCCGTGAGTTATTGAAAACGGTACCCAAGTAAATTCAAAAAATAAGGAATTAAACTCTCCTCCTCCCTTCCTACAACAACAATAGTTAAAACCAGAAGCAACAGTTGAAACCATAAAATTTTCTTCTCTTCCTAAAAATCTCTTTCTCATCCCGACATCGTGCTCATTCAAAACTTTGCTACTGTTCGAAACCCAATCGGAGTAAGTTTGGTTTGAGGGTTAGCAATTGATTACACACAAAAAAATCTGGTGGCTCCTTGATTGGAGTGGGTTCAGAGTCGCTGCTTCTGCAAAAGTCAACGTTAAACTTGATTCCGGAAACTAAATTAGAAATTTGGTGAGTTTGGAAATTTGGAACCCTAGAAAATAATTTTGTTATGTATGTAAAATTGTATACTTTTCTTAGTGTCTATGGTTAATTATGTAAGTGGGTTGATGAAATTAGTTGATGTGGAAGTATTTGGAAATTTTGGTGAGATATAGATTTATGAACTAGGGTTTATAGGTTGTGTACAAGATATATGTGCTTCAGTTTGTTTTGTTGAATTTGTATTGTTGAGTTGGGAGTAATTTGTGTTGATGAATCTTTGTTAATTTTATGAATTAACTTGGTATTTCTTAACTTATGAAAGTATGTTCACAGTACTTGTATAGTTATGAGAACTTGTTGACAAGTTGTGTCAATGAAAAACATTGTTGTATTTTGTTGTTATCAGGGTATATGTTGTTCAATTTGGTTGTGATGAATGCTTGTATTGTTATATGTACAGGAGATGGCAAATCAGGGAGTTGAACAAACAACTAAAGTGGAAGAATTTTATAAGGGAAGGGTTAAAAACCTTTCTCAAGTTAGTCATGTCTTAGGAGTCTTGCGTCATATGTAAAATGATGCACAACTTGCTGATTTTAGGGCCTCATGCTTTGGCCACTTAGAAGTGTCTATAAATTAGCCTCTATTGGGCAGCCGGTGCATGAATTGTCGATCCGTAGAGTGGTAAATAATTAAAAACCTAGAGGAACTCACATATTTAATATGTTGTGAAATCACTCGGTTCATGAACAAGGACTTTGAAAAAAACAACCAATAGGTTATGAACTTACATATTTAACAGGTTGTGACAAACCCTATGATCTAGAGGTTAAGCCTTCCAACATTAGGCTATTGACTAAGTATTTTCCTCATAAGTTTGGTTTCGTTGGAGAGAGTAGCAAGGGTAAGGGTAAGGGTAAAGGTGTGAAGGGCAAGGGTAAAGTGAAAACCACCCCCAAGAAAGCAACCAAAAAGGTTTCAGTAACATGTGTTGAGCTTAAAGGGCGTTTAAAGAATACGAGGATGAGGATGATGCGTTGAAGATGAGGCTAGTTTACTTCACCAAGGGTGTGTTGATAAGGGCGAAGAGTAATGTGGATGTGAACCTATAGCACTTGGACCTCGTAGAGGACATGAATAGGTTCAACACTTATTCATGGGGTGCGATATCGTTCGGCAACAACAAGACAACCTTTATTTTGCTGCTGCTATGAGAGTGAGAGGAAGATAGGATAGTGATGCGGAAGGAGATGAAAAGGATGAAAATGAACAACTGAGGGGAAGTAAGAGGACGCATAGATCTGGATGGGGCTGCAAAGGGTTTAGTTATGCCTTTCAGGTACAATTTGTTGGTTTGATTGAGTACTAATAAAGGTCAAATTGTTGTAATTGTGATGAGCACTAAATCGATGTAGTGCAGGTGTGGGCATACAAAAAAATTGCACAACTGGAGAAGCCACTAAGGTATTGCAAGATGATTGATTTGACAATCATCTCAAGAATTCTTTGGTGGTCGACAATGAATTTGCAGCTGGTCCATGAGCAGGTTCGGATGTACATAATTGAGAGCAGAAAGGTATGACCTTATTTCAAAAGTTATGGACTTTATGAAGGATTATGAAAATATTTGAATATCCATGTGAATTTGCATGAATATTTTTTAATGTTTATGAATTCTTGTTTTGAGAAATGTAATTGTGATGACTGGCGATAAATTGTTTTGAGATAATGCCCACTAAAGCAAATAAGAACTAATGCTACTGGGCATAGGGAGATGATGCTAATTTTGTGATACCGAAAACCCTGACTCTGGATACAAATGAGGTCGGATAGCTTAAAGTACAAATTAAGGAGTTGAAGGTGGTTGTGGAGCGTTTAGCCCATAAGAAGGATATTTTTTAGAGGAATCTGTTGAAGAAGGTGGAAGAGTTAATGGATGAGGTAAAGGCATTGAGGAGGGAAGTTAAGGAAAAAGAAGAAGAAGACAAAGAAGAAGAACGAGAAGTTAAGGAGGAATAAGTAGAAGAGGAAGAACAAGAAAAAGAAGAAGAAAAAAAAAAAGAAAACCAACAAGAAGACGAAGAATAAGATGTAGAAGATGATGATGAAGAGGGGAAATAATGAGGTAAATAATATGAAAAAGAAGAAGAAAATGGTGGTGAAAGTTGGGGTGGTTTACGAAAGGGTATCCAGGAAACCAAAGAGGAATCAGAAGGTGGTCAAAATGGGGGTGATGAAGGTAAATGGGGGGAAGCCAAGGGGTCAAGATGGAAGAGGTTATGGGAGGTGTAGAGGAAGTGGGTTTCTAGGAACTTGTAGGGACTGTTGATTTGGAAAGTCCCGTAAATGTGTGTGATAAAGTGTTTGCATTGGTCAGAGAAAGGATAACACACAAGCATACATAAGTCCAAAGTTTTGATGATGATGATGATGTTGTTATTTACGCACCTAAGGGTGATTACATTGGAACGAATAGGAAAGTCTGATACATTAGGGTAGCGGCAAATACTAGGGCACCAAAGGGGGGCAAAGATGAAGACGAAAGTTTGACATTTGACGTGACAAAGTGCAAAAAACTCCAAGACGGTGAGCTGACAGAGCATGTTCGGTAAATGGGACCTGCATTTAAAGTAATCGACTTAGGTTGTGTAGTTGAGGTGCTTGAGTATTTCTATCAATTTCATAGTTTGAAGAATGCCGGGAGTAAGTAAGTGATCATTGTGTTTTTCTTTTAGTGCTTTGGAATTTAGATTCAGTATACGACTAGAATGATGAAGGTCAATGTTTTTGTGCTACATTATTTAGTCTGGTTGTCTAGTTGGAGAATATGACGGTTAGAGACACAGACTTTTGGAAATGACTCATTGACAAAGAAGGTTAGCTGTCAACCGATGTAAGTTCGTAAACCATATTCTTGATAGAGTGTTTCCATATTGTTGGATTGTGTTGGTGTGAAATTTTAAATAAAAATTATGTATTACAACATATTCGCAGCTGTATCTCCTCTGGAGGCATGGCAAAGAGGCTTGGAGGGTAAGGATTGTGTTGAGCAGAAGCACTAACGATTGGTTTCTAGTGAAGTATCCAAGATAATATGTGCTGGTTATGTAAATTTGTGCAATTCTGATTTTGAGTGTCATTTTGGGAAGTAGAAGTGTTGTACATATCTTTTACTTTATACTTTGATTGTTTGCAGACGTACTGTCAGTGCGACCACATTGCGAGGATACCTCAAAGAGCAACCAGAGGCAAGAAACCCTAATCGTCCACTCCATTCTCACCTATCTTTTTGAAATCAATGAAGGGGGAGGGGGAGCCATTTTCTACATCATGGTTGGTCGATGATTAAAAGCTTCGAAATTACAGTGTAAGACTCCTTGAGATCAACAATGCATTCCCAAAAAGCGACAATGAAATTGGCTTCAATCTTATATGGTTGGCCCGATGTCCTCCGAAGCATGTCAAAGGAGGTGAAGGAGGGACCTTGGCCCATCGTTGTAAGTCAAACGGCTCCACAGCAAAACAACGGGTCCGTTAAAAATTTATTGAATTGTTAGTTTAATTAAATGATTGAATTGTGTATGAATTATTTCCGAAACTTGCTAGTGGCACAAGGGGGACTGCGGGATTTTCACTTTAAAAGTGATAAAGTTCTTGTCTGCTGGCTTTCATCTTTATCTTATTAAGTCAGAAAACGTCTCTACATTCTGATTGAGGATGACAGTCGACATGTTGCATGAGGTGCACAATGTCTAGGAGACGCTGGATGATTCAATGGTTGTCGATGTAATCTTGTAGTTTATAAAACAAGTATTATATTGTGAATATGTGGTGGTATATATATTTTTATTATGTTAAGGCAAGTTCCATTACCTGGGATGAATATAATTTGGTGTCCAAGTGTTTCATTGTGGATGATGTTACATTATTTTTCCATTTATTTACTTGTTTTGGATGAATTTAATCGGTTTGGGGATGCTTTGATTATCTCATTCTAGAATTATTTGTTATTATGAATCAATTAAGTGGAATGAATTTGAATGACAATTTTTCAAACCACCCTTTACGTGTTGTGAAAGTGTGTGGCAGTTTATCAAACCTTTATTATGCGATATGAATATTTGTGAGCCGTAATGTGTACCTATATCGAGTTCGAGTACTATGAAAGGGTTTTCCACAAATAAGTTAGACAGTGAAACAGAATCAAATGAAGTAAATTGGAAAGCAAACTTAAATTATTTGTCCAACATTTTCTTGGTGTGGATGAATGTAATGGGTTTGGGGATGCTTTCATTATCTCCATCCAGATGATTTGTTGTCATGGATGAGTCAAGTTGAAATAACTTCAAAGACAATTTTTCAAACCACTGTTTATGTGTTACAAAAATATGTGTTAGTCTATGAAGTTATCCTTATATGTTATGAATATTTTTGAAGAAGTAGTAGGAAAGGGTCATGCACAAATAATATGAGACAGTGAAACTGAAACTGAAAAAATAAATTGTAAAGTACACAACGATGGAAACATCCCACGTAACACACTAAAACGAAACTGCTTAAACATAAACATACAAACTTAAAACCAACCTGCTTAAACATAAACATAAATTAAATCATGTTAAAATTAAATATAATCGTCCTGCTATACATAGTAACACGTCCAACATAACACATTAAAGCTAAAACATTAATTAAAACATGGTAAAATTAAATCTAAATTTCTTAAATTAACGGACTTGAGCACTTGATCACTTCACACACCTAAGCCATCACCACCTACACCTAGACTTGTACCCTCACCTTCACCCTCATTTTCATCTTCACTGTCACCATCATTCTCTCTTCTTCTTTTTCTCGAAACCCAACTGACAGTGTTCTCCGAGTCCTCCTAACCCATCTTGAAGTGTGCACCATCTGTGACAACCCTTGGTGGTTGAGGGAAGAAAATGATGAGATCATTATCAAGGTCGACTAAAGTCAGGTTCGGATCGTTGAAACCCTCTAACAACATGTTTGGCTCGTTGGTGAACACCTTGTAGACCATAAACCAACTGGCATTTAATGCATTGACATCACAACCCTATTTAAGTCCCATAATAGGAGCAAACCTCAAACAAACCCTCATAATTGAGGAAGGTTGGCAAGTCTTTGTCCTTGTTCACCACCAGGACCTGCATGAAGGGGAAATGAACATCCACTTCCACTAACACCCTTTATGGCCATTCCATTTAGGGAATCAGTACAAGGGTCATCAATTCTAACAAGATTGCTGATGGGTTTAGTAATAGTCTTCAAGATGTTCAACTCCTTATATTACATTGGTATTCCAGGGATTTTAACCCATTTTAACCCATAATCTCAAGTAAGATATAGGGTCTGATTCCTTAAAGTATTCCATCCACCTTTGTAAGTGGAAAATTTGGCCCTTCACAAACTAGGGACATCCCTTCACCACATTTTCCACTTCATCCTCATGGTGAACTCCAACGCAAACCAACTCCAGCCGAAATGGTCGATAAAGAAGGTGCTTTTAACACATTCACCAAATGATATAATTAGCTTGCTGTGTAGGACCTCGGTGTTCTCAGGTTTCCCAAACACCCTCCCCATCAAAACTTGCTACTGCATATGCTCGACGTTCAAGGTGTAGACGATGTTGGTGTTAACCGTTGTGACACCCCTTTCAACTGTGAACATGCAGTTGTCATTATGGACGACAACTGGGGCTTCCCCTGGGTTAGGAAGTGGGAATAGGTTTGCCCATGAAGGAAGTTGGGGCATCAAGATTGATCTTCATGGATGAGAAGAAGCTGCAACAAGGGCCAAGTTTTGAGCCATTGATGAAGCCAAACAATGACATGCAATTTCCAAGTTGGGTTTTCAGTAATGTTATAGCGGTATTTGAGTTATGTGAAGATAGACAAATGTAACAACCAATAAATATAAGGTTAAAGTGACCTCCAGAAGAATGTGAAAGGTCTCTATGCCAATGGATGGCAATTATGGTAGTTATTCCCAAGGCGCGTCTTCCTAATGGGTGTATTTTTTATGACGGTAGTGAAACGTTATGATTGAAAACCCCTAAAATGTTGTGTGTCTACTTATCATTGTGTCTGTTAAGAAGCCCAATGGTCTAGGAAAAGGAACCCATTTTCGTAAATGATAATCAGACGGTTACAATTGGTCGCAACTGATTCTACATTATCGGTACGTGGGTTGGACTTCTGTCCTTGATAGAAGTTGTATCCCTTGTCCATACGAGCGTTGTTATTATTTTTCACATTTTTCCCATTTATGGAAAAATTACTTCATTTTTTTTTTCCAAATTTACGGCCAATCTAGTGAAAACACTATTCACCTCCATTTCAATCGTTCCAAAATTCCACACTACCATATGACCTTGTCCATCATGTAGAGGATATGAATTCGAGCGTCTACATAATTTTTGGGGATTTTTAACATTTTTTATATTATTTTTTTTTATCAATTTTATTCATAAAAATTCAATATTCCTAGCACTTTCCACGCATCATTATCTAAGCACACCACGTGGATATTTAAGGCGCCACCTGCATGCGAGAATTGAAAATTTTAAGGATCATTTTCCCTCCAAATCCTTCGGTCTTTGCAGTAGATAGAAAAAAAGGGATTTTAATTCCACGATTTCACTTAAAGTAGCCCTTAATTGATCTCAATACAGTTCATTAACTCGCATCTCTATCTAATGCCAATCTTTCATTCCATCTTTAATTCCCAACTCTCCTTACTTGTATGATAAATCAATAACTCCCCTTAACCATCCCAACACCACCCAAGTCACCTCCTCCAACCCTATTCAATACACCAACACCCAAAATTCTTTGCGAATTCCTCTCCAATACACTAACAGCCATAACTCCTCCTCTGAACACCGTTAATACCCCACCTCCGAAGACCGTGGAGTCCTATTTCATACTCCAACTCCCCCATGAGTGTGTAAAAGTGGCACACAAGCCATGCAATGATCCTTAGGGTCAAATATCCCTTCTTACGTACATTTTGCGCACTTTTTGAAGTATATCATAGTGTCACGCTTCAGTAATTGAGGCAAGTGTTATTGGCATAATTGTTCATCATGTGTCACAGCTTTTGTAGGCCAATTTCCAACACTGGTGTTACATTGAGTTTAGTAAAATCAAATGGTATAAGATGACTGCACCCCTCTATGTAACGGACAAAAACACCCCCAGTGAAGGTAAAAAAATTAAAGTTACATCTCAAACTATACCCTCTCTCAAGCGGACAAAAACACCCCCAGTGAAGGGAAAAAAAAGTACAATATCTCAAACCGAACCTTATGTTTTATTGTTGTCTTACAAGAGGTGAAACCAACCTTATAAATAATTAAGGTTTGTGACAGCATATGAAACCTTCACATATTTTTCAAGAATGCTTGTGAACGTTTATGAATTAAAAATGTATTGCTTATGAAGCAGTGACAGTTCTAGTAACACCATTATGTGTTATGAAAACTTATGAATGTCTACGAAGTAATTATTTATGTATTATGAATATTTACTCTTATGTTTTTTAACGTATTACATTTCCAATTATCATGCAGAAATAATAAGACGAGCATACATTCAACGATCACAAAAGAAAATATATTAAGGAGTGGAAGTTTGGCTACTAAGTGGTACATTCCCAACAAAAAAAGGACTTTTGACAAAAAGACACTACGACGCTCTGAACAATGTAAACCTTAAAATTTAAACCATCATAAACGTCAAACTTAACAACCTAAAACATTACTTAAAACATGAAAACATAAACCTTAAATCTAACCATTATAAACTTTCATATGATACTAAATGTTCCCATTCATCACTAGTTTTCACCGATGGCATGACTACAACCTACACCTTCACCTAACGAATCTCGTTTTTCTTTTTTTTTTTTTTTTTTTTTTCTAGGCGGAGCTTCAACCACATGAGTGACTGTCTTGTTGTGGTCCTCTGGGTCCACCCTTGACTCATCCCCTAGACCATCTTCCTTGATAATTCCTGGTTGAGGGAAGCAAAAGATTAGAACATCCTTCATGTATGGCAATGCAAGCCCTAAACCCTTAACACCCTTATTCGGCAACACGTTCAGATCACCCCAAAACATCTTATTCACCATGAACCAACTGACATCCTTATCTTCCTAATCACATCCACAATTCTCTACTGTACATCTCCTACAGTAGAAACAAACGTCAAACATAACTGATGAAAGTTGGTAGCTTTTCATCCTTGTTGACACTTAAACCTGCTTGAGTGGCAAACGAACATCATCATCTATCAACACCCTAATGGCCATTGCATTCAAGGAATTAATAGACGCATCAGCAAGCCTTAGAAGCCGGTCATTAGGTTGAGTGGTGTTCCTTGTGATTTCCACCTCCCTAAAATGTATCAATATCCGTGTATTTGAACCTACACCCTCAAGAAAGTTATAAGGTTTGATTCCATGAAGTCTTCAATCCACATTTCCACGTGGAAAATCTGGCCCCTCACATACCAAAGACGTCCCTGGAACACATACTCTATTTCATCTTCATCGGTGAACTCTAACACAAACTAATTGATGCTGAAATGGTCCACAAAGAAGGTGTTTTTAACACCTTCCGTCCAAGATAGAGCGAGTTCCTTATAGATGACATCAGCTTTCTTACGTTTGCAAAAAAAACACTTTCCCCTTCAACACCCTTGTCTTTGCATGCTCCACGTAAATGGTTGACACAATGTTGGTGTCAACCATTGGCACACCCCTTTCGATTGTGATCTTACAATTCTCACTTTCGACAACAACAGGAGATTCCCTTCGGTTAGGAAGTGGGAATGGGTTTGCCTATTTAGGAAGCTTAGGCATGGCGATTGATCTTTTAGGACGGGAGGAACTTGCACCAAGTTGGAAGTTGTGAGCCATTGCTACCGTGAAACAGTAACTTCCAATTTGCAGTTAGGGGTTTGAATGAAGATGACCAATAAATATAGGTATATGGTAACGTGCACAAGCACATGAACAAGCAATAATTATTGCAAATGCTGCATTATGTGTGCACATATTGTAGTTATGCATGCATGTATTGTAGGTGGTATTTATTCCCACCATTGGGTTTCCTAACGTGTATGTTTATGATGAAGCCATTGGTTTAGTACTCTTTGAATGATGGGTTATGAAACGTTATGACACTAAAGCTTAGTTTTGGAATCCGGAAAAGAAAACCAAACCTGTCGATGTGAGAGCCTATAATTGGGTCCCCCTTGGGAAAATGAAACCTTGAAGTCAAAGTCCCCCACCTCCTCTTTCCAACCACCTAATTGAACACGTGGGAGGCTATGATATTCCTTGCTCTTCATCAAGGACGGTATTGCATATCCCTCCACCACATTGCCACCTAAAATTATGGACGTGACTGCGTCACTAAGATAACCATTTTTTTTCGAAAAAAAATACAAAATAAATTTGAAAGGGAAAATTGTGCAAAAATGTTGGAAATGCTCATATTAACAAGGGCCAATCATTGTGTATAAAGGATTGAACTCAAAAACCTTAACCATCTTGCAAAAATCAAAGTCACGAAAACTAACTGTCGGATTTAAGTTTAGGTTGATGCCGTTATGGTCATCGTCGTTAAGGTTTATGGACTTTATTTTTGTCAAGTTTTCATATTTTGGTGGATTGTGAGAGATGAATGGTTTGGATGGTTCACATAATGTTCAAAACCGTTCATATTGTCATTGCACATGCAACACAACATCCCTATGAGGCTGCCTCCTACATCATTTTAGGTAGAAACTCCTGGTGGCAAATCAAAACTGAGATGGACCCTTTTCCCTCCTAATCCCTTGATCTTTGCACACTTTTGAAAAATGGGATTTTAATCATATCTTAAACCAAACTCCCCCTCTAATTGCATTCCACTTATTTCAACCAACCCCAAGCCTCTCTCTTAAGTCCTCACAACTCTGCAGTTTCATTAATTGCACTACATCATGGCAACACCACCCAATTCGCCTCCATTCCAAATCAATACATTAACATCACCCAAATTTCCATCCCAAATCCTCTTAATACATCAACATCCATAACTCCTCCTCCAATTAATACCACACCTCTCAACATCGTTTATTTTGGTTTGGAAGAGTATACCCCTTGAGTTGGAAAGGGAAATTAAGTGTATTCGTGGGGAGTTAAGTACTGTTGAAAAGTGGAACCGAGATTTAAAGATGGAGGCAACGAGGTTGCTATCCAGTATCCACCACATGAAACACTTGAATGAAAATTATCCAGTAGATGATTCGAATGGGTGCACCTACATTAGAGAGGAAGTTGAAATGAGGAAGAAACATGTTGCACACAAAGGGGTTAATTCTATGAAGTTTTATGCCTAACTTGTGCTGCCTAATGATCAAGAAATTCTTCAAGCAGCTGTACATGAGGTCTTTGGTTATGGTAATTCTTCACTTATTTAAGTTCGTGGGACTAGGATGAGTACATGTTTTTTGGTACAGAAATGTTTGTACAATGTCTTCATAATTAGATGTGGGAGTGGGATGAGTACATGTTTTTTGGAACACAAATGTTTGTAGAATGTCTTCCAAATTGGACATGGGAGTGGGATGAGTACATGTTTTTTAGAACACAAATGTTCGCAAAATGTCTTCAAAATTGGATGTGGGAGTGAGATGACTACTTGTTGTTTGGAACACAAATTTTTGTACACTTTCTTCAACATAGGATGTGGCAGTGGTCACATGTTTATGTGTAGTACTAACTTTTTGTCTGACTTTTTGCTTGAAAATTTATTTTTTGCTACTTGAAGGACCAAAGTGACAAGACCGCTTGAATGCATATAGTGGTCTTCATAAATGCTCATAAACACACACATATACAAAAGCATCAATTTTTTTTCTCTATTAAATGTGACAGTATACAAACTCAACATTTTGTTGCCACCACAACACATTCTTAATGTCATTACAGTAAAAGGTTTAGGATTTGGAAGGATTTTTTAAGAACAAGAAGTTGTAAACTCAGTTCCTGATAGCATGAACACCATTGTTCACAAGCCATCATATATACCTACAATAGGCAGTCATGAATCAGTTAATTCCATCCAATTTTTGTTGGTCTCACATTTAATGACATCTGAATTGATCATCAACAAATGGGAACCAAGGAAAAGTCATTGGACAACACTTGGTTTATCCACAATACATTCCTAATGTAGTTACACAATACATTCCTAATGTAGCAATTGGAAGAGTATTGTTGACAAACTAGTTGTAAATAGACAATCTGTTTCCATCAATTTATGGCTTGTTGTTCCATTTAATGACATCTAAAATGATCATCTATAAAATGCACAGAATAACACTTTAGCAACCATTATTTAGGCACACATGTCATGGCTCTCTTGGGGAATGATGGTGATTCCGATGATCCAACCAATCAAATTGCAAAATCAAAGGCCAAATTTTCTGCCAACTCACACTCTATCAATGAGTGTAACATCAAAAGTGCCTTGAAAATGAGTCCACATTGGGTTAATTACAATAACAACTGAACGAGATGTTGTGCAAATCAGTAAAGTACAAATGCCTAATACATAGCCGAAAGCGTAAGTATAAAGATATAGTTGAAAAAAAGAAGGAAGATGCATGTTGTAGGTCAATCTATTCATGGCAGATGAAACAACTCCAAGAAGAGTGTGACTCCGTTTTCTATGATGGGTATGAGAAATTTTGTTGCTATCTCCATCGAGTTTGGTCTGGATATGATTAGGATTGCATTATGCCTCACAAGTGGAAGACATTGTCAAAGATAATGGTGAGTACACCGAACACAAGTACGTGAGGCGGCTCACAACACACCCACGGATGCTTACCCTTATATTTCCCTTCCTATGCATTTGCTTCCATCCTAATTATGTACATTTTCTAGGGACTTTTGTAACTATATTGTAATTTCAATCTTAAGT
Source organism: Pyrus x bretschneideri (assembly GCF_019419815.1). Lineage (NCBI taxonomy): Eukaryota > Viridiplantae > Streptophyta > Magnoliopsida > Rosales > Rosaceae > Pyrus > Pyrus x bretschneideri. The sequence goes on along the minus strand of NW_025999391.1, from coordinate 7,705,136 downwards.
AAGTATTGCACGTATAAGTTTCATAGATGTTCCTACATATTCACAAATATTCATACGATCTCATAACATGACACCCGTAGTGGATCACACATTCCATCACTACTGTGACCTACACAAACTTTGAAAAACCAATTGTGGCCATAGGTAAATAATAGTTCATCCCCCTTCAAAATTAACACATCTTGCATACAAAATGAATAGCCACAATTTAATTTTCACACCCTCTTTAATGATCATTCATTATGTATTTGTAAAAAATAACTAGCACTCCGAATTACTAATTGTAAGTTTATTGTTTCTGCTTTAGGTTAGCATTTAATTAGGCTCAGGATAAGCTGCTTCATTTCACCTAGCAACGTCGCCAGGAATGGGGCTCGATGTCGTTTGTGTACGTTCCTCGGGCTCGCTCTAGCAGGAAATGCACAATTACAAATCAATCCAAAGTTCTTTCAAATATTACAACCACAAATATATTATCAACCAAACCATAAGTGATATTTCATTCATTACGTTGCGTAACTTATGACTGCCGTGGACAATTCTTCTGCCCACCCCAACGTCTCTGATTTTGACTTCGCTTCTCTTTTGTACTTGTTTTCAATTCCCATTTTCTTTTAAATTGGACGGGATCTTTAAGCACCTCAGTTTAGGAACTCATACCCCCTATCAGTCGTTTTTTTTTTTTTTTCGACCATGGTTACCACCACCCAAACAGTTCAACTTCGTATGTAACGGTTTCAAAGTTTGGGACAGAAATGCAGTACTTTCCTCCGACATCATCACCTTGTTAATCAAGTCTGAAGCTTCTTTTTTAAAACTGATCTATTTTGGACACAGTAGAATTATCGACGTGTTTACCCACTTGTTTCTCTTCCGTATCCAAAACAATGCCGCATTGAGCGGTTTGAAGCCATTTTTTTCAGGATGTAATGTTCTGGCAGCAACTCTATTTATTCTCCAATACGCCTATATGTGTCGACAAGAAAGTCCCCAAAATTTCATCTTCTTGCAGTTGTATTTAGTGTAACCGATATCATATCAACCATAAAATTCTTCATCATTATCACCCTCAAAGCCATCCCAAGTATTTCGTACGCTGCCTCATTCCCATCCCCGGACTACTGCCTTAACAAACAAGCTAAACTCTTCAATTCCTCCCCTTGAAACTTTTTGAACATAAACTGTGTGTACAATATAGCCATTGGATCTTTCATTAGCGTGCGAAGCTGCAATGGAGGGGCAAAGTTTTCATCATTATGGTTACCAACTACCTCTTCCTGACGTTGCCTCCAAGGGCTTAATTGAACCGATTGATGAATTCAATTAAAAAGTGCTTCTTGTGCACATATTGCTTGAAAAATGAATGACAACCAACTCACATAGCCTGTTGCCAGTCATTATGGCACACTGACTGCTAGACATTTCGGCAGAAAAAACGTGCTTACAAAATATCAGAACCCATTGTGCATGCAAATCATAAATGTTCTGAAGCCACATTTTATCAACCAACTTATATTCTTGTACCAACACCTTCCACCTTGCCTCAAATTCTTCTTTGCTTTCGATATCCCAAATGCAATCATTCAAATCCTTGAAAGTGCCCTTAACCCAACCCTTGTCATTGAACTTGTTACTAATATGCCATATGCAGTACTAATGAAAAGTGGTTGGTAGTTTACTGCTAATAGCTTTTTCTATGGCTCCATCTTGAACCGTAATTATGACTTTCGGCGGCTCACCTAGCATAACCTTAAGAATTTCTTCAAATAACCACTCAAAGCTCTCCATTTTTTCATTTTCAAGAATACACAACTGAATATTGTGGTTTGACTGTGGTTATTAACTCCTAACAAAGGAGCAAACATCATCCCGTAAACATTAATGTTGAAAGTGGTGTTAAAAACAATCACATCACCAAAAAGGCCATAACCATGTTATGACTTAGCATCTGCCCAAAAGAAATTCCCAAGTGTTCCACCTTTGTTAATCTCCATCTTGAAATAGAATAAATCTCATCCTCAAAATGCTCTTTCAACATTTCAGCATCATGCCCAACTAGATGAGCTCACAACTGTTGTTCCACGTTGTAAATATCCTTGGGGATGCAACCAATATTTCCAATTCCTCCACTTTGCACCTCCAACAAAGCCACTTGTTTACTTATGGAAATATTGGCCTTTGCACATTGTTCAATCATCGCCTTCTTTGCCTTCGAAACTCGACGATGTGATCTAAATAAGTCTGACACACTTGACATAGGGTGGTTGTGCCTTTCATTGAAAACTGTTGCAACAAACTTCTTCCCTTATTCAGCATAAGTCTCACCTTCACTGAGTTCTAGCATCTCCTCTTTTTCCTTTCTTATTAGGTTTGGGATTACCTTCGTCCCTCTTCTTCCCTTGTTTGCAACAAACAAATTCTTTCCTTAACCAATATTCACCATCAATGGACTTTCTACTACTATGCTCCTGACTCCCAAACCTCGCTGCAAGTGCATAATTGTTGTCAAACCTATACCTTTCATCTAACGAATCAAACTCCATTCTTAATTTGGGTTTCAACTTTTCATCTCCTCTTGGACAACAAATTCATCCCTCCCTACACCTAATTCATCTCCTACATCTACATCTTCTCTTTCAACAACAATTTCTTCTACTTCTACCTCACCCCTCATCGAATTATACTTCAATGTCTACTTGCATCAAAGTTACACAAGTACAACACAACTTATCACAAGCCAACACAACTTTTACACCTATATATCTAAAATCCACCTTCATGATTTCAACCAAATCCACTGATAACCACCCACCATTATGGTTTCAAGTCCCAAATTAAAAAAAAAAAAAAATGCCACACTGGAATGGAAATGCTTTATAACATAAGTTCTGCAATTATTCAAACATTCACCTTCACAATCTGGGTTCCTGTTGAGGTTGTGGATGAATGAACTGTGTCAACTACAATCCAAGCACAGCTTCAATCCTCTATAAATCGAGCACAGCACACACCCTTCAACACTTCTCTCTCTGCCCCTCTTTCCCGAAGGAGACAACCCTAATCTACCTCTCCCTTGCCCAAAAAAAACACCCACCGAACAAAAAAAAAAAATTAAAGTAGGGAATTATTGGGTCGCAGCTGCAACCCAGCTTCAATCCTCCTCAAATCTGTTCCAAAGTCCCACTCCCTCTCTCTGCCTCTCTTTCCCTCTTCAGCGTGCGGAAAGGCCAACCCATTTTTCCCGCTTGCTCCTTGGTTCCCTTCCTTAAACAAAACATGCTAACTGAATAAAAAAAATTTAAAATTTTCTAAATGCACCAGGCCATAGCGACCTGATTCTACTAGTGAGCTCATCCATTTCAGTCGTTAGATCCTTATCTGCATGGATGGTTCACATGCTTCGTCCACAAATCTTAGAAACGCCCAACCATCAAATGTTTCCTTGGTCTTGTGGGCCTAAAACAAACAGCCACAAAATTTTATTTTTTTATTTTTTATTTTTTTTGTATGTTTGCCCTTTTTCGAGGGTCCTCAATCAATGTGCAGATTCAAATAAAAAAACGCAATATGATCTGGAGCAGCTGCAGGTCTTTGTGGATGCACTTCCAGATGGGTGTGGGTTCACATCGAGGTGGTGGCACGGTTAGAGGGGTTTGATGTAGGTTGTAGAAATCTAGGGAACACCTCAGACGGCAAAGCGGTGCAGGCAATGAGGTGGTGGCAAGTCAGAAGGATGGTTGTTGCGGCAACGTGCATATCCGTGGGTTGCGGGTCAAGCTATTTTCGATCTAGGGCATTCGAATCATGCAGCAGCGGTTGTGGTGGGTGAATGCAGGATCAACACGGTGGACTCGGGTCAGCAACGACAACATTGCTCACTGGTCATATGGCACTACACAACTGGATGTGCATCTTTTTTTTCTTTTCTAACCTGCGATATGGTGCCGAGAAGAGAATGCTCTTTTGGAATAATTTGTGTGTCTATTCAAATCTCAATGAGGGTTTTATAAGTTGTTACAATCCTATCAATAAGAAAAGAAATAATTTATCAAATCATACTAAACTAAGAATCCCAAGATTATATGAATATACACAAAAGTCAACAAGTTCAAGTTGCATGGTTTTGCATATTAATTAAACTACCATCAATTTTCAGGCATTTACATATCATGATTGATGAAGGAAGAAATTTTCTTGAGCAAAGCCACGGCCTTGTCAGAACCTGGTTTGTTAAAATGGAACCCATGCATGGTCCTTCTCCTTAGTCTCCACAATCTCCACACTCCTGCCACACTCACTCTTCTTCAACAACTCAATATAATACCAACCTTACTAGCTCAACAAATCCAACTCAGAAACACAAAACTATCACTCTTATTCCTAATTTCCCAAGCTTCGAGTCTTTTCCCGAGTTTATAAGCAAGTCATTAGACCATCTTCCCGAGTTTATGAACGAGTCATTTGACCATCTTCAACAATGGGCTAAAACCTAAAATTTCCCTTCCCCCCGCACCCCCCTCCCCCCACAAAAAAACTCCACTCCAACCCATGACCCAAAATTAACCTAAAACCTAAAACTCATATGGGGGTCAAATACCGGCCCAATTTTAGGCCACAAAGCAAAATGGGCCTCACCAACTGAGATTGAAACCGGGGCTGTGAAGCCCACTGCCCATCCGCTACTTGCCTACGTGCTGCACGCGCTAGGCCTTTTCAGAAATCCAACAAACCCACGTGGGGTTGTTCCCCCGAGTGTCAGATAGATCATCAAGTAGCCCAACGGCTACTTTTCTTTAGCCAATGGCCCGGTTTAAATGGGCCGTTGGTTAATCCAATGGTCCAGGTTCAAATTTTTTTTTTTTTTTTTTTTTTAGTTTTATATTTATATATTTATTGAATCTATCGGCTTAGATCGAATATAATCGAATATAATCAAATCTAACGGTAAAAAAAAAGATCTAACGGTCCAAATTTAAATCCAACGGCTAAAATAATTTAAAATAATTATTTAACTTAAAATTCAACCAAAAACTCTATAAATACCTATGTATTTGTTCAAACATCCACACAAAACTCACTTTTCTCCTACAATTCTTCCAATTTTTCTTTCTAACATTTCCTCCCATTTCCAAATTTTTCAAGATGGCAACAAAGCATATTAGAGGTCGTAATTGGACCTTACACGAAGATATTGCTTTATGTTTAGCATGAATTTCTGTTAGCAAAGATGGTGTCGTTGGCACAAATCAAAATAGAAAGTTTTTGTGGGGTAAAATCGTTGATAAGTTCCATGAAAACTCCAACGCCGGTCGAAGGGAAGTTGGTGGTGTTTATGATCAGTGGAAGATTATCAACAAAGTGTACACTCTGTGGAAAGGAAGCTTGGAGAGAGCCATGTTTGGCATGCCTAGTGGAAGGAGCGCCTCATAAATTGTGAGTTTCTTTGTTGATATTTTAGTTGTCATGTACATAATAGTATTTTGCAACTAATTGTTTTTATGTATTTGTTGCATAGGGTGACAAAGCAATGGCAATTTACAAGACAAGAACTACACCAAAAAATCAAGCTTTTAAGTTGCATCATGCTTGGAACATCCTTAAGGATTGTCCGAGGTGGGGAACAGATGCGAACCAACAATGTGAAAGATTATTTCATAGTGAAGCCCCACCCCCAAATGATGTCAGTGAAGGTGTGAATTTTGCCGACAATGAAGGTGTCTAACAAATGACCCTAACTTCTTCTTCTGCAAGGCCCCCGGGTAGAGATAAGCAAAAGGAAGCAAAGAGAAAGAGAAAAGGGAAGTCCCAGGATCCGATACGTGCACAATTTGCTAGCAAAATGGCAAGAATGAACGAAAACAAGTGTCGTCGGCAAGAAGAATCGGCCCAAATGCGTTTGGCCATGAAGGAAGAAGGGGATAGGGAGCAAGAAAGGTTCAAAATTAATTTGATGATGGAGGACCTCGACAAATACACTCCAAAGAGGAAAAAATACTTACGTGGTAAGCAAAAGGACATTTTAGGAAGGAATGCCACAAGGAGTATATTTCAAGACGATGATTCATCTCTAGACTATCACCAAGTCAAGATGGTGGAATATTAATTGCGAGCTCATCTAATCTGGCATGATGCCAAAATGTTGAAAGAGCATTTTGAGGATGAGAAAGAAAAAAAATGATTCATTCTATTTCAAGATGGAGATTGAACACTTGGGAATTTCTTTGGGGATGTGATTGTGTTTGACACCACTTTCAACACAATGTTTACGTGATGATGTTTGCTCCTTTATTAGGAGTTAACAGCCACGGTCAAACCACGGTATTCGGTTGAGCATACTTGACAAATGAAAAAAACCAAGAGCTTTGAGTGGTTTGAAGAAATGCTTAAGACTATGTCGGGTAAGCCAGCAAAAGTTATAATTACAATCTAGGTGGAGCCATAGCAAAGGCTATTGGCAACAAACTACCAACCATGTTTCATCGGTACTACATAGGGCATATTAGTAACAAGTCCACTGACAAAGGTTAAGTTAGGGTGCTTTCAAGGATTTGCATGATTACATATGTAATATCAAAAGCAAAGAAGAATTTGAGGCAAGGTGGAAGGTGTTGGTAGAAGAACGTGAGTTGGTCGATAAAACATGGCTTCAAGACATTTATGACTTGCGTGCACAATAGGTTTCGACATTTTGTAAGCATGTTTTTTTCATCGAGATGTGGAGCAGTCAACTTGCCTATAGTTGTCATTTCATTTTCAAGCAATATGTGCACATGAAGCATTCTTTGATTGAATTCATCATTCATTCAATCGAGCCCTTGGACAGCAACATTAGAAAGAGGTGGTTGGTTATCATAATGATGAAAATCATGCCCCTCCATTGCAGCTTCGTATGATAATGGAAAAGCAAATGGCCAAATTGTACACACTGTTTATGTTCGAAAAGTTTCAAGTGGATGAATTGAAGAGTTTGACTTGTTTCTAGAGGGAGCAGTCCGACCACGAGAACGAGGCAGCAAACGAAGTACTTGAGAGGGCTACGATGGTGACAAAGATGAAAAGGTTGGTGTTTGATACAACCTCGAGTTAGGCTAAATACAGCTGCAAAGAGATGGAGTTTGGGGAACTTCCTTGTCGATACATATTAGCGTATTTGAGAATGAAACAAATAAAGTTTCTGCCGGAGTGTTAAATGCTGAAAAGGTGGCTTTAAACTGCCAAAATCTGCATTGTTTTGGACACGGAAGAGAAAGAAGTGGGCAAACACGCTGACAATGACAAGGTGCTAATATCAAAGGAAGGTACTGTATTTCTATCTCTGACTTTAAAATGTTGGATATGAAGCTGAACTATTTGGGTGGTGGTAACCATGGTTAGAAAAGAAATAAACTGCACAGGCGGTAGGAGTTCCGAAACTGAGGTGCTTAAAGTTCCCTTTCAAGTTAAAAGAAAAAAGGCTTCGAAGACAAGTACAAATGAGAAGTGAAGTCAAAGTCGAAGACGCAAGGGTGGGAAGAAGAATTGTCCACGACCAAACACAAGGTATGCAATGTAATGAAATGAAATATCACTTATGGTTTGGTTGACAATTTATTTGTGGTTGTAAAATTTGAAAAAACTTTGGATTGATTTGTAATTATCCAACTCCTACAAGAGCGAGCCCAAAGAACACACACAGGCGACATCAAGCACCCACTCCTGGTGATGTTACCGGGCGAAATGAAATTGCTGACCCTGAGCCTAATTCAATTCCAACCCAAAACAGTAACACGGAACGTATGAGTGGTAATTCAGGGGTACTAGATGATTTTTATGAATATATAATGACTAACCATTAAAGCGGTGTGAATAATTAAATTGTGGCTATTCATTTTATATGCAACATGTGTTAATTTTGTACAGGGATGAACTATTATATACATGTGACCACAGTTGGTTTTTCAAAGTTTGTGTGGACCACAGCAGTGATGGAATGTATGATCAACTACGAGTGACATGTTATGAGATCGTATGAATATTTGTGAATACATAGGAACACCTATGAAACTTGTACTTGCAATACTTACTTAAGCTTGAAATTACAATATAGTTACAAAAGTTCCTAGAAAATGTACATAATTAGTATTGGAGCAAGTATATAGGAAGGGAGACATAAGGCTAAGCATCTTTGGGTGTGTTGTGAACCATCTTCACGTACTTATGTTCAGTGTACACACCACCATCTCTGATGATGTCTTCCACTTGCGAGGCCATAATGCAGTCCCAATCATATCTAGACTGAACCCGAGAAAGATAAGAAGAAAATTTCTCATACCCATCACAGAAAGCGGAGTCACACTCTTCTTGGAGATGTTTCATTTTCCATGAGTAGATTGACCTATGACGTACATATTCCTTCTTTTTTTCAACTAGTGCTTCATACTTACGCTTTCGCCTATGTATTAGGCATTTATACTTTGCTGATTTGCACAATGCCTTGTTCAGCTGTTGCCGTAATGCAACCAATGTGGACTCATTTTCGAGGCACTTGATGCCATTCATCGATAGAGCGTGAGTTAGCAGAAAATTTGGCCTTTGATTCTATAATTTGATCGGTCATATCATCAAAATCATCATCACTACTTGAGAAAGCCATGACATGTGTGCTTAAACCATGGCTACTAAATTGTTCTTGCCTGCATTTTATAGATGATCAATTTAGATGTCATTAAATGACACAACAAGTCATAAATGGATGGAAACAGATTTCCAACTAGTTTGTCAACAATACTCTTTCCAATTGCTTACCTTTTTTTTGTGCAACTATATAAGGAATGTATCATGGACAAAGCAAGTGTTGTCCAATGATTTTTCCTTGCTTTCCATTCGTAAATGATCAATTTAGATGTCATTAAATGTGCACCCCCTTCGAATTGTCTATTAGATCATTTTCATTCAAGTGTTTCATGCGGTGGATACTAGATAGCAACCTAGTTGCCTCCAACAGTACTCAACTCCCCACGAATATGCTCGATTTCCCCTTCCAAATCAAGGTGTACACTCTTCCAAAACAAAATACATTGTGTTAAGATATATCTACCTGAAAACACACGCTTGTAAAGACACATAGCAGAACCTGGCTTCGAATGAGGCAGTTTCTTGCCACAATTTGATTCTTTGGCAGTAGGTGTATTCACGGTGATTGGATGCTAAGATTTGGAGTTTGGTGTAAGCCAAACACAATTTCCATTAGAAGTATTAAAGATGATGGGATTTGTTTTGGGAGATGGGGTATTAATTGGAGGAAGAGTTATGGATATTAGTGTATTTAAGAGGATTTGGGATGGAGTTTTGGGTGCTACTGGTGTATTGATTTGGAATGGAGTCAAATTGGGTGGTGTTGCCATGATTTAGTGCAGTTAATGGAACTGCAGAGCTGAAAGGGTTGGGATCGGTTGAAATAAGTGCAATACAATTAGGTAAATGATGGTTTAAGTGATAAGATAGAATTAAAATTCCCTTTTACAAGAATGTTCGAAAATCGAGGGATTAGGAGGGAAAAGGTTGTTGGAAATGTGCCCTAAAGCAAATCATATGATGATACTTTACGGACATTTCACATGTTAAATTAATCTAGTTTAATATAAAGGGCAAAAATTATTGTTTAAAGCCGTATCATATAAATGTTATATGCTTAAACGATAAGTCCAAGGATTATGTAATTGGGAGAATGTGATCTAAAACAGTTAGATTCATGAGACCATTCTCTTTCGTATACATATCCTAAACGTTCCTGAACATAGGATTGCCAATTGGGCATTGACAGTCTGTTAAGATCAGTATGTACTATGTCTTCTCTTAAAGAGAATAACTAGTCTCGAGTCATTGGTGTGACCAATACCAAGACAACCATGTAGGTGCTTAATAGAGAATGAGTCCACTAAACATAATGAACGAGGAGTTCTCATACTCATGTCACATAAGAACTCATGGTTGGGATAATGCAAAGTACTCTTTTGACCTGAGGCATCATAGTTATCTTATGGTTAGGTCCTTGATCTTTGACTATGTCAAAGTCACTTCGTCAGAGGGTGTCCACAACATAGTTGGGGTTAAGCCACTTAGCCACAGAGGCAAGTGAATGTATAACAAGGGATCTTTAACCTTCAAACCGTTTGAGGGAGAATACTCTATGATACCATTAAGAATCTCTGGCCATAGTATGAATGAGATTTAGGAATTCATTCCAAATCACATTCAACATAATTATATAAGTAAGAAAATCACATTGGATAGTTGACATGAATAAAATATCAAACCAAACAATGTGGTCAAGAGTATTGTATTAAAAAAAGACTGTATTGCATTGTAATCCTAAACTGAAAAGGTTCTCCACCTTTTCTGATTAGCTTGGGGAGCCATGATATACTGATAGGTGTCACTCATGGTTTGTCGTTGCCCTAAAGGTATATAATTGCTAAAGGGAGAATTGAAAGTATGTTTCAATTCACAATTGATTTAAAGAGTTCTAATCGCCCACTGCCTAGCTAAAAGAAACCTAATGGATCATACACCGAGTAAGGTAGAGATTGAAGAAACAACGGAGATGAGTAAGGATAATTAAATGGTTTAATTATTTATGGCTAAGGTTAATTAATATGTTAATTAATCAAACGAATAAGTTTGTTCTAGACCTCGAGTTAGTTTTGGGCTGCAAGGCTCAATGGGATTTGAATGTCAAGCCCATTAACTCAAGTTCTTTGACAACTTGAACACACAAAGGGCCTCAAAGCCCAATAAACCCATCAAGGATAGCCATAGGGTGAAGGGTAGGCAAACTTGTGTTAATTGCAAGTTTGCCACTCCATTGTGAGGTGGTATAAAGGCAACTTTTTAGCCATTTCATCCTTAGGGTTTTCTAAAGGAAGAGAAGAAAACACAATGCTCTCTCTTCTCTAATAAAGGTCGGCCACCCTAGAGGAACATAGCTAGCAATCTTCCTTCCTCTAGGTCACTCATCTCTTCATCAATGCCCTCCTTGGTGTGGAGACTTAGAGGTTCCCTGTTTTGGGAACTTGGAGAATCCATTCCTTCATCCATCCAAGAAGTCATGGAGCCAAAAAACCGAAGTTCCTCCATCCACATCCATGGAGTCAAGAAGCAAGGAGACTAAGGAAAGAAGGCCCTCACATAGGTCAATATCCTTTGCTAAGTAAAGAGATGCTTCAAAGCTATAAAGGTTTCTCGACTCTCTTCTTTAAGATTTGAGTTGAGTCTTAGTTCACCATAATTACTAGGCCTTGAATTTCATGGGTAAAGTTTTGTTTTTGAGTGCATACAAGCATGATTCCGCCTTTTAATTGTTAATTGCATGCATAAATGTTGCTCAAATGAACTAGTTTTCACAAATACTTCCTTCAAGGGTCCCCTTTAGTTTTAATTTGCTGCCTAAAATGATGCAGGTGGTGGCTTTAAGAGGATGCCACATGGAATTGCATGTGCAATACCAACATTTTTGTAAATGAAAAAAAAAAAAAAAAAAAGGTAAAATATGATCAGTTTCGAATGTTATGTAAACAATCCAAACCGTTCATCTCTCGCAATCCACCAAAATATGAAAATTTGACAAAAATAAGGGTACATAAACCCTAACAACTATTATCGTGACGACGTCAACCTAAAACTTAAATCTGATGGTTAGTTTTTGTGACTGATTTTTGCACGATGGGTTCAGGTTTTTAAGTTCAATCCTTTGTACACAGGGATTGGCCTTTGTCAATATGAGTGTTTCCACCATTTTTGCACAATTTTCCCTTTTCAAATTCATTTTGTATTTTTTTTCAAAAATAGTGTCCTATCTTAGTTGAATTACTATTCATGACTATTTCGATTGGTTCACACCCCAATATTGGCGTATGAACCCAATCATATCATACTAGATGTCATCCCTACCATCTCCATATTTTTTTCATCCTTTTTAATAGTTACACTTCATTTTTTTCAAAATTTTGTTATTACACATGAAATGCCATGTGGCATTCCCATGACGCAACCACATCCATAATGTTAGTCGGCAATGTGGTGGAGGGATATGCAATATCGTCCTTGATGAAGAATATGGAAATCATAGCCTCCTACATGTTGAATCAGGTGGCTAGAAAGATGAGGGTGGGGGACTTTGACTTCAACGTTTGGTTTTCCCAATTGGGACCCAATCATAGGCTCCCACCTCGACAAGTGAAGGTTTTCTTTTCCGAGTTTCAAAGGCAGACTTTAGTGTCATAACCTTTCACAACCCATCATTCGAAGAGTACTAAACTGATGGCTTCATCATAAACATCCAGGTTGGGAAACCTAGTGCTGGGAATAAATACCACTTATTGTACATGCACACATAACTGTCATATATGCACACATAATGTGGCATTTGCAATCATTATTACTTGTTCGTGTGATTGTGCACGTTACCATATACTTGTATTTATTGGTCCTCTTATTTGTGCATCACATCACCACACTTACTATCTCTTCATTCAAACCTCTAACTGCAAATTGGAAGTTACTGTTTTACAATAGCAATGGCTCATAACTTCCAACTTGTTACAACTTCCTCCTATCCTAGAAGATCGATCTCTATGCCCAGGTTTCCTAACTGGCAAACCCACCACTTCCTAACTGAGGGGAACCTCATTTTGTTGTCGAAAGTGAGAATGGAAGTTCATAATCGAAAGAGGTGTCGCAAGGGTTGACATCAACGTCATGTTCACCATTAGTCGAGCATGCAAAGACAATGGTGTTGATGGGGAAAATGTGTGGCAAACCCGAGAAAGCTGATGTCATCCACATGGAACTCGCTCTATCTTAGATTGAAGGTGTTAAAAATACCATCTTTGTGAACCATTTCGACCGTAATTGGTTTGCGTTATGAAGGAAATATTTGTGAAAACAAGCTCATTTGAGCAACATCTATGCGTGCAACTAACAATTAAAGGACGAAATCATGCTTGTATGCACTCAAAAACAAAACTTCACCCATGAAATTCAAGGCCTAGTAGTTATGGTGAACCAAGACTCAACTCAAAAGCATAGTGAGTTGAGAAATCTTATATCTTTGTTGATTCCTCTTTGCATAAGCAAAGGCTAATCACCCAAGAGAGAGGGTTTTCATTCCTTACTTCTTGCTCCATAGATTTCTTGGAGGATGATGGATGAATGGATTCTCCAAGTACCCAAAATAGAGAACCTCTAGGTCTCCACACCTAGGAGAGCATTGATGAAGAGATAAGTGACCTAGGAAGAGATAGATGCTAGTAATCTCTTCCAAGGTGGCCGGCCTCCTAGAGAGTCAAGAGAGCTTTGTGTTCTCATCTTTTCTCCAAAGAAAACCCTTATGATGAAATGGCTATAAAGATGCATTTATACCTCCTCACATTTGAGTGGCAAACTTGCAATTAAATTAAGTTCACTACCCTTCACTCTTATGGCCGGCCATATTGGGTTCTTTGGGCTTTAAGGCCCTTTGTTTTTCAAGTTGTCATACAACTTGAGTTATTGGACTTGACATTCAAATCACATTGGGCCTTGCGGCCCAAAACTAACTTGAGGTCTTAAACGAACTTATTTGTTTGATTAATTAACATATTAATTAATCCTAACCATAAATAATTAAACCATTTAATTATCCTTACTCATCTTCATTGTTTCTTCAATCTCTACCTTACTCAGTGTGATCCATTAGGTTCCTTTTAGCGAGGCAGTGGGCGATTAGAATTTTTCAAATCGAGTGTGAATTGAAACTTTTTTCAATTCTCCCTTTAGTAATTACTCACCTTTAGGGCTTCCACAAACCATGAGTGACACCTAGCAGTATGTCATTGCTACCCAAGCTAATTAGAAGAGGTGGAGAACCTATTCAGTTTAGGATTACAATGCAATATGGTCTTTCTCTAATACATAATTTGGAACGACTTCCTAAATCTCATTCATACTCTGGCCAGAGATTCTTAATCATATCATAGAGTATTCTCCCTCAAACGATTTGAAGGTTACAGATCCCTTGTTGTGCATTCACTTGCCTCCATGGCTAAGTGACTTAACCCCAACTGTGTCGTGGACACCCTTTGACGGAGTGACTTTGATATAGTCAATGATCAAGGACCTAACCATAAGACAACTATGATGCCTCAAGTCAAAAGACGACCTTAAATTATCCCAACCATGAGTTCTCATGTGACATAAGTATAAAAACTCCTTGTTGATCATGATCAGTGGACTCATTCTCTATTGAGCACCTACATGCTTGTCTTGGTGTCAGTCACACCAATGACTCGAGACCAGTCACTCTCTTTCAGAGAAGACATAACACATACTGATCTTAACGGACTGTGAATGCCCAATTGGCAATCCTATGATCAGGAACATTTAGGATATATATACGAAAGAGAATGGTCTCATGAATCTAACTTCTTTAGATCACATTCTCCTAATTACATATTCCTTGGACTTATTGTTTAAGCATATAACAATTATATGAGACGGCTTTAAACAATAATCTTTGCCATTTATATTAAACTAGATTAGTTTAACATGTGAAATGTCTATAAAGTATCATCATATGATTGGCTTTAGAGTACATTTCCAACACGTTGGAGTTCACCGACGAAGATGAAGTAGGGTATTTGTTTGAAAAGCGTCATTCGTATATGAGGGGCCAGATTTTCCACTTGGAAAGGTGGATGGAAGACTTCAAGGAATCAAACCCTATAGCTTACTTAAAGGTGTGGGTACAAATCCCTCGGATACCAATGCAGTTTAGGGAGATAGAAATCATGAAGAACATCACTCAATCCATCGGCCGGCTTATAAGGCTTGATGCGGCATCTATTAATTCCCTGAATCCAATGGCCATTAGGGTGGTTATAGATGTGGATATTCATTTGCCACTCAAGCGAGTTCTAGTGGTCAACAGGGATGAGGAGCTACCAATTTTCATCAATTACGAAAATCTATTCGAGGTTTGCTCATACTGTGAGACACATCAATAGAGAATTATGGATGTGATAAGGAAGATAAGGATTAGTTGGTTCATGAATAAGATGTTCGGAGATGATCTGAATGTGCTGCCAGATAAGGGTGTTAAGGGTTTAGGTCTTGCATTGCCAAACATGGATGATGATCTAATCTTTTGCTTCCTTCAACCATGAATTATCAAGGAAGATGGTCCAAGGGACGAGCCAATGGTGGGTTCAAGAACCACAACAGGATAGTCACTCATGTGATTGAGGGTCCGCCAGAAAGAAAAAAAAGAGGCAAGATTCGTTCGGTAAAGGTGTAGGTTGTAGTCATGTCGTGGCTGAAAACTAGTGATGAATGGGAACATTTGGTATCATATGAAGGTTTATAATGGTTAGATTTAAGGTTTATTTTTTCATGTTTTTAGTAATGTTTTAGATTGTTAAGTTTGATGTTTATGATGGTTTACGTTTTAAGGTTTACATTGTTCGGAGCGACATAATGTTTTTTGTCAAATTTCCTTTTGTTGTTGGGAATGTACCACTTAGTAGTCGAATTTGGAATCCTTATTATATTTTTTTTGTGATCGCTAAATATTTGCTCATAACCGAAAATGTAATACGTTAAAAAACATAAGAGCAAATGTCATAGACGCTTACAAGTTTTCATAACACGACCATTCACTTCTAAAACTGTCATTACTTCATACGCCAAAAGTTTTTAATTCATAAACGTTCAAAAGAATTCATAAAAAGTATGTCAAGGTTTCATATGCTGTCACATACCTTAGTTATTTATAAGGTTGGTTTTCGCACTTCTCATACCACAATAAAACATAAGGGTCAGTTTGAGATATTAGACCTTTAATAGGGGTTGAGTTTGAGATATTATACCTTTAATAGGGGTTGAGTTTGAGATATTATACCTTTAATTTTATTTTATTTTCCTTCACCGGGGTTGTTTTTGTCCGCTACAGATCGGGGTACAATCATCTTAAACCATGGTTGTTTTCTAAACTCAGTGTGGCACCAGTGTTCGAAATTAGCCTATAGAAGTTGTGACACATTATAAATGTTTATGAATATTTATGACAACTTATGAACATTGATTCCAATAACACTTAAGTGGTGTTGGGATGATTGAGTTAAGTTACTGATTTAGCACACATGTAAGGAGAGTTGGGAATTAAAGATGCAAGGAGAGGTGGGCATTAGATAAAGATGGGAGATGGGAGTTAATGAACTATGTTGAGAGCAATTAAGGGCCCATTTTGGTGAAAATGTGAGATTAAAATCCTTTTTTATTTTTTTTTTCGCCTGCTGCAAGGACCAAAGGATTTGGAGGGAAAAGGATTCCCAAAATTTTCAATTCCTGCCCACATGTGACGCCTGAAGTATCCATGTGGCGTGCTCAGATAATGCCGCATGGAAAATGCTAGGAATATGGAATTTTTAGTGAATAAAAATTCAAACAAAAATAATATGGAAATGTTAAAAATTCCCAAAAATTATGGAAACGCTCGAGATGACATCCTCTACATGATAAACACAGTCATATGGCACTTTGAAATCTTGGAATGATCGAAACGCTGGTGAATAGTGGTTTCACTAGATTGGCCATAAATTTGTAAAAAATGAAGTAATTCTTTCATAAATGGAAAAAAAATGTGAAAAAAATAGCAATGCTCGTATAGACAAGGGATAGAACTTTCATGAAGGACGGAAGTCCAACCCATATATCAATAATGCAGAATCCGTTGTGGGCAATGGTAACCGTCAAATTATCGTTTACGTTTACGCCTTTGTTGGTCATCACCTTTAGGGTTTCTCAGGCAATTTGGTTTTCTAAGTATCATCTTTTACAAGGCTACAAAAGAGAATCATTCACATCGCATTCGAAATTTTGTAGTTTGCTGAAATATTGCTTGGTGTTTACTAAGCTTCTAAAACATAGAAAACATGAGCAATATTTGAGCAAACCAAAAATGTCTAAATGTTATGTGGATGATTCGAACCGTTCATCTTTTACAACCCACTAAAAGATGATACTTTGAAAAAAGAAGTACCAAAAACACCTTACGACGATTCCCGATCAAAGCGCAAACGAAAACGACAAACCGAAGGTTATTATTGGCCATTACCCACTCTGCATTATAGGTGCAGGTTATCAAATACCATCCTTCACAAAAGTTTTAGCACTCATCAAGACAACTGTTTATAATAATTTTCGCAAATTTTCATGGCCATAAATTAGTTAATAATTGATTTTCAATGTTATTCCCCTTCTCAATGAAATCACTATTCACGACTGTTTCAATCCTTTAATGAAGCCATTTTTCCGTATCACCGACCTCATATCATACAAGATGTCATCCCAAGCATCTCCATAGTGTGTTTTTCCATTTAAGATTGGTGTATGTTTAATTTCCTTTTTCCACAAAATCACATTAGCATGTCACCTAAAGATTGGTAGTTGTTCATCCTTAGTAGAAGCAAACCTCGTTGTGGTAATTATAGGGTTGGAAAGTTTTCCCGAAAATCCTAAACCAAACCAAAAAAATTCAATCCCATATCAAAAAATTCTCAAACCGATAATACTGAAATTTTTGGGATCCATACCAAACCAATCATGAACCCTTCGGTACGAAAATCAAGATTACATATTCAATGGTTCGGGAATCCCGAGCCGAACTGGAAAGAAAAATATATATATATATATATTATGGTTGCATGCATGCTGAATGTTGAATTTAAGTAATTTGATAATAGACTATATTAGAAATATAAGTATGAAATTAAGTACTTTGTAACTTTGGAACGTCACTTTGACTTGGTAAGAATGAATTGGTATTTCAATTTGTATGAAATTTCAAATTGGTAATAGGTAAAAAGCCTAAATTTCAATTGCTATGCAATTGGACAATAAAATTTCAAGTAAAAAGCCCAAATTTCAGCCCACAACCCAAAAATCTCAAATTTCTGCCCAAAAGTCAAAATCCAATCCCAATCTATCCTGAAATACCAAAAATTGGAAATACCAAAATTTTGGTTCGCGATTGGTCTTCAAATTCCCGTCCTGACGGAGCCGTTTCATGTAAGTTAGTTCAATTTTTTAATATTCAATTAGTATTAATATTAATTACATGTATATTAAAATTAATTTGTTTATTTCATTTTTCTAGTCCACCATGGTGGAGAATGGCTAAACCGTTCTAGAGAAAGTGACTTCCCAACTTCCCCCAAAGACCCCGATCGAGGAGGTGTTTCCCCCTAAGGATACCAGTTTTCAGATCATGACAGACACATTCGATTAGACCCTCGGTCGTAGGCATGGGAATGTTCACCGGGGGCTTGGGAAAGCCGACCTTGGGGACCCGTCTACCTCATCCTCCAAGCAGAGAACAAAAGAGGTCGAATCGCTGATATTTGAAGTGGCAGACCTAAATGAGCATATTGCCACCCAGCAGCCTCAACTTACGGCCTAAAGCAGTTTGATGAACCAAATTTGTCTCGCCCTTCAAATCTCTGGCATTCAGTTCCCCAACATTGAACTACCTCCAACAACGACCTCCCAGCACCCCCCCCCCCCCCCGCCCCCGGCTGCAGCATCTATGACCTTCTAGCCCCTTGCCCCAGCAGCTATGACCTCCCAGCCCCCCAATGCATCAGCAACACCACCAGCAGGCGATTGTGACATGGACGACCACCTATTTTGGTTTTGTTTTCAAATTTTTTTTTAAAAAAATTCCTTTGTATGCACATTTTGAATAATTTTTTAATTCAATATTCTTCTTTACATTTTATGTTTTTAATTTCATTAAATTAATTTATACATAAAACAATATTATCAACATTTAAAAGGAAAAAATAATAAATAAATAAAAATTATTTTAAAAATTAATTTTAAAATCTTACTGCTACGGTCTCTATGTTCGTCGTGCAAGGGTTTGGGGGCCAAACCCCAATTTCTTCACTCGGAGTATCACATGCAATGAACACTCATTCGTCGCTCTTCATTTCGCGCAACGACCACCAATTCTGTCACGCAACATTCGTAAAATGAAGAACTTTCCTCTGTTGCATCACGAGCTTTGCGCGACGTTCTATTCGTCGTCCAATGTTTTCGACGACGTATTTGCCTCTGCATGACAGATTTCCCTTCGTCACGTAAGCAATTATGCTTAGTTGTGATCCCTTCCTAATTTTCCAGTTCTTAACAAATTGTTGTGTCAAAGTGTCTTCAACTGAATGTATCTTCTTTAGAATCTTAGTTACATAATGTTATTGCTTTTAAAAGATTCATGGCTACAATTTGATTATTTTGGTATTACTTAAGGTTTTTTCTTTTTTTGGTTATGTCGTCATACATGTTACCATTTATATTATTTTTGCAGATATTATTGTGGTACTACTGTTAACCAAAACTGAGGAAATAGCGTAGGATATAATTATTGTATAATAAGCAAGATTCTAAAAAACGTTAGGCACTAGTCGGGCGGTGGACTAGCGCCTAGCGGCTAGGCAGCCTAGGCGGATTTACATAAATTTACACTATATGTTATAAAATATGAGTATATGTGTATAATTTTAGGACTTTTTTTTTCTAATTTTATACAAAGAATATTGGGCTTAGTTTGTTTTTTTCTTTGAACAAAACAGTGGGCCACAAAATGGATCGAACTTGAAAGAAAAGCCATTTTTTTTCAATTAAACCGACAGCTTTTCTACAACCTTTCTCGGTTTCTCCAATGTTGGTCCCAATCAACCATCACTTGTTTAGTGGCTCTAGGCTAGCATTTATTATCAACAGATCTCCTTCTCTTATTTCTCTATCTGCAAAGAGATCCCCTTCTCTCTTCAGTTATGCCTTTCTTTTCCTCCCTTTTTCAGTTTTTCTTTCGACTCTTTCTCTCTTTTCTCTTCAACAGAACGGACATATCTCTTCAACAGATTCCCTTTTCTCTCTGCAATAAAACCCAACGAACGGATTATGTGTATTGTTCATCCATGTATATTCTCAATCTACTTGGGTTCATCAATTGATGTTGGGTGCAAGAGCGCAGGTTTGAAGATTTAGGTTGTGGGTGGTGGATCGTGTGAATGCGAGGGGAGATTTGCAGAGAGAATCAGTTGCATCGACCGCTGCCTAGCACCGCCTTGAGCACCTAAAGACGCCTAGGCGGCTGCCTAACCTGAATGATTTAGCCCAAATCGGATCGGGACTACACCATCGAGCGTCGATTTTTAGAACATTGATAATAAGTACTTCTCTATAACCACTGCACATATACATATAGCATTATTTAAAAACTAAATCATTGCGTTTTCAAGCTTTTATTTTTTTGATAAATTAAAATGCTCTCCCGACAAAGCTAATTTTATCGGTAGAGAAAAATTGTGCAAACAAACTGTGTGTCAACAAAGGATGAGGATCCCATCTAGATTCAAATGATGGGAATCCTATGGATCTTTACATCATAGCCGTTCATTGTATATCGTGCGGTCAGAAATCATTTGAATTTTATTATTTAAAATTGAACACAAATAATACCTGACAAAAACTGATCACACGATATACGATAAATAGCTAGGATGTGAGGATCCCTAAGATCCCCACCATTTGGATCCAGATGGGATCCTCACCTGTCGACAAACACATCTTGTTGGCTATAAGGTACATTTCGAAGGCTTATAAATCATTTTTTGACGAATTGTCAGGGATTAAGAATAGGGACGAAATATGTTTTGTCGGGAAAGAACCACTCAATACAGAAATGGCCAACAAATTTTTTCGTCCGGAAAGACTCTTAAGTTTAGGCTAGAGAAGTTATATAAGTTATATAAGTTCTTGGTTGATGAGTCGATATCATTAACTAGAGAAGTTATATAAGTTCTTGGTTGATGAGGTCATGAATAACAGTGGGAGGGTGCTCAAACCAAACTAAATTCAAAGGTAAAAATCATTTTTTGACGAATTGTAAAGGATTTGTCGGAAAAGAACCACTCGATACAGAAATGGTCAACAAATCTAAGTTTAGACTTTTATCAACAAACTAATTTTGTCGCTGAAGATAAAAAAAATAAAAAATAAAAAAATCTTTTAAATGAGTCGATATCATTAACTAGATAAGTTTTATATAAGTTCTTGGTTGATGAGGTCCTGAATAACAGTGGAAGGGTGCTCAAACCAAACTACATTCGAAGCAACAGACAAAGCTAACCTTGCCAAACGATGGGCAATTCCATTATTTTTTACGCGAAACAAAAACAAACTTACTAGCAGTAAACGAAGCTGCACTATAAAGGACATCCCCGGCAAGCAAATCCATTGTGTACCCACTATCCACACAAGTAGTGATGATGGATATAGCTTGGGAAGAGTCATTCTCCAAACGAACTCGATGATAACCCAACTGTGAGGCCAATCCCACCGCATGGAGCACCGCTTGCATCTCGACATGGAGCGCGGATGAGAGTGCTGGGATCTTCCATGCTCCTGCCCCCACGAAACCCCCTTGAGCATCTCTCAACACTACTCTCGCCCCACCAACCTTCTCTGGCAAATTTGTCGCACTGAACCCAACCATCCTCCATTATTTCTATTAGTAGATTAAATTATATAACGACAACACAACGATAATATAATCAACACTGCGACGAAATGTCAAAATAAGTTTATTACAGGTGTCAAGGGACAGGGCAGCAAGGTAAGGTAACTACTTTTGGTTGATGAAGGATCCAAATCTTTTCACCAAGTCCGCAGCATTCTCACAGTCCGAATTGAACAAGTGAAACACATGTCCTTCACCATGCTCCACCACGTCGACACTCCCGCCCCATTCACTCTTTTTCAGGTCCTCATAGTACAGCTGGCCCGCCCCTCTCAGATGGTCTCCCGCCGCGAAAAATATCAACATCTTCCCGCACGCTAGCCTTTTGAAATCCTCTGGGGGCGGCCTCAGCCTACGATCCTCCAACCCACCGTTCTCCGGACATATGTACAGAAACATTTGGTCGTCCTCCTCCAAGCCCCCAAAGAACGGATGCACCAGCACAACTCCACCAATCTTCAAATCCGGTTGCCCGATGGACCCGACCCGGACAGCCAAATAGTGCGAAAAATTTGCTCCACAGCTGTCCCCGCCAATAAGCAACCGGTCAAAATCAGCGTACTTGTTTAACCACGACTCGGTTCCATACCCACTACCGTGGGACGCGAGCCATTTGAGCGCCGCCCATGAGTCTTCATAGCAAGCGGGTAGGGGGCGATCCGGGAACAACCCGTATTCGACGGACACTACGATTGCGTGGGCTTCAGCTGCCAATCGGCCGACGAAGTTGTGATAAATAGGAGAGAAGGCAGACTCGAACATAAACCCACCGCCGTGGAGGTAGAGGAGAACGGGGAGCTTTTGGGCCGGGTCGTGGATCTTGGGAAGGAAGATACGGGCAGAAACGGCGGGTTCGGGTTGAATTGTGACGTCCTTGGATTGGACACCAGTGACTGCGTCAGTCGAAGGGGGGACCTTTTGTGTCTTGTAGAATATTTCTATGCGACCGTCTTTGTACACCCGGAAGAAGCGAAATTCACGAGCAATCTCGTCGTTGATTGCCTCCATCTTGGATAAGAGGAGGTTACAGAGGCTAAAAGTTTTAGGTTTTAACCTAAGGTTGGTGATTTGAGAGAGTGATGGGATAATGGGAGGGAGAGACTAAGACAAAATTGTGGGGTTTAAAAAGGAAATGGAGCAACTTGCACATAAAGTTGTAGTCCTTGTTAAAAAAATAGTGGTTAGATCGTCCAAAGTTTGGGTTGTTGGGAATCTTTTGTGTTTGTCATTGTGTTTAACAAACGATATTATCTACATTAAGAAAGAAATGTGGGGTTTAAAAAGGAAATGGAGCAACTTGCACATAAAGTGGTAGTCCTTGTTCAAAAAATAGTGGTTAGATTGTCCAAAGTTTGGGTTGTTGGGAATCTTTTGTGTTTGTCATTGTGTTTAACAAACGATATTATTTACATTAAGAAAGAATTGTGATATTAATCTCACAAGAAACTAGTAATAATGTAATTTAAATTCGTCTTTTTAGCGACAATCGAACTTAAGATTTCTCACTTGCAAATGAAAAGATGAATGCCGGCAATCTTGTCATTTTACCTTATCTATATGTATCTTATGAAGTTGCAAAAGCATTCAAATAGTCTATTTTTCAAGCCACCCTTTAAAGATAAGTTATGCCAAAAAAGTAATGAAATTTGAAATTGTTTAGTTAGTCAATGATTAGACAATAAATAGACGAACGATGTTGTTCAGTTAAACATTGAAAGTTTGACAATGTTAATCAAGTACATAAACGATTTTCTAATTCGGTTGGTTTTTAGCAGAGTTGATTTTTTTTTAAATGACGTAGAAAATAAACAATTTCGATTATGTACAACATTACAAGATGAGAAGAAAAATCATAAATGTAGAATAGAAGGTCCGACTAAGAAGGTTTAGCATCTAGTCTTGTAATTGGCAATAGTGTTCATAATTCGATATAAACTACGCATTTGTATTAGTTAATTATATATGTTCTATCCTGGCCAAAAGAAGAAACAACAACCAAAAAAAGTGAAGATAATACTGAAATTAATGGTGTCTATCAGTTCAAGTTGGCGAGTTAACAAAGGGGAGGGGAAATTCGGTTAAGCTACACAATAGACAACCTAATTTAGTATCAAATTCGTCATCTACGAGATTCAAACCTAAGACCTCTCTCACTTCTAAGCAAAAAGGAATACCACCAGACCGTAGTACTGAGTGACTATTAATTTTTGTCATTTGATTTTCTTCAATTTATTCGATCCGACAGCTGAAAATTAAGAGGATGTGTGAAAAATAAAAAATGATATGTTGATAGCACACCCCTAAAGAAAGAGTGAGTCCTACAACACGTGTTTGCCGAAGCCAACATAGTACTATGAGTAAATGAGTCTGTTGATATGAGAAATCACTTTCATTATCTTTGTTTTAGTTCTGTACTAAACCACCAAGATAGGCAATTGCTGCTTTTGATTATTTAAGAGAGATTTTGGATACGATCTTTAGTTATTAATATTTTTTTTACTGAAGCCTTATTGGTTTTCAATTTTTTATTTTAGTCCCTAAAATTAATGTGATAATTTACTTCTATGTATGTTACTATATTTTTTAAATAAAAAATTGAAATTTATAGTTGTTTACATTAATGAGATTTTAAATAAAAACTCATAATTTGTGGGATTAAAAATCTTAAAATATAAATTATACTATTGTGTGTATGTATATATATAAACATGGGTACATTCATCAAAATTAACAAAAAAATTATTGTACCAAAACATGGGTACATTCTTCAAAACCACACAAAAAAAAAGAAATAGATATTAAGCTTAATAACATTAGTAAATTTCTTCGATTAAACTTTACATGGATACATTCTCAAATCAAAAGAAAAGAATGTACCAATATAAATTACAAAATGGATAAGAGAAAAATTGAATAGATTTTATATAAAAAAAAAAAAAAAGATACATTTTACATATAACAAATTGTTATATTTAAGAATGGGTACATTTTAATATTAAAAAATTGAAATAAAATTACATGAATGGGTGCATATAGGATTAAAAAATTGAAAACATTTTATAAAAAGCTAATGGGTACAAACTTATTCTAATTTTTTATTTATTTTGGAAATGTTTTAAATTGAAAATTAATTAGTGAGGAGTTTCATACGAGTGTGAGTATTAAAATCCAAAATCAATTATTATTTTTTATATTAAAAAATTATGTAACTGACGTGTAAATACATAATTACATTAATACTAGGAACTTGGATCAAAATCTGAAACTAATAAGGTTTTAATCAATTAACATTAGTAACTAGAGACCGGATACTAATTTTTTCATTATTTAATTATTAGGAAAATAAAACATTGAAAAATTAAAAATTAATAAGATACCATGTCAACAAGATGACGTGTTGACGTTGATTTAAACTTGTCACTTATGGCGTTATTGGTCTTTTTATGAGAAATTCTAAAGTACGAGACCTAATTTATCCGGCTCATTTCATCCTAGCCTTTCTACATGCACTCATGTGCATGCGAAAAATCTTTTTTATATTACGGCGCACTAAACGTAGCATGTAGAATTATTTTTTCTTTTTGCATTTGTTCACGCATAAAGACTTCTTATAGTTACAATATGTCAAACGCGTCGTACAATGTTTAATTTTAATATTTGTACTTGTCAAAAGACATAATTTCATTTTAATTTTTTAGCTAAACATTTGTATGAATTTTTACACCGCTAGATTTAAATTAAGATACTACAAGTCTCACAACTTGAAAAGAGAAAAGCACATAAACAAAATGAAGCTAAACATAATATTCCTGATCAATCTCCCATATCACAAATGCCACAAAATTGAAACTTTATGTCCAAATAGCAAAAAAAAATCACATATGCATACACCATTTAATTAGGATCATTTTGGTTCTCTAATTGTTAGAATGAGACCGTCTTTGTTTAAATAGTTTGATTGAGGTCCCTAGCGTCATTTGAGAGATTTAACTCGTACATTTATGCATTCAATACCCCCACAAATTATGAAATTTAAACAAATACAAATAACATTTTTACAATATAATAATTACTTTAAAATCAATAATAAAGTAATAGTATTCTTCACATAGTTCTAACAAAAAAGTAATGTACCCCATAATTATTAATTTATTTGAAAAATAAATATTGGCATATTATAAAACATAAAATAAATACATGTAACTATCGAAGTAAATAAACCACACAAAAAGACAAACTCAATATATAAAGAGAAAACTAACCCTCTGTCTAAAAAAAATCACAATAAAATTACAAACTTGAAGTCCGAATTTGTGACAACCTGTCCCTACTTTTACGTTTTTATTTATTTTACTCAAGGGAATTGACAAACATACCCTAGAGGCAAGGACTTTGACTTCCGTTAACCATCGTTTAGAGAAACGTATGACTTATTCTTTTAGCATATTTAAGTAGTACTCGTTGGTACAAACACATAGGTGAAAGCCGTTTACGAGTCCGGATTATAGCGGTATAGTTACGAAAGTTTGAAGTTGGTTATTTAAAGGTAGTTAATTGGTTAAGGAGGACCAATTAGATAAAAGGTAGAAAAGGGCAGCAGCCCAATCAGAAATCAGAAAAAAAAAAAAAAAAAAAAAAAAAAAAGGGGGGGAAGAAAACTCCCCGCTTTCTCGTGCACGCCACAATCGCGACCACCCAACTTCCAAGTTCGATTCCGGCCAACTCCGGTGGAATTTCTCGACGCCACCCCCGCCATATTGAAGCTCTCATTCCTCTCTACAAAATCCACCCAAGAACCACCTTGATTAACCTATGTATGTGGCGGTTTGAGGCCACGGAAGTTGACGGTTCTCACGATGTTCTGGCTACCCTTTTTATTTTTCCGGCAAAACGGCAAATCGATGGCTGATGCCACCACTTGCACTTTGTAGCCCATCATCCCAAGAGCAAAACCCAACCAACCTTGACCCCGTTGGACCACCGTAGACGATGAATCGACACTGGGAAGCTTTAGGCACCTGCCGGCTTCGTGGGCAAAATTGACCATCTTCCGTCCACTTTTGGACTTTGTGGCAGGTATGAAAGTTGTTTCTCTCTTTGAGATCTTCATTTTTGTGAAATTTGAGAATTTTTAGAAATAGTGAAATTTTCCGGCGAACTGTGGCGGCCAGTGGGCCTAGACTCCACCTGACCTTCCTAGGCTAATTTTGAAGCCCCAATTCCACATTTGACATCCGTTTAGTGAAATTATGATGTTTAATATAGTTTCATAGTTGACCACTTAGTCAACCATTAAGAGGTCTTTGTATGAATTGACAATCCAACTGTTGGATCGTCACCAAATTTTAATACATTATGGTATGGAATATTTGAGGATATTTGAAACTTACAGATTAGAAATCTGACGTATGGATCTTCCCAAATTGGACTTGTAAGTTCATAAAATAAAACATTGACCGCCACTTGAATTGGCAATTGGCAGAGATCCAACCGTTGAATCGTAATGAAACTTTAGTATTATGTTCTAGAAGTTTAATGTGGATCTTTAGAAGTTTTGGATCGAAAATCCGAGATGCGGATCTTCCGGATCGAGTTACGTAGAGTTGTGGACCCTACCGTTGATCTTTGACCGAAGGTTGACTTTTGGTCAATGGATCTCAAATCATTCTAGAACGTCCTTGGAATATGTTTTATGTAAACTATGGGTTCTATGCAGGAGTGGATTTGGTACATTACTGTAAACTATGGGTTTTATGTAAACTATATGACATCAACTTATATTTCAGCTAACCGTAAATATCGAACGTGATATCAAAGATCTGAACCGTTCATCTTCTTACATCCGCCAGATGATCATGTTTTCAAAAAATAAAATTTAAAAAATAAAATTAAGTAAGAAGAATAAAGCGTAAATGACAATCGACGGTTAAATATAAATTTAAGGTTTATGGATTAAAGTGTTTGATTTTGAAGCTGATCTCTTCATGAAAGTTATAAAGCTTATCATTATAAGTGATTGTATACTTTTTTTTTTTTTTTTTTACATTTTTTACACTTCTACAATAATTATTATTAATTTTGCCCTCAAATAATTATATGAATAAATACATAATATAATATTAATAATACTGGTAGGTACGGTATACCACCGGTACTGGTTTTGGATTCCAGTACCGTACCAAAACAGTATGGTACAGTACAAATACCATACCATTACCAATTGGGACAAATTTTTGGTAATAATTTGGTATGGTATGGTTGGTAGGGAGGTTGGTACGGTAATTTGGTAAAAAATTTCACCCCTAGTTCTATGGATAAGAGTTCTGAGACGTGACTGAATAATTGTTCTAGGTGAGGATCGTTCGTGACGTCTTAATATTCATGCTTGGGAGTTGTAGCGCGGACCTAAGGTGAGTGGGTCTTTTCCCTTCTATCGTATATCTATATATATATAAGATTGACATCTCCACAAACGTTTATAAATTGAATATTTCATATAACCTATTTAGGGTACAAACGTTTATAAATTGACATCTCTACAAACGTTTATAAATTGAATGCTTTGAAGGACTAGCACGAACTACGAATGGCTTGATCCCTGTTTAGGGTACGTAGGTAGTCTAACGAGACGTTAGATGCAGCCATATAATAAATGAGACTAAATAATTGAGACAATAGCCTTGTTTGGGGAATTGAGCAATGTGAGGGACATTGGTGGAAAATGTGAGATTTAACCTTATGATTTGGCGGTTAAATGTTGGTCATAAATCAATGTGTGAAGAATCAAGAAATTAAAGTAAGGAAACATAAGTAATGATAGTTAATTAAACTAGTGTCTAGTTGGGCTTATCACCGATAATTATTCCCCAAAATAAATAGTGTGGAAGTGGGGCATTGATAGGAGCATATTCATGCGACTTAAATGGTTTGTTCTCGTGCATTTACGTTATGTTTCTCTAGTTATTTTAGTCCTTTATGCTTCTATTGTGTGTTTTCAGGTTCTAAGGGCAAGGTATGCAAAAGGATGCCTTTTGGAGCCTTTTGGAGCAAATTAGAGATTGGAATGGATATCATATGCTTGGAGCCAAGAGGATGGACGAAATTAAAGACTTGAAGTAGGAAAGTTAAATCCTAAAAGACCTCATGTTTAAGCATCATTGAAGACTCCTACGCATTTTAGAACACAAAAACAACATTCCTTGCAACCTTAGGACATTGTCGTGTGTTTCCTTGTGTCTCCCTTCCTTGCCATGCAAGGAAGGGCTTTGTTCCCTATTTTAAACACTTAAAGCATTCACTTATCATATCATTCACTTATTATAAGCATTCACTTATCATATCATTCACTTATCAAACCATTCACTTATCACTTCCATTCACTTATCACTTATCACTTCCATTCACTTATCACTCACCACATATCATTCATTTATCACTTAACATATCATTCACTTATCACTTAACATATCATACACTTATCATAATCATTCACTTATTCTTTCATCATTCAACCACCAATTCAACACATGCATCTTCAAACATATCAACCCTACAAGCACATGCTCCCCCTAATCCATTGCCGTGCCTTCCTCAACCATTTCAGCCACATTCTTCCACTTTGCCTTTCATCATTGCACCACAAATCAATCAACACATGCATTCCCTTCACATTCACCCACATGCACATTTAATCATTCATTTCCCAACTCAATACCGTGCATTTGACTCCCATTTCCAGCATGCATTCACATGCATTTTCAGCACCTACACACCTACATTCCACATGCATAACCAACCTAGTGTCACTCCCATTCATTCCCTTTAATCATTCAGCCACCATCATACATTTATTCTCTTCCCAAACACATACATAACCTGCCATCATTCCAGAAAAACATCCCATGCCGTGGCCTTCATTCCCATTTCCAGTTTTTCCCTTTACATTTCACATGCATTCCATACTTTTCCTAGCTGTTTTCCATCATTATTTCAGCCATCATTCACTCTTTAATCCACATGCATTCACACACACTTCACACAAACAACATTCACATGCTTTCACAAGCTTTTCCCAACAAACAAATCAGCCAACACATGCACCAAAACCTTCAATGCCGTGGGTTCCCTTGGCTTTCCAGCATTCCCCTTGTGCAATTCCAGCTTTCCACCCACTTTCCTAGCTGTTTTTCACATGCATTGCAGCCACATTCTCACCCATTCTCTCCCTATATAAACCACACACACTTCATTCATTTGTCATTCATTCACTCCCCACTCCATCTCCATTTCTCACACCACAACTAACACAAACACTTCCCCTTAGAATCCAAAACCGTGAGTCCCCCTTCCACTTCTCCTCCATTGCTTCCATTTCCACCACTCCTCATCCATTTCCATAATCCCCCAAACCTCACCTTAGACCTTGTGCTACAACAACGAGGAAGATAAGAGGGCCTAAACGTTCATACAATTCAAGTTTGAGTTGTTGGAATGTTTAGGTGTTTCTTTGATTTCAAAGTTTAAATTCAATTCTCTTTGTTTTGTACGTATGAGGAATGGAAGAGAAGAGTGCCTAAACGTTCATACAATTCAAGTTTGAGTTGTTGGAATGTTTAGGTGTTTCTTTGATTTCAAAGTTATGAGGAAATTCGAAATATATGTTTATGCTTACATTTTGATTTGATTACTTCTAATTGCATTTCATAAGTTGTGATTCAATTTGTTTAACCGTTTGATTGATAACTTATTTATGTATGTTTATTGAGAGTGCACGCTTAATTTTCATGCATGAATATGACGCTAGAATATAAGTGAGTTTCACCTAATAGTTACGAACTTATATTCACAAGTAGTGGAGGTTGCTTATAAACAATCGCGTTAAACAAATTCTTGGCATAAGTTTCATGCGTATTCCATAGTAACGAATGCCTCGTCAACACTTATAATTTTCATAGAGCGTAATGATTCTTGCTTGTATCTCTTCTATGCATTCATGTTGAGGACTTGTGGGGAATGTTTTGAATTGTTGTATGCGCTAACCCATCCAATTCAATAACGTTAGGAAGATTTGAAGGTTAATTAGTGCATCACGGTTAACTTGGGGTGTTGAGAATTCATGGTTTATTGAAATGCAATTGGAAATCATTTTATTATGCAAGTATAACATGTATGGAGATGAACCCCTTAGCCATTCTATCATCCATTCATTCCATTCCATCAAATTCGTTTTACAATCTGTTTAGTTTATTAACTTGTTTTGTTATTTCAATTTTCGTATAAATCTAAATCCCCCTTTACTTTAATGTCCAATTTAGTTAGAAATCAATTTAGTTTGTGCTTTTAAGTGTTTTGATTCATTTTATTTCCCAATTTCGTCCAGATTCACCAAAGTGCTCAAAACTGCCCAGAAAGTGATTTTAAGGCAGTTTTGAGTGTTTTGGGTGATGTTTGAGTCTTTTGGTTTGTTTTAATGTTTTAAGTGTTTAGTTTTACATTCTTTGAGTTAGTTTAGTGTTTTATATTGTGTTTTTACGTTCTTGAGTCAAGTTATTACTTAATTTCGTCCAAATTTGTGTTTGTGCTCAAATCTGCCCAGAAAGTTGTTTTTAGGCAGATTTGAGTGTGTTTGTGTTGTTTTGAGTCTTTTGGTTTGTCTTAGTGTTTTAAAGTTTAGTTTTGCATTCTTTGAGTCTAGTATAGTGTTTCATATTGTTATTTTACGTTTTTGAGTCAAATCCAAGTGGCTAACAATCCCTCCTAATCCCCGGTCCAGAACGATCCCTACTTATACATATACTACAATTTGACAAAAAGAGGGTTTAATTTGTGTGCGTATAATTCTCGCATCAGGCATTATAGATTATCCATTTCACGCCATGTTGTATATATATATTTGGAAACACTGTGTTATGGTTGAGTATTAGATTGCATCATGGCATATCCATATGTATATTATCTGCACATAATTATTGTGAACGCTTTGAAGTGTAAAGGTGAACGCAGGACACAAAGGTAAGTTCAGGTGAGTTTATGGTATTAGTTGAAATGATGGAGTTATGGCATGACTACATTTATGTTTTAGGCAACTCTGACATTGTCGTACATGTTGTAATAATTGGCAACTCCGACCTTGTCGTACAGGTTGCCCATAAGTCGTACATGTTATATTAGATGCAGTTAGAGCTCATAAACCTGCACCCCGGTGTTAGTGCTCCCGCCCGTGGCCATGGCACAGTCTTTCATGTGATGTTCACCTCCCTCACCTTATGCTTACCTTGGATCCAAGGCAGGCGCACAGTCCTGTCGTACAGACCATAATAGGTGGTTCCGACTCGTAGTTGACCCGTGATTATTCACACAGTCTTCACGTGATCGTAACACTTGAGCGTTTTTATTTACACCCAATCCTATCGTACAGACCACTTTAGGTGGTTCCGACTCGTGTGCAGATATACTTATTAAGCTATTGGCTAGCATGTGAGCTATTAGGTATCATGTTATTAAGCTATTGGCTAGCATGTTGATGAGTTATTGATTCAATCATACAGGTCACGTGAGGTGACTTAGGCTAGCATGTTGATGAGCTATTGGTTCAGCCGTACAGGCCACAATAGGTGGATCCGGCTGACATACCATTTCATATTGATTTATTTCACCTGGGTTACTTATTCTTGTTGAGATATTTGACACGACATAGTTGCGAGACTATTATTTTGGTTATGGTTTTGAGTTATAGTCATGCCTGTTATTTTCTGGGAAATTATACAGGTGTTACGGCGAGGGGTTACTGCCTTTGGTAATTGAAATTGATTTGAAAAGTTTTGTTTCGCTCACTTACATTTTCTATTTTTGCACCCCTCCAGGTTCTAGCAGCAGAGTTCCATATCGACAAGGATTCGTGGCACTTTTCAGTACATATGTCTTCTTATGATGGTATAATCATTATCTTACCTTATTGTACTATACATATGCTCTGTATCATGCGTGAAATGGGTCCAGACGTGCTCATCGCGCACTCGTGTACTTAAGCACTTTTAGATTTTAATTTATTCACATTTTATACACTATCACACTTTATGGCTTCATCACCTTCTAGGTGTCGGCCAGTATAGCTCGATTCGAGATCCTAGTGGACATTCTGGGTCGGGATGTGTCAAAATTAGTCACACAACATATACAAAATATATGTCTTGTATTCGGAAACATTGTTCATAATTCCATATAAACTATGGGTTTGTATTAGTCAATTGCAAATGTTCTTTCCTAGCCAAAAGAAATGGAATAGGATTCTCTCCCTCCTAATCTCTCTCCCTTCCCATCTCCTCTTATTTAAACGATTACTATTAAACAACGTCAATATTTTATTTTGAATTTGTTCTATAGATAAAAAGACAAAAATAAAAGTGTGAGAGAGGAAGGAAAATGGATGTAGTAGAACAGGAAAGAATTCTACTATGGAAGAACAACAACAACAAAAAGTGAAGAAAAAAAAAAATTATTGACTTAACGAAAGAATTGAGTCCCACAACATGTATTAACAGTTTGAGTCCTTTGGGAATCTTTTGTTTTTGTCTTAGCATCTCAGTCCAGATGCAATGATGTCAAAGAAAGGATGGATTCCATGTTTCGAAGAAAACAAACAGAAAGCAGATAATATTAATAGGATGTATGGTGGGATGCCGCAATGCACATCGGATGTCTGGTGGTGCCTATGAGTACCGCGGAAGGCAAAGGTAAACTTTGTGTACTATCCTTATGTTTCGTAGTTTTTAATATTTAGCATCTCAGTCTCATACATCTGTTAGTCAAATTGTTATTTCTCCCGTTAAGTGATGACGTGGTACCTATGTGGACAATGACTGGGAGCCACGTGTCATTAAAAATATTAAAATAATTAATTAAATAAAAGTTATCAAAAAAAAAAAAAAAAAAAAAAAAAAAAAAAAAAACACATCTCTTCTCCCACCCAACCCCCTCCCTGGGGCGCCCAACCCATAACAAGAACAAGAACCCAGAAGAAGGGAAAAATAAAAACCCAATCTTGCCCCTAACCCAGAAGAAGAAGAAGGAAAAAAAAAACTCAGTTCGTCACTTCCATATTAATGGAGATCTACCACAAAACCAGTCCAAAAATCATCTCAAACTCCCCATCTTAAAGTATTTTCGAAATTCACCCACACTGAAAATCCCAAAATATGGCGTTCATGGTCTGGGTTCGTGTTTACGGTCACAGGGCGGGGGGGGGGGGGGGGGGAAGGGGGAAGGCAGGTGGGTCGCAGGGGCGACGAACTGGGTTTGGGTTGCTATTTTTTTTTTTCCCTCTTTCTTCTAGGTTGCAGACTCGGTTTTTCTTTTTTTCTTTTTTATTCTTCTTCTTCCTCCTTCTTCTAGGTTGCAGATTCGATTTTTTTTTTTTTCCCTTCTTCTGGGTTGGAGACAGGGGGAGAAGGGATGGGTTTTTTTTTTTTTTTTTTTTTTTTTACTTTTATTTAATTAATTATTTTAATATTTTTAATGACACGTGGCACCCAGTCATTGTCCTCATGGGCGCCACGTCATCACTTAACGGAAGAATTAACAGTTTGACTAACAGATGTATGAGACTGTTCCAAAATTAACACTTTAGGTATGACTCTGGGACGAAAAAAACTTGATGTACTAAATATTGAAAACCACGAAACATGAGAGTAGTAAACAGAGTTTAACCCAACAAATTATCATGATCAGCAGTTCTTAAAAAAAAAAAAAAAAAAATATATATATATATATATATATATATATATATTATCATGATCAGCTAGTGGATAATCCACTTGAAGAAACCACTTTGAGAAATGGCACCGTCCCACTATTTCTTAGTACAATTCTATTGTAAAAGATAAAACTTAGCCTCATTTTTCTTTCTGTTAATTTGTTGTAATCGTTTGTTAGTTTGTTGAGTTAGTTTGGCTAAGTTTGTTATGGTGGTTAGGCTAAATTGGTTTGGCTAAGTTTGTGGGTGTGTGTTTGGACCCTATTTTACACTATCGGCCCTAGCAATCGAGGCCTGAGAATGAATAAAATTCTGAACGGTTGGATTGAAAGAAAATTAAGATGATTGATTAATAATTTATCTGGATATTATTATGATTTTAATCATAATAAAATTATTTCTAAAAGTGTAGATGTTTTTGGGTCAGTTATGTGCACGTGGCATAAGTGTCGTGTGGTAATAAAGTTTCAAAGGTGTTTTGCTTTGCAGAAAGCATGGGGTAATGCTAAAATAATGGTGATGGAATTATGATGAGGTAAGAAGTCTGGATAGGTTAGGCTTTTGGTCATGATGGGATAAGTCAGGATGGGCTTTTATCTTGTTTGAAAAGTAAGCATGGATGATAAGCTTCAGCCTATAGATGAAATAAGGAAATAGTGACGTGATGCAGCAGGAGGTTACCATGCATGCAAGAAATTTTTAGTCGTGACAGGAATACAAGTAGTATACCACATGTTTTATGAATGGTAGGAAATTTATTTTTTAAGTTATTAACTTTTTAGCACACATATCCCACCATTTGTTTAGTGACATGTGATGTACCATCCCGTGTACCGATCACACTGAAAAATCTCTCATGCATGCATAGATAAAGATTATGAAATGATGGTGGGACCCAATATCCTTGGCAGGATGCCAAGAATTTTAGTCAAATGGCATCACATGCAAGATTTGGAGATAAAGTGGCAGTACATCAGGTTACTGCAAATGAACACGTGGCTCCAGTTTGCATGAGATGATTATTTGTGGTTGAGCTTTGAGTTAATTAAATGTGTCAGAATGAGATAAAGATAAGTTAAATGACTAAAACCTACGCAACGTAAATTGGCTTGTGAGTTTGAAATGCAATTGGATTCTGAAACAAGTGTCAGCCGCTGAAGCTAGTGTAGCAGCTTTATAAATATGGAGCGACATGCAATTGAGAAGTCCCTTCAATTCAACACATAAATTGCCTTGAGCAAAGGTTTCAACAACCCTGAGAATTTTATCCTTCTCCCCTCTCTTCCTTCCGACACATCTTCAATTTGGATAAATAGCACTGTAAAGGCAACCAACGACATCTTCAGTTTGGATAAACAACACTGAAGCCGTAGAATCAGCCGATTTATGAGCACCTTCAGTTTAGATAAACAACACTGCTTCGAAACCTACTGGTTATTTATCCAAGTCTCGATCAACAAGGATTTCTGAGTCCTTGTTGGTAAAGGTCATCTTATAAGCCTTCTCGACGTAGTGAGGCGTTACCAGGTTACTATATTCGGCACATTGAAAGCCGAATTTGATATTGAACTTCATAGAACTAGCAGCCTTGTCTTCAGGCTCTAAAACCCGAAAGCCGAGATATGTTCCATTCTCAGCCGCAGTCGCGAGAACAAGAAGTCAGCAGTGCCCCTAACACTACATCAATATATTTTACTCCCCAGCCGAGCTTAGCCAACAAGTTGGCACGCCCCGCACACAACCGAATGACGTAGTTAGCTCATTAGCTACTCGGCATGTGCGCCACATAGGCTTGGTAGTTTTTATGGTTAACTGTGTGTCAAGCCATTGTATAAATACCACTTGTAAGTTATGATTGTTTATTAATGAAAGTATAATTTCTCAATATGATAACACCTGATTTTGTCTCATGACCCGATCCGAAAAACACTACCTCCTTCTCTTGCTTTGAATCTTTGTCTTCCTCATGACGATCTTCAAGTTTTTGCCAATTCTCTTTACAAATCCTAGCTCACAAAGATGGTGACCTCTTCTTCTCCCTCCTTCAATTTGGCTTCTTAAATTCATCATTCTCCGCTCATGAATTCGAGCCCCAATTCCTCAATTTCTTCCATCATAATCCAAAATATTGGATCTCTGGTTCCAATTAAACTTACAACCATAATTGCCTCACCTGGAGTGCATAGTTCCTTCTGATCTTTTGTCAGTACAATCTCGTTGAATTGTTGATCGATTCCTGACTCCTTTGCCCAAATTTATTCTTGATTCTTCATGAAAACTTCAACTCTGAATCCTAAGTTTGTTACTTGGTTCAAAAATGACCAGAATATTCTCATCTGGCTCAATTCTACACTCTTTGACTCTCTGTTTCCATATGCAATCGGTGTGACTTCGACTCGAGTGCTTTGGGCAAGATTGGAATCGCAACTTGTGACAGCTTTGCAATTGCACATTTATAAGCTTTGATCTCTTCGAAATATCACGAAAGGTGATTCCATTGCTGTACTTTATCTTCAACAAATTGAAGTAATCGTAGATGCTCTTACTAGCGCTTGATCTCCGGTTGATGATATTGAGCTCATATCAGTCACTATTTATGGCCTTCATCCCGACTATGAATCATTTATGGATACAATTCAGTATCGTCTTGGTATTACTACAATTGATGAGCTCTTACTTTTCAACAAGGAAATTCAACTGACAAATAGAAAGAAATCTTCTCCATCTTCATTAATCCAAGCTTTCAATTCATCCACTAGCATTCCCTACCCCAACAAATAACTCTAATTCTCAAGCTTTTCTGGCTTATAATGCATCCAATTTCAATCAACACCAAGGTCTTGGCATGGATCTAAACTTCTCAAACCCTAGAAATAATCATAATCGAGGCATGGACAAAAAAATTTCCAACTATCAAGGCAATAACAATAATCAACGATATAATCAGAGATGAAGTAAAATGTACAATCGTAGTGGACAAGTTGGATTCAACAATTCTTAAAGGCTCTTTGGATCTTGGTTTTTTGTTATCTAAAAGTTCAACACCTCTGAGTATAAATGCCTTTTCAGATGCTGATTAGGCAGGTTGTTCAATTGATAGGAAACCAACAAAAGGATAATGTGTGTTTTTGGGCAACTCTATAATCAATTAGAGTGCCAAGAAACAACCTACAGTGACCAGATCATCTACTAAGGCAGAGTATAGATCATTAGCAAACATTGCTGCAAAGCTTACTTGGATATGCAAACCTTTAGTTAGTGTTGGCTTGGTCTTTTCTTTTCCTCCTAAGCTCTAGTGTGACAATATTTCAACAATATCCTTAGCCAAGAACCCAATCTTCCATGCTCGGACCAAACACGTGGAGATATACTACCAATATATAAGAGAAAAAGTTATTTCAATGTTGTTTCAGTTCAGTTTGTTTGCTCACAAGACCAGATTGCAGATATTTGTACTAAATCATTGTCAAAGCCAAGATTTCTTCTTCTCAGACACAAACTTTCACTCAGAGTTCTTAAGTTCAGTTTGAAGTGGGAATATTAAAGACAATTCTCTAATAAAAGATAAAACTTAGCCTAGTTTTTCATTTTGTTAATTTGTTGTAATTGTTTATTAGTTTGTTGAGTTAGTTTGGTTAAGTTTGTTATGGTAGATAGGCTAAGTTGGCAGTACAAGTGTGTGTGTCAAGCCATTGTATAAATGCCACTTGTAAGGTTATGATTGTTTTTGTGTTTTTGGTCAAAGGAAAGATTTTATTTCCAACAAAGTACAAATACATAAAATTCTAGATACAAGAAGTTAGATCAAGAGAAAAGAAGCACCGCAGACTTTAAAGCTAGTGCCCAAAGTCAACAAAGGGCTAGCGCAAAAACCAAGCAAACAAAAAAACCTAAGTTGTTTGTACCATACTTGACCAATCCCGAAACTACTGAGCACCGATCAACAATATACCATCAAAGACCCACAAGAGTTTCCCTCCAGCCAGGAGGCCAATCACAACGCGACACGTGTCGATATTAGTGGCCAATCACAGCACGACATGTGTCGATATCAAAGGCCAATCACAGCACGACACGTGTCAATGTCAGAACAAAGCTAGAAACTTTCTTTTATAAAAAGGGACCATTCTCCCACAATAATCCCTAATGTCATTTGTACTAAACTATTCACTAGAACTCACTAAAGGAAACCTTGAATCTATGTATTTGTGTAAACCCTTCACAATTAATGAGAACTCTTCTACTCCGGGGATGTAGCCAATCTGGGTGAACCACGTACATCTTGTGTTTGTTTCCCTATCCCTATCTCTTAACATACTTATCCACACTAGTGACCGAAACAATCTAGTGAATGTCACAAACTTGACATTTTCTGTTGTTCCAAAGTCCTTGCCGATTTTGTGCATCAACATTTGGCTCCGTCTATGGGAAACACACTTACTCCTACTCTCTTCAGCTTTGTCAAGCTGGTTTCCACCATTCGTACACTCTCTTTTGGCCAAGCATCCATCTCCAACATGGGGAGCGAAGGAAGCCACAGCACACAGAACGACACCCCCTCGTGCCTAGTGTAAGGCAGCAAAAGAAGTTTGCTCTTCAAGCTAAAGTCAAGCTGGAAACTCGAAACAACAGGATAATGATGAAGAATGAGGTCCTTCAGGAGCAGTATGAGAAGCTCTTCGAGATGCTCCATAAGGCTAGGCATACTCAAACACACGAGCTCATTGCCCTCGTGGAAGTCAACCACCAAATGGGTGCCCCCCAACACGGAAGGCCACCGATCTTCGACATGGCTGTTCCTAATGAGAAGTGAGTTAATCATCAAGGTTTTGATCAACCTGAGGCCTCTCTCAACCCAACTACCTCGACCCGAATCAGGAGAAGTGGAGGAAGGCATTTCCTTGCAGAGGGAGCAGAATGATCGAAAGCCATTTATCGCGACTGTCGAAACTTCCTAAGACAACGTCGAGAGAATCCCATCCACATAAGCTCAAAGATCAATGACCCAAGGGTTTCTGAAAGACTCGGTCCCCTCCCACGACCAAAGCCAGCTGTCAATCTAAGAAATGAGCGACAGGTCCCAGAGGAACATAAAGGTAAAGGAGACTCGGAAGTATTTCGACAAACTCGCTTTAGAAGTCAGTACGGCGAGTCCAAGAAACAATCACACGCTCTTGATCAAACTTTCTTACTTCTAAGAGGTAATGGAGACTTATAGAAGAAAACTCCAATAATACATGACTCCACTCAGGACCCCCGTGTCCTTCATCTCCTTAAGGAAGTAAACAATTTGAAGGCTGAACGTCAGGGTGAGATACCTGACTAGAACCAACCCAAGCCTGGCCCTCTTACAAGAAGGATCCTCAACACCCCCTTCAAGCGAAGACAAAACAGAAACTCGGCTTACAACTCTACACTGGAAGGGATGATCCGATTGAACACCTTAATCTCTTTGAGTCCACCATGGCATACCGATGAAGAGCGATGTCTCCTCTTCCCCTCCACCCTCTTTGGTGAAGCTCTAAACTGGTATTGTCGTCTTCCACCTGAGACGATAGACTCATTTGAGGAATTAAGGAAACTGTTTATCTCTCAACACATCTTCCAGACCGATCGCTTACACTCTGCAGATGACTTGTACACCATTCATTAGAATCCGGACGAGTCACTACAAAAGTATGTCGGCCACTTTAGCCATGAATATTCTCGCTGCGCTGAAGCAGATGATAAGACCGCCCTCAAGGCCTTCATGGCAAGCCTACGTGACTATTTCTTCAAGTATATGATCAATGCCAACACTTGGATGACGTATTCTGAGGTGATGGCACAGGCTTACAACCACGCTTCCATCTAGGCAATGACATATCAAGGGAAACCCTCTACAGCCACCCCTTATCAGCAAGTGGGGAGTGGGAGCCAAATCCAACCAAATGAGAAGACCTCAACCTTCCAAACTGCAGCGGCGTCCCTCCCTGCCTTACTTAATGCTTCGCCAAGACAACAGACATATCAACCTCAAGGCAAGAGGAAAGATTTCCATCCTCACCAGTCTCATTTTAGTAAGAAGAGTAAGGGGCACTATCGTGATAACCAAGGGTATCACCACAATAATGTCCGCCCCCAGACAGTCAACGCAGTGGGCCAAACACATGTCAAAACATGCCCTACCCTAAGGTATAAGACGTAACACATTTGAACACCACATGCGCGACCATTTACCCCAGTATAGCTCACCTGATACCTAAGCCAAAGCCGAGGCAGCTGGATTACAAGTCCATGAAGAACACGGGTGTGTTTTGCTGCTACCACGAGTATAATGGCCATGATGGCAAGAAGTGTATCACCCTCCGTGATCATATTGAAGCTTTAGCACGTGAAGGAAAAATTGATCAATTCCTCCATCCTCCAAAGGATAACCGTAACCAACGCTAAGTGAATGTGATATATTCCATAAATGGCAACACACCCGTATCTGAATCTTCTAACAGGGCCATGAAAAACAGTGAACGAACTTTGAGGCATGGCCACCAAGTATTTCACGTAGAAGACATCAAGGGAGGCAAGTATCAAAAGCTTAACTGGGATCCAATATCTTTCTACCCTAAGAAAGAAAGAGGTATCACCTACCCTCACAACGACTCACTGATTGTGGAGGCTCGCAAAGCCAACTTTGATGTACGACGAATCCTAGTAGACACGGGGGCTTCGGTCAATATCATGTTTGTTGAAGCTTTCAGGGCACTTAATGTAGCTAAACACTTGCTCGATCGCTCAGTTTTTCCTTTGATAAGCTTTTCTGGTGATGTCGTGCAACCTTTAGGGAGCGTACATTTACCCTTCACCATCAGTACAGGCCCTTACACAGCCACCATCATCACTAACTTCTTGGTGGTTGACTGCCCAACAGAATACAATGTCATCTTTAGGTGCATGGGCATTAATGATCTCAAGGCCATGGTATCTACACATATGTTGTTTATGAAATTTCTAACCCCATATGGCAACGGTTACATCAGAGGAGATCAACTTAATGCACGATCATGTTACAACACTTCAGTCAAGCAACAACATTTGTCTGTGCCCAAAGAAACACTTTCTATACATGACCAAGTTATAAAGACCAGCTTGAACAAAGCCAACTTGGATCTTCACGGTGGTAATAGTTAGCCCGACGATCCTCGAGACTATTCTTTCACCCAGCAAGCACAACCTGCTTAAGAGCTAGAGAAGGTCCATATCTCAAAAGATTATTCGGACTACATAGTGAAAATTGGCACCACTTTTTCACCACCATTTCGGTTGGCATTGATCTTTTTTTTGCAAGAGAACATTGAAGTCTTCTCCTAGTCATACGAAGACATGCCCGGCATACCTCCCGATATCATCTGTCATCGCTTGAGTATTGATCCCAAAACCAAGCCGATGAGACAGAAGTACAGATCTTATGACGTTGAACAATACGAAGCAATGAAGGCAGAAGTTGAAAAACTCAAAAGCATAAGCTTCATCCGTGAAGTCAATTATCCAACGTGGGTAGTAAATGTGGTCCTCGTTTAGAAAAATCCGACCAAGGAAAGTCTCTTGCTACAAAAGATCTTGTGGAGAATGTGTGTCGACTACACCGACTTAAACAAAGGATCCCCAAAGGATAGATTTCCCCTTCCTCTCATTGATAGACTTATAGACTTTATAGCAGGGTATAAACTCTTGAGCTTTATGGATGTTTACTCAGGTTACAACCAAATCCTCATGAACCCTTCAGACCAAGAACACACGGCCTTCACTATTGACAGATGACTATATTGTTATAAATCATGCCATTCGGCCTAAAGAATGCAGGTGTAACTTATCAGACATTAGTCAATTCGATTTGAACAGATTGGGAAGAGCATGGAAGTTATGTTGATGATATGTTAGTCAAAAGCAAACATGCTGACCAACACATCATCAACATGTCTGAAACCTTTTCCATCCTGAATAAGTATCGAATGAGGTTGAACCCTAACAAATTCGCCTTCGGCGTGGGCTCTAAAAAATTCTTGGGCTTCATGATTAGATAACGAAGCATTGAAACTAACCACGAGAAGATCAAAGCAATCATTAACATGAAAGAACCGGTAACTTCAAAAAACATCCAGAGCCTTACTGGCAAAGTGGTAGCCTTGACCAGGTTTATTTCTAAGGCCACAGACAAATGCGCTCATTTTTTCAAAGCACGTAAGGGAAGTAAGAAGTACATTACGTGGACTGATGACTGTGCCGAAGCATTTAAGAACCTCAA
Source organism: Pyrus x bretschneideri (assembly GCF_019419815.1). Taxonomy (NCBI): domain Eukaryota; kingdom Viridiplantae; phylum Streptophyta; class Magnoliopsida; order Rosales; family Rosaceae; genus Pyrus; species Pyrus x bretschneideri. Next base: position 7,662,506 of record NW_025999391.1, on the reverse strand, counting down.
GGAGTACATGAGTAAAGCCCCTCTGCTCTCCAAACCTGAAGTTGGTGACACCCTAATTATCTATCTGTCTGTCTCAGCTTCAGCAGTTAGTTCCGTCCTCATTCGAATGGATGGTAGTATCAAACGCCATGTCTATTATGCTAGCAAGGCTCTAAAAGATGTAGAGACACAATACTCCAACATTGAGAAATTAGCTCTAGCATTAGTCATGTCTGCTTGGAAACTTCGCCCCTACTTCCAAGCACACTCCATCATCGTGCTTACCAATCACCCATTTCGACAAATACTTCAAAGTCTTAACATTTCGAGGTGAATGATCAAATAGGTGACAGCACTGGGTGAGTTTGACATTTCTTACCACCCAAAGCCAGCTGAGAAGGGCCAAGCAGTTGCAGATTTCATCGCCGAATTCACTTATCTTGTTGACATTTCTCCTACACCTGAGGCAGTGGCTTCATTACCCCCGGAAGTTCGGAAAGTAGAACCAACACTCCTAGTATGGACTCTATATGTTGATGGCTCATCCAACTAATAGGGCTGTGGAGCAGGACTAGTCTTGAATACCCCCGACAAAGTAGCAATGGAGTATGCTCTTCACTTCAAATTCAAGGCATCAAATAATAAGGCCGAGTATAAGGCCCTTTTAGTAGGCTTACGTTTGGCCAAACACCTTGGAGTTAAACAAATTGATATCTTCAGTGACTCCCAATTGGTGGTTAAACAGGTCACAAACAACTTTGATGCTAAGGATAACTTCATGGCAGCGTATCTTGCACAAACGCAGCTTTTGCTCAAGCACTTCCACTACCAAATCACCCAAGTCCCTCGAGCGGTAAATAGTCATGCAGACGCTTTGGCTCGCCACGCCTCAGCAGTGGAAGACAAGATTGGGAGAAAAATTCATGTCGAATTGTTGGCAGCACCAAGCACTATGGTCGCAGAAGTGTGCAACTTGCAACAGGGGGATAGTTGGATCACCCCGATTTATAAACTCTTTGCTCATGACACTTTCCCAAATGATAAAGTCCAAGCTAAGCAGATTTGATACAAGTCTACCCGCTACCTAATCATTAATGACCAACTTTACAAGCGAGGTTTTAACCTACCATACTTACAATGCCTTACACCTGCGGAAGCGGAAATTGTCCTTCGGGAAATACATGAAGGAGTCTGCGGAGATCATGCTGGATCTCAATCCCTAGCACACAAGGCTTTTCACCAAGGATATTACTGGCCAACACTCCACCAAGATGCCATCAGAATATCCTGCTCATGTGATAAGTGTCAACGCTACGCAAATATTCATCACTCCCCTCCTGAGCCTCTTACTCTTATGATCAACCCTTGGCCCTTCGCCCAATGGAGACTTGATTTAATCGGCCCAATGCCTACAAGGAAGGGCAAGGTCCGTTATGCAATCATTACAGTTAACTACTTCACAAAGTAGGCCGAAGTAGAACCCTTGGCAACCATTATCGAGGCAAAAATAGAAGACTTCGTATGGAAGAACATCTTTTGCAGATTCAGCATTCCCAATGCGATAGTCACTGACAATGGGAGACAGTTCGACAACAAAAAGTTCAGAAATGTTCTGCTCTAAGTTCAACATCAACTTATGTTTCGCCTCCCTAGCTCATCCCCAATCTAATAGACAAGTCGAGGCCATCAACAAAATAATTAAGCGCACTTTGAAAACCAGCTTGGATAAGGCTAAAGGATGTTGGCCAGAATTTGTACCCCAAGTTTTTTGGTCATACCGCACTTCATATCGAACTTTAACAAGAGAAACTTCATTCTCACTTGCCCTTGGTACAAAAACCGTTGTCCCAGTTGAGCTTGAGCAAGCAACGTTCCAAGCCCAAAACTACATGCAAAGTGAAAATGATAAACAACTCACCCTCAACTTAGATCTTGTCGAGGAACACAGAAACCAGGCTCACTTGAGGAATGTCGCCTACAAGCAACGCATCTCCAACTTCTACGACTCAAGGGTCAAACCTCTCTCTTTCAAAGTGGGGGACTAGGTATTGAAGAAAAAACTACTCTACGACAGAGTCCCGAGCGAGGGCACGCTCAGCCCAAATTAGGATAGACCGTTTGAAGTTATTAGCATCAGTCACCCTGGCTCCTACAAGCTTAGAAGCTCCGATGGCAGAACCCTTGGCCATCCATGGAACGCTTATCACTTGAAGTACTATTTCAAGTAGACTCGCACTGTACAAATGTTGAGCTACGACCATTTGGCATCCTATGTAATTAAAGCCATTTGGCATCAATTCAATAAAGAGGTGATTTAGATAACTTAGTCCTAACTCCTTTACATCCCTATCACTAAAACGCTCAGGTTTGAAGCTTCAACACGAATGCTTCCAACATGAAATAAAGTCCAAGTATATGTCAACAAGACTATACAAATAAACGAACAGTTCCCCGGTATATTCGTTCAATCATACCCAAGTCATGGCTTATATCCAAATAAAGGATATATTCAAACATAGCTGATAGGAGCATATTTAGGCAGCTTAGTTGGCTCGTTTTCGTGCATTTATGCTATTAATTCTTAGTTATTTTAATTCCTCAAGCTTCTTTTGTGTGTTTTCAGGATCATAAGACGTGTTTAACGAAAGGATGCATTGTGGAGCGTTTTGGGGCCTTTTGGAGCACTATTGGGCTAAGGATGGATAGCTTATGCTTGGAGCCCAAGTGTTGGATGAAATTGAAGGCCTTGTATGAACTTTAGGACATAAAACAAAGGGCCTAGCCCATTCTCTTCCCAAAAACCATCCTAACCCATGCATAACCTACCAATTTCAGCCACATGCACACAAAACCCATCTTGTGCCGTGCCTTCCCTTACAATTCCAGCCATCATACTTCATCATTGCAGCCACCATTCACCCTAGTTGTCACTCACATGCTTTCTCACCCTAGTTGTCATTCACATGCACTCTTAATCATTCATCCATTTTCTCACATACACACAAAACACAAATTGCCGTGCATCCCCTTGCATTTCCAGCATTCCCCTTTGCATTTTCAGATTTCCACCAACCAATCTAGTTGTCATTCCACATGCATTCCCTTCTTTAATCATTCCTAGCTGCCATTCACATGCTCTCCCATCCATTCTCTCCCTATAAAACCATGCAATGCATTCATACAAACCATTCCATTCACCATAAATCAATCACACAACACACCAACACAACATAGCCATCCTTCTTTGCCGTGCATATCCCTTCCATTTTCTGTATATTTTCTCCTCCATTGCAGCCACTCCAACCATTCCCCACTCCATTCCACATACACCTAAAGCCCTAAACATTTCCTTAGACCTTGTGCCACAACAAAGAGGAAGAGAAGAGGGCCTAAACGTTCATACAATTCAAGTTTGAGTTGTTGGAATGTTTAGGTGTTTCTTTGATTTCAATGTTTAATTTCAAATCTCTTTGTCTTGTAAGTATGAGGAACTAAACCCCCTTTAGCTAGGGGGTGATTCGAAACCATGTTTATGCTTGCAATATGAATTGATTACCTTTGGTTGGAATTTCATAAGTTGTGGATTCAATTTGTTTAACCGTTTGATTGATAACTTATTTATGTATGTTTATTGAGAGTGCACGCTTAATTTTCATGCATGAATATGACGCTAGAATATAAGTGAGTTTCACCTAATAGTTATGAACTTATATTCACAATTAGTGGAGGTTGCTTATAAACAATCGCGTTAAATGAATTCTTGGCATGAATATCATGTTGTTCATAGTTACAAATGCCTTGTCGATGCTTATTGATAGGAGCATATTTATGCGACTTAATTGGCTTGTTCTCGTGCATTTACGTTGTGTTTCTTTAGTTATTTTAGTCCTTTATGCCATTTTCGTGTGTTTGTAGGTCCAAAGGGCTAAAGGAGCAAGAAAGTGCATTTTAGTGCATTTTGGAGTAGTTTGGGGCATTAAATGGATTGCATATGCTTAAAGCCAAGTAGATGGACGAAATTGAAGACCTAAAGGAGTTAGGATTCCCTTGCAACCTAAATTCCATGCCGTGGCATCCTTTAGTGTTTCCCTTCCTTGCCATGCAAGGGAGGGCCTTGTTTCCTATTCTAAAGCATTAAAACACATTCCCCAGCCACTTAATCATTCAACCACATTCACATATAACCCACACAATCTGCTATCATTCACACAAACACAACCATTGCCGTGGCTCCCCCTCCACTTTCCAGCATTTCCACATGCATTCCCCTTGCATTTCCAGGTTGTCCACTTCATCATTGCAGCCATATATTCACCCACATGCACTTTAATCATTCAATCACACCATCACACATTCATCCTCCAACCCTGCCGTGCACATCATCATAAACAATCAGCCATTCCACATGCATTTCCACCCACATGCACTTTAATCATTCAATCACACCATCACGCATTCATTCTCCAACTTTGCCATGCCAACCACACACCATTCCAGCTTTCCTTCATTGCAGCCACATGCATTTCCAACCTAGCATTCCCCCTTTAAGCCATATGCACCCATAATCATTCACACCTTGCAGCCACATGCACATTCACCCCTTTCTCTCCCTATAAAACCATGCAATGCATTCACTCTTCCATATTCAGAAACACACCAACTACACTTCCCTTTGCCGTGAGTTCCCTACTAATCCAAACACCATCAAAAACATCCCTTTGTGCCGTGCCACTCCACCATTCAGAAATTCATTCCATTTCACCACAAATCAAACACACAACACACAACTTCTCCCATTCTTTGCCGTGCCTCACTCCCCATCCACCATTCCAGAAATTCAACCTTCCCATCCCTCCAAAACACTATCCCACCACCACACATCCACTCCTCCATACACCTAAAGCCCTAAACATTTCCTTAGACCTTGTGCCACAACAAAGAGGAAGAGAAGAGGGCCTAAACGTTCATACAATTCAAGTTTGAGTTGTTGGAATGTTTAGGTGTTTCTTTGATTTCAATGTTTAATTTCAATTCTCTTTGTCTTGTAAGTATGAGGAACTAAACCCCCTTTAGCTAGGGGGTGATTCGAAACCATGTTTATGCTTGCAATATGAATTGATTACCTTTGGTTGAAATTTCATAAGTTGTGGATTCAATTTGTTTAACCGTTTGATTGATAACTTATTTATGTATGTTTATTGAGAGTGCACGCTTAATTTTCATGCATGAATATGACGCTAGAATATAAGTGAGTTTCACCTAATCGTTATGAACTTATATTCACAAGTAGTGGAGGTTGCTTATAAACAATCGCGTTAAATGAATTCTTGGCACTAGTTTCATGCTCATCATAGTAACGAATGCCTCGTCAACACTTATAGTTTTCATGATGCTTAATGATCTTTGATTGTATCTTTATTGTGCTTTTCACGTAAAGGACTTTTGGAGAATGTTGTGAATTGCGTTGCGCAAACCCATCCAATTCATTAACTTAAAGGAGAACTTGACGGTTAATTTAAGCGAACCTAATTAACCCGGGGTGTTGAGTTTCATAATTTATCGAAAGACCAACTGAAAATCATCTTGTATGCAAGTGTAACATGTGTGGAGAAGAACCCCTTAGCTAGCCTTCATTCCATTCATTAAATCCAAATTCGTTTTACAATCTGCTTAGTTTATTAACTTGTTTTGTTATTTCAATTTTCGTCAAATCAAACCCCCCCCCCCCCTTTTACTTTCTTGTTCTTTAGTGCGTAGAATCTGTTTAGTTTATGTTTTAAAGTATTTTGAATCAAGCCATAATCTTAAATTCGTCCAAAATTGGGTTTAAGGTCAGAAACTGCCTAGTTAGTGTTTTTAGGCAGTTTTGAGTCTTTTGTACTTGTTTTGAGTCTTTTGGTTTGTCTTAATGTTTTAAAGTTTAGTTTTGCATTCTTTGAGTATAGTATAGTGTTTTATATTGTGTTTTTACGTTTTTGAGTCAAATCCAAGTGATTAACAATCCCTCTTAATCCCCGGTCCAGAACGATCCCTACTTATATCTATACTACAATTATCAAAAAGAGGGTTTAATTTGTGTGCGTATAATTCTCGCATCAAATTTTGGCGCCGTTGCCGGGGATTAGCAACTTTGCTAATCCTTTGGATCGTTATTTTCGTTTTCTTATTAGTTTTAGTTTTAGTTTCTGTTATGTATTTTAGTTTTAGTTTTTTATTTGTGTTTTGTTTGTTGAATTCAAGTACTAGAGAAGCACAACATGGCACTTGATAATGCTTCTCTTTTGTCATAGCTCATGGAAAGGTCCCAAATGCAAAGCGTTGGTACATTTGATCTTCAATCAAGGAATAACGTGTTTTCCAATACTTACAATTCGGATTGGAGTGATCATTCAAACTCTATGTGGTGGGAACCTCAACATGTTCAACAAGAAGGATATTGGCAGCCATATGAGGAGTTCTATTCAAGACCTATGCAGCCACCACAACCTCATATTCAATATGCCCAACCAAACTCAAGTTCGTCAATAGATTATAATCAAAAGCTTAATGAATTAATTTGTTTGGTGCAGGGCTCACAAAATCAAGTCAAGGAGGCTCAACAAGGAGGATATTGGCCGCCATATGAGGAGTTCTATTCAACGCCTATGCAGCCACCACAACCTGCCCAAAGCAATGTAGGTAATTCAAGTGATAATGATAAGATTTTTCAATTACTTACTACTTTGACGCAGGGAGTCCAAACTCAAAACAAAGAGAGCCAAAATCAAGACAAAAGGTTGGACCACTTGGAAAAGCAAATTGGGCAGATCGCGGAGTTCGTAGGACAGTTTCGAGACCAAGGCGAACTCCCTAGTTCAACCATTGCAAATCCGAAGGGAGGATTTGAAACTGCCAAGGAAATCATCTTGAGAAGTGGCAAGGAGGTTGGAACGGACCCTCAACCATCAAAATCAAATCACAAGGAAGATGAAAGATTGCAATTTGAGGAAGAGGAATACACCCAAGCCACGGCAAGGGTGGAAACACCTTTGCCGGAGGCACCTATTGCTCCTACGCCATCTAATTCAGGTAAGGTTGTTCCAAATTTCATTATTTCTAACCCCGTTCCAACAAATATCCCTATTCCTTGTAGGTTCATGAATTCCAAGGAAGAAGAAAGTGAAAAAGACATCTTGGAAGCCCTTCCAAAGGTGCAAAGTATGGAATATCAAGAATTCGTTAAAAAGGATATACTTGAGACAACAATTCCCAAAGAAGTTGGATTTTCTGGTCCTACAACTTTCAAAGGGGTGTTTATTCTTGAGTTCATCTCGGAGCACATAAGTAAGCCACCTCCTCCAATTTTAATTTTCTTTTATACTAACATGTTGTTGATGATTCAGGCACTCAATCTTGAATTTAAACTATTACCGGATCATTTCAAGTATCACCTTCCATTCAAAGATAAATTCCATGTCGTTGAATTTCAAAAAAAAAAAAAAAAAAAAAAAAAAAAAAAAAAAAAGGCAGAATGTAACTTTCACAAAGGTTGTTTGCTTGAAGCCCCACTACTTGGCAAAACTACAGAAGCGGGAGGCAAAAAAGAAGAGGCCTCAATACTTGGTGGAACGCTAGATGAGCCAGGAAAAAGGTGCCTCTGGAAGAAAGCCGCAAACCTTTGACGGTCACTTTGAATTCAACCATTGGATTCTTGCAGCTCATCAAGCTTCCTCTTCATGCTGGTAGAATAGTTATTTGCAAGCACGTGCAAACTTCTATTCTCGTGCTTAAGCTGTTTGATCTCTTGCTTAAGACTTTCCACCTCCGCCATTAAGGATTCAACTTGGCAGGATCGAGCAAGTAGGCGTTGGCCCATGTTGGACACAGAGCCTGCGCACTGAACACTGAGAGCTAGGGACTCTTGAACGGCCAACTCATCGGACCGTTCTGAAAGCAGCCTACTATCTTTTGGAGTGAGGAGGTTCCTAGCTACTATCGTAGCTGTTGTTGCGTCCTTCATCACAAAGTCTTCACCTGTCAAAGGGCCATTAGAAGATAAGAAAGAAGGGCACCATACATTTACCTGACGCGGCGCACTCGGATCACTGCTGAAACTCAAATCTAAGCAAATGTTAGACGGGTTAGCCATTGTCAAAGGGTTAAAAGAGAAAGGTGGATGGAGTAAAATCTGAAAGGGCCGAAGACGATTTTCACAAATGGGCAATCTTCAAAGTGTGCATGTTGGAGGTGATCGTTACCTCTATAAAAAGGAAAGGCGACACGACCAATTCAAACAACCGGATTTTCCTGCGTAAAGTTCGGCGACGCTTTCGCGGCTTTTCAGATAACGCGTTCAACTTTGTCAAAAGATCTCTGACAAAGTTGAAAACACGTGAAGGTTATCATCCCAACTACGCACTTTTGCCAACAAGCGTGGTGACAGAGCTGCACCAGTGACTACTACTTTCCATTCAGAAATCGAAGAAGCGTTTGCTCAGAAATCGAAGAGGCGTTTGCTCAGAAATTGAAGTGACGTTTGTCGACAAGGGTAAAAGAACAGTACCACCACATGCTATTGGGAAATCCCTATATATGTCGACCTTCATCTTTTATGGCAAGGCAGACCTGAAGAAAATGCCCAACTCTTCCTCACCTCTGAGGGCGTACTCCCAGCAAAGCCTCTTGAAATACTCAATTTTTTTCTCCCCCAAAGAAGATACCAGATACCTGGAGTACAGATGAGGCAGGAGGAAACGGTAGATCGAAGCATGTGGAGACAACCACAACAAATACATGTGCTGATTCATTCGCCGCTTCTTCAAAAGCAAAGGCATCTCATATCATCAAGGTCAAAAGCAAAAGTATCTCGTATCATGCTCTTTCCCTATCTTTTCCTTTGTCCTTGTTCTTACTCGCATGGCAAAATAAACGAAAGCAATCAGCCGGCACTTGGAGTCAGTCTTCCGATCTGGAACCGACTGCCTAGAATCTATGTCCTGGTTGCTTACCTAGCGTTGCTCTCGAGTAGTCATCTTCAACGGTTGATACACTTCCAGAGAAGGGACCACTTCTGCAAGGGGAGCAAGTAAGGCAAGTGAAAATGATACATTGAAGCATGTGGAGACAAGCGCAACAACTGCATTGGGTGAGTTATCCTCTAACCCTCTTCAATACGAATTGGAAAGATTGAACAAAGAAACAGATAAAAGGGGTAAGCTCATACCTTCGGGGGAGACCAAAAGAATCCTCCAGCCCAGTTCAAGAGTAGCCTGTGGAAAATCAACGAGTGGAGGAGACCAAAAGAATCTTGCAGCCCAGTTCAAGATTAAGCCTGTGGAATCACCAAGATCAAAGCCTCAATGCAATCACCAAGGAGAAGATGGAATTTACACTCCATAACCTTCTTTGGAGAGTTATAATCTGTGATTCTTTGTTTTCTAAAGTTGTTGCATGATCTCATTATTCCTTGCTTGGTTGCTACTTAGAATGCAATTGTATCATGATAGAACTAAATGCTAGAACTTATATCCGTTTCATTCAAAGCATGACATTGAATTGCATAACATATATCAAGATGAAGTTGTGTAGTTGCCACCATAGCCAAATAGCCTTACTTCCCATATTTCGTATTTGTTGTAAGTTTTACCCCCATTGAGCTTTGTTTAGCCTTTATTCTTTGTTAACCCACATTATCCTCACCTAGCCTAGTTTAGGACAATCCACACCCTTGTTCTTAAAAGATAGTGAGCATGACTTAAATGAATTCCTTTTGAGTTACATTATGCAAGAAAATGAGTGTGGGGGAGGGAAAGTTTGTTCTTAAGTTTATATGTATGTTTTGAGATTCAAAAGAAAAAAAAAAAAAAAAAAAAAAAAAAAAAAAAAAAAAATTTGTGAAAAACGTATGAAAAAGAAAAGCAGAAAAGAAAAAAAAGAAAGAAAGGAAAAGAGTTTGTTCTCCCTTTTTGTTCAAACGTTGAGTTTTCATTCAAAAGTGAATTCTAAGTTGATTCAAGTGCTTTGCTCACTATTTCTTTAAGAACCTTTGTTTTCCATCCTTCTTTGTTAGCCAAACACCTTTAGCCCCGTTTCAACCCTTATGCTTCAATCTTGATCGTTATGTGTTCAATAATGTGGAGTTTGGAATTGATATGAGCATATGGTGTCACTGGTTCTCGCATCTAAGTAGTAGCATTCCATTCATGAGATCATACCTAAACATGCTTATTAATTCCAGAAATTGCTTTCTTTGTGATACATATATGTGAGTGTTCGTTTTCATGTTTACATCAATCTTCTCACATGTAACTAGATTAGGGTGTGTAGTTAGAAAATCTGAGTGAAAATTGAGTGCATATCTTGTAAAGATTTGAGCAAATTCTCTAAGGCATGTTACTACATTCAAAACATGGTTTTAAATGCTTAATTGTGAACTAGTATGTGGTGACTATGATTAAGAATGTACTTAAGTGTGAAGATGACTAAAATCTATGGGAATGATGATTTTTAACTTGTCATGTGCATTGGAAATCCCTGAGGCAACGTTGGAAGGTTTAGATTATCTTTTGTTTGTTTTGTTTCGTTTCGTTTTGTTTAGTTTGTTTGTTTTGCTCGAGGACTAGCAAAAGCTAAGTGTGGGGGAATTTGATAGGAGTATATTTATGCGACTTAATTGGCTTGTTCTCGTGCATTTACGTTGTGTTTCTTTAGTTATTTTAGTCCTTTATGCCATTTTCGTGTGTTTGTAGGTCCAAAGGGCTAAAGGAGCAAGAAAGTGCATTTTAGTGCATTTTGGAGTAGTTTGGGGCATTAAATGGATTGCATATGCTTAAAGCCAAGTAGATGGACGAAATTGAAGACCTAAAGGAGTTAGGATTCCCTTGCAACCTAAATTCCATGTCGTGGCATCCTTTAGTGTTTCCCTTCCTTGCCATGCAAGGAGGGCCTTGTTTCCTATTCTAAAGCATTAAAACACATTCCCCAGCCACTTAATCATTCAACCACATTCACATATAACCCACACAATCTGCCATCATTCACACAAACACAAGCATTGCCGTGGCTCCCCCTCCACTTTCCAGCATTTCCACATGCATTCCCCTTGCATTTCCAGGTTGTCCACTTCATCATTGCAGCCATATATTCACCCACATGCACTTTAATCATTCAATCACACCATCACACATTCATTCTCCAACCTTGCCGTGCACATCATCATAAACAATCAGCCATTCCACATGCATTTCCACCCACATGCACTTTAATCATTCAATCAAAACCATCACACATTCATTCTCCAACTTTGCCGTGCCAACCACACACCATTCCAGCTTTCCTTCATTGCAGCCACATGCATTTCCAACCTAGCATTCCCCTTTAAGCCACATGCACCCATAATCATTCACACCTTGCAGCCACATGCACATTCACCCTTTTCTCTCCCTATAAAACCATGCAATGCATTCACTCTTCCATATTCAGAAACACACCAACAACACTTCCCTTTGCCGTGAGTTCCCTACTAATCCAAACACCATCAAAAACATCCCTTTGTGCCGTGCCACTCCACCATTCAGATATTCATTCCATTTCACCACAAATCAAACACACAACACACAACTTCTCCTATTCTTTGCCGTGCCTTACTCCCCATCCACCATTCCAGAAATTCAACCTTCCCATCCCTCCAAAACACTATCCCACCACCACACATCCACTCCTCCATACACCTAAAGCCCTAAACATTTCCTTAGACCTTATGCCACAACAAAGAGGAAGAGAAGAGGGCCTAAACGTTCATACAATTCAAGTTTGAGTTGTTGGAATGTTTAGGTGTTTCTTTGATTTCAATGTTTAATTTCAATTCTCTTTGTCTTGTAAGTATGAGGAACTAAACCCCCTTTAGCTAGGGGGTGATTCGAAACCATGTTTATGCTTGCAATATGAATTGATTACCTTTGGTTGAAATTTCATAAGTTGTGGATTCAATTTGTTTAACCGTTTGATTGATAACTTATTTATGTATGTTTATTGAGAGTGCACGCTTAATTTTCATGCATGAATATGACGCTAGAATATAAGTGAGTTTCACCTAATCGTTATGAACTTATATTCACAAGTAGTGGAGGTTGCTTATAAACAATCGCGTTAAATGAATTCTTGGCACTAGTTTCATGCTCATCATAGTAACGAATGCCTCGTCAACACTTATAGTTTTCATGATGCTTAATGATCTTTGATTGTATCTTTATTGTGCTTTTCACGTAAAGGACTTTTGGAGAATGTTGTGAATTGCGTTGCGCAAACCCATCCAATTCATTAACTTAAAGGAGAACTTGACGGTTAATTTAAGCGGACCTAATTAACCCGGGGTGTTGAGTTTCATAATTTATCGAAAGACCAACTGAAAATCATCTTGTATGCAAGTGTAACATGTGTGGAGAAGAACCCCTTAGCTAGCCTTCATTCCATTCATTAAATCCAAATTCGTTTTACAATCTGCTTAGTTTATTAACTTGTTTTGTTATTTCAATTTTCGTCAAATCAAACCCCCCCCCTTTACTTTCTTGTTCTTTAGTGCGTAGAATCTGTTTAGTTTATGTTTTAAAGTATTTTGAATCAAGCCATAATCTTAAATTCGTCCAAAATTGGGTTTAAGGTCAGAAACTGCCTAGTTAGTGTTTTTAGGCAGTTTTGAGTCTTTTGTACTTGTTTTGAGTCTTTTGGTTTGTCTTAATGTTTTAAAGTTTAGTTTTGCATTCTTTGAGTATAGTATAGTGTTTTATATTGTGTTTTTACGTTTTTGAGTCAAATCCAAGTGATTAACAATCCCTCTTAATCCCCGGTCCAGAACGATCCCTACTTATATCTATACTACAATTGTCAAAAAGAGGGTTTAATTTGTGTGCGTATAATTCTCGCATCACTTATGATTTCCAAAGAACGTAACGATTCTAACTTGTATCTTTATCATGTTGTTCATATAGAGAACTTGTTAGGAATAATTTGATTGCGATGCATATTCATCCAATTCAATGATTCTAGGGAAATCTGAAGGTTAATTTAAGCGGACCTAATCAACTTGGAGCGTCGAGTTTCATAACTTATCGAAAGACCAACTGAAAATCAATCTTGTATGCAAGTGTAACATGTGTGGAGAAGAACCCCTTAGCTATTCCATCATCCATATTTTCATCACATTCATATTTACATTTTGCCCTTAATTATAATCTGTCCATTTAATTTAATCTCGTCCAAACACAATCCCCCCCATATTTTGTTGAGTCTTAGTCATTACAATCTATCTTATTTTGTGTTTTTAAGTATTTGGAGTCTTGTGTACTTGTTTTGAGTTCTTGTTAAGTAAGTTAAGTGTTTTAAAAGTTAGTTTTATTTATTTGAGTCAAGTGTTTAGCACCCCTAGTTAATCCCCAGTTAGAACGATCCCTACTTACATCATTACTACAATTGTCACAAATAGGGTTTAACTTGTGTGCGTATAAATCTCGCACCAAATTTTGGCGCCATTGCCGGGGATTGGCAAAGTTGCTAATCCCTTGTCTTGAGTCTTGTTTAAATTGTTTAGTTTCTGTTTTGTTTTAATTTTTTTTGCACCGTGTGTATATGTTTTGTTTTTGTGCCGTGTGTGGCAGCTTGTTTTCTTACTTGTGCCGAGTCTGCTAAGTTGGTTACTTATCTTGTTTACTCTTGTGTGTAGGTACTAGTTTATGACCCGTAGCTCACAACCTGTTTGTGAGCATATCTCCGACTTTGACGGTGATTGCGAGAGGACTTTGAGAAGGAAAAAGAAATTGCAAGAGTCTAATCCTCCTAGTCCCGAACCTGAAGTAGAAGAGGAAGCCACGGATTGGGTTAAAGAGGAAGTACCAACCATGGCAGTGGACAATCGAACCATCAAAGAGCTTTCTGCCTCGGGTTTGGCCAATGCAGCCCCTCTTTGCATCCAATACCCCAATGCAGCCCCTGAGAAGACCGATGAGTTTGAACTTAAGTCTAGTTTATTACATCATATTCCTAAATTCCATGGGTTGTCCATGGAAGATCCTAACAAACATCTTAAGGAATTTGAAGTAGTTTGCTCAAGTATGACACCCATCAACGTTGATGGGAGTATTTTGAAGATGAAGGCCTTTCCATTCTCACTTATGGACAAGGCCAAAGATTGGTTGTTTGAATTGTCCCCTGGAACTGTCAATTCTTGGGAAAGTATGAAACGTGCATTCTTAGAGAAATTTTTTCCCACTGCAAAGATCATTCTCTTGAGGAAACGAATTAGTGGCATCCAACAAAATCAAGGTGAGTCGTTTCCATCTTATTATGAACGTTTTAAATCACTTGTTGCTTCATGTCCACAGCACCAAATGAAGGAGGAGCTGCTCATTCAATATTTCTACGAGGGACTCCTTCCCATGGAACGTCAAATGCTAGATGCTTCGGCGGGTGGTGCATTAGTGGACAAGACTCTAGTGGATGCCAAAGCTCTAATTGCCAACCGAGCACACAACGCTCAACAATATGAAGGTGTTGGACAAAGAGAGGGGCCACGACAACAAAGTGTGAATGAGGTAAGTGCAATTTCTGATATTCAATCACAATTGGCTAATCTTACTTCTCTCGTGTCTCAGGTTGTCAAGGGGTCAAAACCACAAGAAAACCAAGTGTGTCGCGTGTGTTCAATGCAAGGGCATCCATTCGAGACATGCCCTCAGTTGATAGAGAATGGAGGATGGGAATCTGCCAATGCCATGGGCTATGGGAATCAAAACTAACCGAGGAACGATCCATATTCTAACACATATAATCCAGGTTGGAGAGACCATCCAAATTTCAAATGGCGGGATCCTCAACAACCCCAACAACAAGGAGGATTTAGGCAGCAACCAACGGGCTTTTATACAAAGCCATTCATCCCCAATCAAAACCAAGTGCAATCTGCCCCAACAACCTCAGGTATGTCTTTGGATAATGATCAAGTTGTTAAGTTACTTACTACTTTGACGCAGGAAGTACAAACTCAAAATAAGGAGAGACAAATCCAAGACAAACGGGTGGATAATTTGGAGAAGCAAATGGGTCAAATTGCCGAGTTTATGGGGCAAATTAGAGAACAAGGCAGATTGCCTAGTTCAACCGTTATGAACCCGAAGGAAGGATTTGAAACCGCTAAGGCCATTATGTTGAGAAGTGGTAAACAGGTTGGAACGGACTCAAATACATCCAAATCAAGTCAAGACGAGGAGGACAAGTTGCTGCAAGAAGAAGCACAAGGAGCAAAGCCCACGGCCAAGGATGACCAAACCTTGCCGAATTCATTTAGTCCTCCTAAACCATCCCAAACCACCAAGGTAAGTCCCAATTCGACTTTTTCTAGTTCTATTCCACTAAATGTGCCCTTTCCTGGCAGGTTTAGGCAATCAAAGAAGGAAGAAGCCGAGAAGGACATTCTAGAGACCTTTCGGAAAGTTCAAGTCAATATCTTGCTCTTTGATGCGATTAAGCAAGTCCCGAGGTATGCTAAGTTTTTAAAAGAACTTTGTACAACAAGGAGAAGGATTTCAAACAAAAAGGTGGTTCAAGTAAGTGAAAATGTCTCTGCTGTGTTACAAAGGAAATTACCCCCTAAATGCAAAGATCCGGGTAGTTTTACAATTCCGTGCGTTATTGGTAATACTAAGTTTGAACAATGCATGTTAGACTTAGGGGCTTCGATTAATGTTATGCCATACTCTATTTATGCATCTATGAACTTAGGTGAGCTTAAAAATGATGGTGTGATAATTCAATTAGCTGATCGTTCTAATGCATATCCAAAGGGTGTTTTGGAAGATGTTTTGGTACAGGTTGGTGACTTGATTTTTCCAGCGGATTTCTACGTGCTTGACATGGAGGATTCACCCCATTCCACCCCATTGCCGATTCTATTAGGGAGGCCCTTTATGAAAACAGCCCGCACCAAGATAGATGTGTTTAAAGGAACTTTAACGATGGAATTTGATGGGGAAGTCATTGATTTCAATCTTTCTGAAAGTATTAAATTTCCTAAGGACGATCATTTTTTCTTTTCTATTGATATAATTGATGATTTGGCGCAGGAATTTCTCGATTCTTTGGAGAGGGATACACTTGAAACAACAATTGCACAAGGAATTAGGCAAAAATCTGGTTTTGCCTTGCCTAGAAGTGTGGAGGAGGCCGAGATAGTGGCTGCTCTTGAGTCACTACCTCAACACCATGGTAAGCCTTCTAACCCAATTTCAATTTCAGTTTCCACTAATAAGTTGTTACCCTCAGTGATTCAGGCACCCGTACTTGAGCTTAAACCGTTGCCCGATCATTTAAAGTACGTCTGTCTAGGAGATAACGAGACATTGCCCGTCATTGTCTCCTCATCACTCACGGCCATAGAGGAGGAGAAGTTGATCCGAGTGTTGAAAGAGCACAAGACGGCCATTGGATGGACCTTGGCCGAAATAAAGGGTATTAGTCCTACAACTTGCATGCATCGCATACTTTTAGAGGAGGGGGCTAAACCAACTAGAGAGGCTCAACGCCGGCTCAACCCTCCAATGATGGAAGTTGTGAAAAAGGAGATTATCAAGCTTCTAGATTTTAGGGTGATCTATCCTATCTCGGATAGCCGTTGGGTTTCACCGGTTCAAGTTGTGCCAAAGAAATCCGGAGTGACTGTGGTGAAGAATGCCGAGAACGAGCTTGTGCCAACCCGTATCCAAACAGGTTGGAGAGTGTGCATTGACTATAGGAAGCTCAACGCCACCACAAGGAAAGATCACTTCCCTTTGCCATTCATTGATCAAATGCTTGAAAGGTTAGCCGGTCATTCTTTGTATTGTTTTCTTGATGGTTATTCGGGATATAATCAAATTGTTATAGCTCCAGATGATCAAGAAAATACTATTTTTACTTGTCCATTTGGTACTTTTGCTTATCGTCGAATGCCATTTGGCTTATGTAATGCACCAGCCACCTTTCAAAGATGCATGGTAAGTATCTTTTCAGATTTTGTGGAAAAGATTATTGAAATTTTCATGGATGATTTTAGCGTGTTTGGTGATTCGTTTGATGATTGTTTAGATAATCTCACATCAATCTTAAAACGATGCATTGAAACTAACCTTGTTTTAAATTGGGAAAAATGTCATTTTATGGTAAAACAAGGAATAGTTCTAGGACATATTATTTCGGCCAAGGGTATTGAAGTGGATAAAGCCAAAATAGATCTTGTACGTAACTTACCCTCTCCTACTTCGGTTAGAGAGGTTCGTTCTTTTCTTGGACATGCAAGATTTTATAGGCGATTCATCAAAGACTTTTCTAAGATTTCCCAACCCCTATGCCGACTTCTCCAAAAGGAGGTGCCATTCAAGTTCGACGAGGATTGTGAGAAGGCCTTTAAACATCTAAAGGAGATGCTTACTTCGGCCCCTATCATAGTTCCACCAGATTGGAGCCTTCCTTTTGAGCTTATGTGCGATGCCTCAAATTATGCAGTAGGAGCTGTTTTAGGCCAACGGAAGAACAAGCAGCCGCATGTCATATACTATGCATCTCGGACCCTAAACGATGCTCAATTGAACTACTCCACAACGGAAAAAGAACTTCTTGCTGTTGTTTTTGCTTTAGATAAGTTTCGTTCTTATTTACTTGGTACTAAAGTTATAATCTATTCTGATCATGCAGCATTGAAGTACTTACTTACGAAGAAGGAGGCCAAACCAAGACTTATTCGTTGGATGCTCCTACTTCAAGAGTTCGACATCGAAATCCGGGACAAGAAAGGAAGTGAAAACGTGGTGGCTGACCACTTAAGCCGTTTGGTGCATTGATGCGAGATTTATACGCACACAAATTAAACCCTCTTTTTGACAATTGTAGTAATGATGTAAGTAGGGATCGTTCTGGACCGGGGATTAGGAGGGATTGCAAATCACTTGGAAACTGACTCAAAAACGTAAAAACACAATATAAAACACTATACTAGACTCAAAGAATGCAAAACGAAACAACGTAAAATACTTAAGACAAATCAAATGACTAAGACTTAACAAAATATTGGGGGGGGGGGGAGTTTGATTTGACGGAAATTGAAATAACAAAACAAGTAAATAAACTAAGCAGATTATAAAACGAAATTGGATTTAATGAATGGAATGAAGGCTAGCTAAGGGGTTCTTCTCCACACATGTTATACTTGCATACAAGATTGATTCTCAGTTAGTCTTTCGATAAATTATGAAACTCAACGCCCCGGGTCAATTAGGTCCGCTTAAATTAACCGTCAAGTTTTCCTTAAGTTAATGAATTGGATGGGTTTGCGCAACGCAATTCACAACATTCTCCAAAACTCCTTTACGTGAACAGCACAATAAAGATACAATCAAAGATCATTAAGCATCATGAAAACTATAAGTGTTGACGAGGCATTCGTTACTATGATGAGCATGAAACTCGTGCCAAGAATTCATTTAACGCGATTGTTTATAAGCAACCTCCACTACTTGTGAATATAAGTTCATAACGATTAGGTGAAACTCACTTATATTCTAGCGTCATATTTATGCATGAAAATTAAGCGCGTATTCTTAATAAACATTCATAAATAAGTTATCAATCAAACGGTTAAACAAATTGAATCCACAACTTATGAAATTCCAACGAAAAGTAATCAATTCATATTGCAAGCATAAACATAGTTTCGAATCACCCCCTAGCTAAAGGGGGTTTAGTTCCTCATAACTTTGAAATCAAAGAAACACCTAAACATTCCAACAACTCAAACTTGAATTGTATGAACGTTTAGGCACTCTTCTCTTCCATTCCTCATACGTACAAAACAAAGAGAATTGAATTTAAACATTGAAATCAAAGAAACACCTAAACATTCCAACAACTCAAACTTGAATTGTATGAACGTTTAGGCACTCTTCTCTTCCTCGTTGTTGTAGTACAAGGTCTAAGATGAGTTTTGGGGATTATGGATGATGTAGAATGATAGGTTTTGTGGAATGGTGAAGGAAGTGATGGTGTTTGGATTGGTAGGGAAGGCACGGCACAAGGGAAGTTGTTTGTGTTGTGTGTTGTGTTGTGAATGGAATGAATGAATTGTGGCTGCAATGGATGCTTATTTATAGGTAAATAAGAGGGAATATGACAGCTAGGAGGTGGGTGGAAATGTGGCTGCAAGGTGAGTGAATGATTATGAATGAATGCATGTGAAAAACAGCTAGGAAAACTTGGTGGAATGCTGGAATTGCATGGTGATGTGCACGGCAAAGGGTGTGTTTGTGTGTTGTGGCTGCTTTGTTTATTGATTAAAGATGCATGTGGATGAATTATACAATGGGAAAGTATGTGATTGACAACTAGGGTGAATGGTGGCTGCAATGATGAAGTGTGATGGCTAAAAATGGCAAGGGAGGTGCACGGCAATGATGGTGTTTTTGGAGATGAATGTGGCTGCAAGGTGTAAATGATTATGGCTGCAAGGTGTAGATGATTATGGGTATGATAAGTGATAAGTTTATGATTATGATAAGTGATAAGTGTATGGTTATGATAAGTGATAAGTGAATGATTATGATAAGTGATAAGTGAATGATTATGATAAGTGATGATAAGTGTATGATATGTTGTTATGATAAGTGTATGATATGTGGTGATGATAGTTTGGTCTTCAATTTCGTCCATCTACTTGGCTTTAAGCATATGCAATCCATTTAATGCCCCAAACTACTCCAAAATGCATCATTTCGTCAAACACATCTTATGATCCTGAAACACACAAAAGAAGCATAAAGGACTAAAATAACTAAAGAAACATAACGTAAATGTACGAGAACAAGCCATTTAAGTCGTATGAATATGCTCCTATCATGCATGAGGAGGATGCCGTGCCTATCCCAGAGACCTTCCCAGATGAGCAGTTGCTGTCCATCGAGGTAAGTGCACCATGGTATGCCGATTTAGTGAACTATTTAGTGTCTAAACAAGTTCCAAGCACCCTAAACAAGCAACAAAGTGATAAACTTAAAAAGGATGCACGTTTTTATGTGTGGGATGACCCATATTTGTGGAAATATTGCCCTGATCAGATTTTACGTAGGTGTGTTCATGAAACGGAGTTTAATTCAATTTTAACTTTTTGTCACACTTATGCATGTGGGGGTCATTTTGGCACTCAAAGAACAGCACATAAAGTTTTAGAATGTGGATTTTATTGGCCTACTATATTTAAGGATGCTAGAACTTTTTGTGTGACTCGTGATCGTTGCCAAAGAACAGGCAATATAGGTGCCAAAGACCAAATGCCGCAACATCCCATCTTTTCTATCGAAATCTTTGATGTTTGGGGCATTGATTTTATGGGTCCTTTTCCTTCATCTTATGGTTGTGTTTATATTTTACTTGCGGTTGATTATGTTTCAAAATGGGTGGAAGCTAAAGCCACCAGTACTAATGATTCCAAAGTGGTTGCAGAATTTGTGAAAACTAACATATTTGCAAGATTTGGAATGCCAAGGGTTCTTATAAGTGATAGAGGCTCTCACTTTTGTAATCGGACCATAGAGGCGTTGCTCAAGAAGTACAATGTCACACATAAGGTGGCAACACCTTATCATCCTCAAACAAGTGGGCAAGCCGAGGTTTCTAATCGAGAAATCAAGCAGATTTTAGAAAAGACTGTTGGGCCAACTCGAAAGGATTGGAGCTTGCGTTTGAATGACGCGTTGTGGGCATATCGTACCGCCTACAAAACACCAATTGGAATGTCTCCATTTCGGCTCATTTATGGGAAACCATGCCATCTTCCCGTTGAATTGGAGCATAAAGCACATTGGGCCATAAAGACATTCAATATGGACATTGATGCTGCTGGAGTTCATAGGAAGCTTCAATTGAATGAGCTGGAGAAGATAAGGAATGAGGCTTATGAGAACGCGCGCATTTACAAAGAGAAAACAAAGGCTTACCATGATAGGATGATTCGGAGCAAGACATTCTCAATAGGGCAGAAAGTGTTACTTTTCAATTCTCGCCTTCGCTTGTTCCCAGGTAAGTTACGTTCTAAATGGATAGGTCCTTTTGTTATTACTAATGTCTTTCCTCATGGTGCAGTCCAAATTCAAAGCTTGAAGACGGGACATGAATTTAAAGTGAATGGGCACCGTTTGAAGCCCTACTACAAAAATTTCAAGGAGCATACCGTGGAGGACATACCCCTCCATGTCGTGAGCCCTCGTGAAGATTAAAAGGAGGTATCGTCCGGCTGGAAGACGTTAAAGCAAGCGCTTCGTGGGAGGCAACCCATGCAATCACCAAGGAAAAGATGGAATTTACACTCCATACCCAGATTTGCGTCCCTAACCTCTTCTCTTTGTTCTTTACATTCTGCGATGTTTATTATGTTTAGTTGCCGTTTGTGTGTTTGCTTTTGTGTGGTGTGATTTTAGGCTTAAAACATTGAGGACAATGTTTGATTTAAGTGTGGGGGGGTAACTAATGTTGTTGATGCAAATTCGTGGGATTTTATCACCCATAACTTCCAATGTTGTTCCTTGCTGTTTTTAAGTGTTTTTAAGCTATTTTAGAGTGTTTTAGAGTGTGTTGACTTAAAAATCCGAAAAACCCATAAAAATTTGAAAAAATGTTTTGAAAAACCTAAAAAGAGTGTTTTGAGTCGTTTTTTGTGTGTTTGTGTCTTAGGGTACCTTCCAACACAATGATGAGGATTTGGTTTGTAATTGCATGGCTGTTAAAGAGAGTTATAAACATGGATGAAAGTTTGATTTACTCTTGGTATATGCTTGGTTATGGTTATAATGTATGACTTCACATGTAATCATAAAAGAAAAATTCGTTTTTGTAACATGCTTGAAGGAAGGAACTCAAACAAACATTACAACCCTGAGAGACTTGAGCTTTAAACATTCTTTGGAGAGTATTAATCTGTGATTCTTGTTTTCAAACTCGTTGCATGATCTCATTATTCTTGCTTGGTTGCTAATTAGAAGGCGTTTCATCATTTAGTTCCAAATGCTAGAACTTGCATCCATTCCAGTCAAAGCATGATTGCATAATATATATCAAGATGAAGTGTGTAGTGAAGCCATCAACCAAACAGCCAACCCATGCACTATATATTTATTATAGGTCATAAACCCCATTGAGCCATTGTTAGCCTTTGTTCTTTGTTTACCCATATCATCCCCACCTAGCCTAGATTAGGACCACCCATACCCTTGTTCTTGAAGCATAGTAAGCATGACTTAGAGGGAATCCTTTCGAATATGCAAAACAACAAGTGTGGGGGAATTTGTGTGTACGTGTTGATATGTCACGAAAAGAAATAAGGCATATATATAAAATTAAAAAAATTAAAAAATTAAAAAAAATTGTGAAAAAGAAAAGAAAAATAAGAGTTGAAAAGTATTGTTTGTTGAAGAAAGGGTCCAAAACGTTGAATATGGCCCTAAGAGTTGTTTGAATTTTCCCCTGCTGTGTCTAAGTGAGTTTCTGCTATCATAAGTGGTTCTAAGTGTAAAATTTCATTACTTTGCTTGCTATTGCTTAAAAGAACGTTTGTTATCCTTACCTTTCATTGTTAGCCAATCACCCTTACCCCGTTACAATCCTTATGCTTCAATCTTGATCATTATGTTGTCAATAATGTGGAGTTTGGAATTGATGTAAGCATATGGTGTCCCTGGTTCTCGCATCTAATTGGTAGCATTCCTTTCATAAGATCTTATTCATATAAATTCCAGAAAAGTGCTTTCCTTGTTATAAACATATGTGAGTGTTTAGTTTCATTTTTACATCAATATTCTCACATATACCTAGTTTAGGGTGTGTAGTCAGAAAATCTGAGTGAAAATTGAGTGCATATCTTGTAAGGAATTGAGCAAATTCTCTAAGGCATGTTACTACATTCAAAACATGGTTTTAAATGCTTAATTGTGAACTAATATGTGGTGACTATGATTACGTATGTACTTAAGTATAAGGATGATTAAAATCTATGTGAGTAATGTTCTTGAACATGTCATGTGCATTAAGAATCCCTGAGACCATTGTTGGAAGGTTTAGGTTTTGTTTTGTTTTTCTGTTTTGCTCGAGGACTAGCAAAAGCTAAGTGTGGGGGAATTTGATAGGAGCATATTTAGGCAACTTAGTTGCCTCGTTTTCGTGCATTTATGTTATTAATTCTTAGTTATTTTAATTCTTCAAGCTTCTTTTGTGTGTTTTCAGGATCATAAGACGTGTTTGACGAAAGGATGCATTGTGGAGCGTTTTGGGGCCTTTTGGAGCACTATTGGGCTAAGGATGGATAGCTTATGCTTGGAGCCCAAGTGTTGGATGAAATTGAAGGCCTTGTATGCACTTTAGGACATAAAACAAAGGGCCTAGCCCATTCTCTTCCCAAAAACCATCCTAACCCATGCATAACCTACCAATTTCAGCCACATGCACACAAAACCCATCTTGTGCCGTGCCTTCCCTTGCAATTCCAACCATCATACTTCATCATTGCAGCCACCATTCACCCTAGTTGTCACTCACATGCTTTCTCACCCTAGTTGTCATTCACATGCACTCTTAATCATTCATCCATTTTCTCACATGCACACAAAACACAAATTGCCGTGCATCCCCTTGCATTTCCAGCATTTCCCTTTGCATTTTCAGATTTCCACCAACCAATCTAGTTATCATTCCACATGCATTCCCTTCTTTAATCATTCCTAGCTGCCATTCACATGCTCTCCCATCCATTCTCTCCCTATAAAACCATGCAATGCATTCATACAAACCATTCCATTCACCAGAAATCAATCACACAACACACTAACACAAAACAGCCATCCTTCTTTGCCGTGCATATCCCTTCCATTTTCTGCATATTTTCTCCTCCATTGCAGCCACTCCAACCATTCCCCACTCCATTCCACATACACCTAAAGCCCTAAACATTTCCTTAGACCTTGTGCCACAACAAAGAGGAAGAGAAGAGGCCTAAACGTTCATACAATTCAAGTTTGAGTTGTTGGAATGTTTAGGTGTTTCTTTGATTTCAATGTTTAATTTCAAATCTCTTTGTCTTGTAAGTATGAGGAACTAAACCCCCTTTAGCTAGGGGGTGATTCGAAACCATGTTTATGCTTGCAATATGAATTGATTACCTTTGGTTGGAATTTCATAAGTTGTGGATTCAATTTGTTTAACCGTTTGATTGATAACTTATTTATGTATGTTTATTAAGAGTGCACGCTTAATTTTCATGCATGAATATGACGCTAGAATATAAGTGAGTTTCACCTAATAGTTATGAACTTATATTCACAAGTAGTGGAGGTTGCTTATAAACAATCGCGTTAAATGAATTCTCGGCATGAGTATCATGCTGTTCATAGTTACAAATGCCTTGTCGATGCTTATGATTTCCAAAGAACGTAACGATTCTAACTTGTATCTTTATCATGCTGTTCATATAGAGAACTTGTTAGGAATAATTTGATTGCGATGCATATTCATCCAATTCAATGATTCTAGGGAAATCTGAAGGTTAATTTAAGCGGACCTAATCAACTTGGAGCGTCGAGTTTCATAACTTATCGAAAGACCAACTGAAAATCAATCTTGTATGCAAGTGTAACATGTGTGGAGAAGAACCCCTTAGCTATTCCATCATCCATATTTTCATCACATTCATATTTACATTTTGCCCTTAATTATAATCTGTCCATTTAATTTAATCTCGTCCAAACACAATCCCCTCCATATTTTGTTAAGTCTTAGTCATTACAATCTATCTTATTTTGTGTTTTTAAGTATTTGGAGTCTTGTGTACTTGTTTTGAGTTCTTGTTAAGTAAGTTAAGTGTTTTAAAAGTTAGTTTTATTTATTTGAGTCAAGTGTTTAGCACCCCTAGTTAATCCCCGGTTAGAACGATCCCTACTTACATCATTACTACAATTGTCACAAATAGGGTTTAATTTGTGTGCGTATAAATCTCGCACCAATAGCCAAACATTCATCAATGATAGTATAAATACTTGACAATTAACATCAAAGCACACAATACAAGGTGGTAAACATACATAAATAAAAACCTTCAGGCTTACAACATGGCCTATGCCAAACAAACAACAAACTAGTACATTCAAAGTACATACAAAAAAAGAGGGCACTATGAGTCATCCTCATCTAAGGCTGAACCCCTGACAATATCACTCTACGTTTCAACCCCATCGCCATCACCACCATCCTCGACATCTCCAGAACCAACCTCACTCTCTCGAGACTGCTCACCGACACTAGCCTCATTATCAGAGTCATCCTTGCTACTAGGATCAACTGCGAGGATGAAGGCTTCACCTCTTTGTCGGTACTTATTCATCTCATCACGGTACTTTTAAATAATGTTTCCATTATCGTAACGCTCAAGGATGGCCATCCATTTCCTTTTCTCAAAATTAGCCGCCGGGAGGCAGTGAAGTCTAGAGGCATCGTGAAAGGCCTAGGAACCTAAGAATTCATGCACGACAATGTTCCTCTCAGTTGGAATAGTCCTCTTCAGCCCAAAAACCTCAACCAAGGCACTGTCAAACTCCCCTTTAACCTTGGAAACTTCGAGGATAGTTGTCTCCAACTGTTTCTCAGTCACCTCCAATTATTTCTTGAGCCTCACATTCTCACCATTCCACCTTTTCAAACTCTCAAAGTTTTGATCCTTGAGGCGAATGGCCTCAGCCAAAGCTTTGCTCGTTTTTCTGGCATTATTCACAAGCTACTTATTCTCTTTAAACTTTACCTTGTACCACTTGACCTCTCGTAGTCTGTCATCGTACTCGGTCATGACCAACATGACAAGATGATCATCACTACCAAGAAAAGGAGGGGAGAAAGTAAAGAAATAACAGAGTAACATTTACATAAGAAGATAGCCTCATCATCCGGTCACGATCTGATTCGTTCTCATCTAGCGGCTCGTTAAGCTCGTCAATAATGGATCGGCGTCCTGCCAGGCAATTATTAACATACCTGAAACTACTTGGTTGCATGGCAACCTTCAAGTCCTTCTAATGGATGTTGCCAACCTATTCCTTATACTTCCTCTTACAGCTGGAGCTAGGGTCACCTTCTTGGTCAGTGTCCTCCATGGTTGGAGGAAAGATGGGATTGATGGTAGGAAGAGGAGGCAACAGTCATCTCTCCTCCCCTGCAACTATGGCAGTAGCACACCCGATGTCCTCAGCTTCAGCCTTCTTTGAGGCAGTAATCTTGAGGACCTCCTCTTACGACTTAGGTTTAAGGGCTGGCCTCACCCGGTGCTTATGAGCTCCCTTGTGAAACAAAATGTCGTATACTAGAACTAACATGGGTGTTTTCCCTTTCTTAGTGCTAGTCCCTCTTTTCTTGCTCACTTTCTCCACTGAACAAGAAAAATCAAAGTAAGGAATGCAACTTTATAAAAGAAAGAAAGGGCGAAATGAAAGATAGAACTTACTTGCTCGTCTCTGGCACTCCGACACTAAGGGCTGGAAACCGTACTTTCGAAACAAAGGTCGTAGCTTGCCCAAATGTCTATCCTCCTTAGGCACCCTTAACATCTTCTCTACATCACCCAGCTCCCGTCCGGAAAATTTGATGGTGCCTTACGTCACTGCATGAAGGAAAATGTTAGACGTAAGAAGAAATCATAACAAATAGCAAACAATGCGAACAATGGATACATTACAACCTATAGTCTGGAAGTGGGTAGGGATACGTCGCTCAGGTGTGACACCCCTAACATGCTCCCAATCATTATAAAGAAAGCACCAACAATTTTTCCAAGTGCAGCACGCATTTTTCTTACCAAAGATAATACGCTCTCTCTCACTCCGACATGCACACTCGGCATACCCAGTGCATGCCTTCATCGGGCGCATCTTATAGCAGTAGCGCCACTGATGGAAGAAAGGCTCACCTAACCCACATTCCATCCAAATAATATAAAACCCAATCAAGGTATCCCAAAAACCAGGATTAAATTGCCCAGGCGCATATCCAATGAAAGATAGCATCCGTTGCAACCACGGGTGCAAAGGTAGCTTCACCCCTAAGGTCAATAATATTTAGGTATAGAACATAACGTGACCCTTGGGCGGTTCAAAGGGCAATTCTTCATGATGTACCAAACGCATTCCTATACTATGGGGGATACTACATGACTGCCTTAGGGCCTCAAGCTGATTTTCGCTATCTAACAAGTTTTTCTCTAAATGGTCCGATTTGAACTCATAGCGAAATATGGGTATGGCATCACAAAGAACCCCCTCGCCCACTGACATGAAGGAAGAAGAACCAATATTGGCTAAGGTTTGACAATTGCGAAGATCATCCAACGTTTCTTTTGTACAAGACTCTAACAAAGGCCCTGAAGACTCCAACATTGCAAGCTCAAACCTAGAGCTAGAGCTAGGGAAACCCTCATCACTAAGACTTCCAAACTCTACATCTACAACAAACAGAAACAAACTTTATCACTACATGAAAGATCGAAACATAAGGAAGTTCCTAGGGCATGAAGAAAAGCTCAACCAGTTCATCATGTTCTTAACCAAATACATGATCACTCAAACAATTCAACAAGAATGAAAGTATGTGATCTAGTGGAGAAGACTACCAACCTGAAGATGGTGCAAAGCAATGCCGAAATCCATCTCAACTAGAGAACACTCTGTCTTCAAAAATTACTACAAAATGAGCAAATGAAGGCAAGGTAAAGAGTGGAAATTTATCCTTCTTATATAAGTTCAACAGGACCAAAGAATTTCAAAATCCAAATTCAAATCATGAGAAAGCCCCACATGGAAAGTCTTCAAACTTCCACACAAGCTAGGGAGTTATCTAAAAAAAAAATGGAGGGGGAGCACAGCAACTTCATCAATGGAAGATAACTACAATTCTCAAAAGCTTCACACACTCTTGATCAAGATAGTGTGAAGCAAAACCAATTTATGGTGCCAGCAAAAGCTTCAACAAATCGAGGGCAACTACAAATGTCAAAAGCCTCACACACTCTTGATCAAGACAGTGTGAAGCAAAACCAATTTATGGTGACCAACACAATGCTTCGCCTATAAAGCTTCAACCACAAAGCCTCACCTACAAAGCTTCACCTACAAAGCTTCAACTACCAAGCTTCACCTACAAAGCTTCAACCACAAAGCTTCACCCACAAAAGCTTCACCCACAAAGTTTCAACCACAAAGCTTCAACTACAAAGCTTCACCTACAAAGCTTCAACCACAAAGATTCACCTACAAAGCTTCACCCACAAAACTTCAACACTAAAACATTTAAAAGCTTCACACACTCTTGATCAATATAGTGTCAAGCTAAATCAACTTTGGTATCCTAAAATAGCTTCAATCATTCAAGCTATATACCCAACCAAAAACCTACAATCAATAAACCCTACCTATTAAACTATTTTCCGAACACAAATCCTTGCTCCAAATAAACAAATTTTGTCCACAAAACCTAAGATTCTCTTGAATCTGTACAAAAACACGTGAGTAAAAATAAACATTTTTTGTTTTACACCCACAAGGTCCCAAGATTCTCCTTCTTATTTATTTATTTCTATATGTTTCCAAACATATTATAATAAGGTAAATAACAAGTCAAAGTTCCAAATTTAATGGTGAACAAAAGTACAAGAAATTCATCAGCAATGAAGGTGCTAGAAAAACTAGAACCTCCCCCAAACGAGAAATCCAACCCAAGCAGCCTATTTCTCTCTCTCCCTCTTCCGTCTCATTTCATCTATCAAATTTCTGCAACTTCTGCTCTTCCCCAGTGGAGCTGAATTTTGAACATCTTATAGTTCTTCAGCAGATGAACAGCTTTCAAGAAGGAACTGTTTCTATTTAAGCGAAGGAAAAATTAGAGTGTTGAAGCTCCAAACATGACAGTCGAATTCCTGCAGATTTCAAAGTTGTTGTGATGTTTCGAAGATCTAGAAGTATTTAACCGTTAGTTCATTCTGAATTTTTGATACGTTATGGAAGAGATGATGAGGAACAACTTCGATGAAGAAAGTATGCTGATCTGAGCAAGAAAAAATGGAGTTTCGAAACTCACAACAGGTCTAACGGATTGACAGAAAAATGATGAATAGTCACTCATCATACCTGAATTTCTGGATTTGTACTGCTCCGATGGATCTCAAATTTGGATATGTTGTAGTTCACAAGTTAAGGAACAACTTCGATAAAGAAAGTATGCTGATCTGAGCAAGAGAAAATGGAGTTTCGAAACTCACAACAGGTCTGACGGTTGACAGATAAATGATGCACAGTCACTCATCATGCCTGGATTTCTGAATTTGTACTGCTCCGATGAATCTCAATTTTGGCTATGTTGTAGTTCACAAGTTAAGGAACAACTTTCATGAAGATGGCTTTGCGATTTAAGCTACAAAGGATGGTGTTATATTGAAGAGTTACAGAGGAGAACAATCGGAGCTGCGCAGAGAAGTGATGTGAGATTTACTTGACACTCAAATTAAACCCTCGTTTGACAATTGTAGTAGAATGGATAAGTGAGGGATCGTTCTAGACCGGGGATTAGGAGGGCTTGCTAAAACCTTCTAAATTGACTTAAAAACATAAAAACTAAATTAAAATACTCTTAACAAGACTACTATGACTCAGAATGGCTTTGAAAAACTCAAATTGTCTAAAACAATCAAATTGACTCAAATAGAAGCTAGAACTTGATTTAGACGAATTTGCAATTGTTTATCACTCCAAAAGCTTTAAAGATACACAAATAAAACAAATACGAATGATTAAGACTTTAACAAAATAGGGGGGGGGAATTGTGGTTGGACGATATTAAATTAAAAAGACAGAATATAATTGAAGGCAAAATGTAAATATGAATGTGATAAAAATATGGATGATGGAATAGCTAAGGGGTTCTTCTCCACACATGTTACACTTGCAATACAAGATTGATTTTCGGTTGGTCTTTCGATAAATTATGAAACTCAATGCTCCAAGTTAATTAGGTCCGCTTAAATTAACTTTCAAATTTCCCTAAATTCATTGGATTGAATGGAATACGCATTACAACCAAATTATTCTTAATCAAAGTCCCTAACTATGGAATACGCATGATAGAGACATTCAACAAAGATCATTAAGTTCAATGAAAATTATAAGTGTTGACGAGGCACTCGTTACTATGGAATACGCATGAAACTTATGCCAAGAATTCGTTTAACGCGATTGTTTATAAGCAACCTCCACTACTTGTGAATATAAGTTCATAACGATTAGGTGAAACTCACTTATATTCTAGCGTCATATTCATGCATGAAAATTAAGCTTGCAATCTTAATGAACATACATAAATAATTTATCAATCAAACAGTTAAACGAATTGAATCCACAACTTATGAAATACCAACCAAAAGTAATCAATTCATATTGCAAATATAAACATAGTTTCGAATCACCCCCTAGCTAAAGGGGGTTTAGTTCCTCATAACTTTGAAATCAAAGAAACCCCTAAACATTCCAACAACTCAAACTTGAATTGTATGAACGTTTAGGCACTCTTCTCTTCCATTCTCATACGTACAAAACAAAGAGAATTAAATTTAAACTTTGAAATCAAAGAAACACCTAAAAATTCCAACAACTCAAACTTGAATTGTATGAACGTTTAGGCACTCTTTTCTTCCTCGTTGTTGTAGCACAAGGTCTAAGTGAGCTTTGGGGATTATGTGAAGTGTTTTGGAGGGATGGGAAGTGGTTGGATAGTGGCTGCAATGAAGGAGAAAAACTGCACAGAAAATGGAAGGGGAATTGCGGCAATGGATGTGTATTTGTGTTGTGTGAAGTGTTGTGAATGGAAATATGAGATATGAATTGAATGAATGAATGCAAGGGTATTTATAGGAGTAGTGGAGGGAACATATGGTTGTTTGTTTAAGATGCAAGTGGCTAATTAATGATGGAAAAGTATGTGATTTAAAGGATGCAAAGTGAATGAATCATGAATCATTGTGGATGAAAGGTGGAAGTGCATGTGTTGATGACTAGGTTAGTGGGTGGAAATCTGAAAATGGCATATAGGAATGGGAGCTCACGGTTTGAATGTGTAAAGTGTGTGTGAATGCATGTGAAGATGCAATAAATAATGCATGTAGGGTTAGGAAATAATGAAGAAATGCATGTGAGATGTTTGGAAAGGAAATGGGAACCCATGGCAATGAAGTTGTTTTGTGTTGTGAATTATGATGAATGCATGTGAGTTAAAGAGGGAGAATGTGGTGAAATGATGAAGTAGGAAGGTGGAAATGCATGTGAGATGTTTGGAAAGGAATAAAGAATGAATGGTGGAAATGTGAGTGAATGATGTGCATGTGTGAGAATGCATGTGGAATTAAGAGGAGTATGGAAGTGAAATAAATGAATGATATGTTAAGTGATAAGTGAATGATATGTGGTGAGTGATAAGTGAATGGTTTGATAAGTGATAAATGAATTAGTTTAAAGGGCTAGGGTTTAAGTACATAGAATGGGCCTAAAATAGGTTGGTTTGTATGGCATAATGTGTTTGATTGGGCTAGAGCCATTGTTTTGTGTCTTCAAGTGCATACAAGGCCTTCAAATTCGTCCATCCTCTTGGCTCCATGGATAAGCTATCCAATCCATGCCCAAAAATGCTCCAAATGGCCTCAAAATGCACTTTCTTGCTCCCTAGGCCCTTAGAACCTGAAAACACACAAAAGAAGCATAAAGGACTAAAATAACGAGAGAAACATAACGTAAATGCACGAGAACAAGCCATTTAAGTCGCATGAATATGCTCCTATCAAATACCCCCACACTTAGCTTTTGCTAGTCCTCGAGCAAAACAGAATAAAAACAAATAAACAAAACGACACTAAACACGTAAAACACAACCTAAACCTTCCAACAACCGTCTTAGGGATTTCCAATGCACATGACAAGTTAAAAATCATCATTCTCACAGATTTTAGTCATCTTCACATTTAAGTACATTCTTAATCATAGTCACCATATACTAGTTCACAATTAAGCATTTAAAACCATGTTTTGAATGTAGTAACATGCCTTAGAGAATTTGCTCAATTCCTTTCAAGATATGCACTCAATTTTCACACAGATTTTCTGACTACACTCCCTACACTAGGTATATGTGAGAAGATTGATGTAAACATGAAAGACTAGTATCTCACATATGTTATAACAAAGAAAGCATTTTCTGGATTTACGATAATGACATGAATATGATCTCATGAATGGAATGCTACTACTTAGAATGAGAACCAGTGATTCCATAAGCTCATATCAATTTCAAACTCCGCAAATTGAAACACATAACACTCAAGATAGAAGTTGAGGGATGTAACGGGGCTAAGGGTAATGGTTTAACAAAGAAAGGTAGAGTACACAAACGTTCTTAAAGCAATAGTGAGCAAAGTATTGAATTAGGCACTTAGAATTCCCTTTAGAACGCAGAAGTTAACTTTGAACACCCAAGGGGAAGTCACAAAACTTAGGGCCATATTCAAACTTTTTGGGCCCTTTCATCAACAATCACACTTGTGAGTCCATTCTCACTTATTTTCACTTTTTTTTTTTTTTCGTGCCTCCTTTAAGACTTAGGCACATACATACACACAAAAATCCCTTCCCCCACACTTATTTTCTGCAACATATTAATAAAAAGGAATTCAATTAAGTCATGCTCACTATCTTTCAAGAACAAAGGGTACGGATGGTCCTACTCTAGGCTAGGTAAGGGGTGATGTGGTTAGCAAAGAAAATAGGCTAAACGAGGCTCAACGGGGTTAAAACTTACAACAAATACGAAATATGGGAAGTAAGGCTATTTGGTTATGGTGGCAACTACACAACTTCATCTTGATATATGTTATGCAATTCAATGTCATGCTTTGAATGAAACGGATATAAGTTCTGGCATTTAGTTCTATCATGATACAATTGCATCCTAAGTAGCAACCAAGCAAGGAATAATGAGATCATGCAACAACTTTAGAAAACACAGAATCACAGAAAATAACTCTCCAAAGAAGGTAATGGCTCGAGTCTCACAGGGTTGTAGCGTTTGTTTGAATTCCTTCCTTCAAGCATGTTACAAAAACGAATTTTTCTTTTATGATTGCATGTGAAGTCATACATTATAACCATAACCAAGCATATACCAAGAGTAAATCAAACTTTTCTCTATGTTAATAACTCTTTTTAACCGTCATGCAATTACAAACCAAATCCTTATCATTGTGTTGGAAGGTACCCTAAGACACAAACTCACAAAAACGACTCAAAACACTCTTTTTAGGCTTTTCAAAACAATTTTTCAAATTTTTATGTGCTTTTCGGCGTTATAAAAACAAAACATACTAAAACACTCTAAAACAACTTAAAAACACCTTAAAACAGCAAGGAACAATATTTGAAGTTATGGGTGATAAAATCCCACGAATTTGCATTAACAACATTAGTTACCCCCCCACACTTAAATCAAACATTGTCCTCAATGTTTTAAGCATAGATTCACACAAAACATAAGTAAATACACAAAAAACACTTAAACATACTAAACATGGCAGAATGTAATTAACAAAGAGAAGAGTTTAGAGACGCAAATCTGGTTATAGAGTGTAAATTCCATCTTCTCCTTGGTAATTGCATTGAGGCTTTTGATCTTTGTGATTCCACATGCTTACTCTTGAACTGGTTTCTGCCCATCGCTGATTTTCCTTTGTGCTACTTCTTGACTGGGCAGCATGATGGTTCTTTTGGTCTTCCCCGAAGGTCTGAGCTTTCCCCCTTTATCTGTTTCTTTGTTCAATCTTTGCAGGAGTGGTCCCTTCTCTGGAAGTGTATCAACCGTTGAAGATGACTACTCGAGAGCAACGCTAGGTAAGCAATCAGGAATAGGTTCCAGGCAGTTGGCTCCAGATCGGAAGACTGACTCCAAG
This sequence comes from Pyrus x bretschneideri, assembly GCF_019419815.1. NCBI lineage: Eukaryota > Viridiplantae > Streptophyta > Magnoliopsida > Rosales > Rosaceae > Pyrus > Pyrus x bretschneideri. The sequence continues at coordinate 7,628,476 of NW_025999391.1, read as the reverse complement.
TGCCGGCTGATTGCTTCTTTCACTTTGCCATGCAAGTAAGAACAAGGACAAAGAAAAAGACAGGGAAAGAGCATGATATGAGATACTTTTGCTTTTGACCTTTATGATATGAGATACCTTTGCTTTTGAAGAAGCGGTGCATGAATCAGCACATGCATTTCCTCCTGGGTCATCTTTACTCCAGGCGTCTGGTATCATCTTTGGGGAAGAAGAAAATTTTGAGTAATTCAAAAGGCTTTGCTGGGAGTGCGCCCTCAGAGGTGAGAGAGAGTTGGTGGGCATTTTCTTCAAGTCTGCCTTGCCATAAGAGATGAAGGTCGACAAATATAGGGATTTTCTGAATAGAAAGTGGTGGTACTGCTCTTTTACCCTTTGTCGACAGACGTCTCTTCGATTTCTGAACGAACGGCTCTTCGATTTCTGCATGACAAAAGTAGTCACGGGTGCGGCTCTTTTGACAAAGCTGCACGCGTTTTCTGAAAAGCAGAGAAAGCGTCGCCGAACTTTGCGCTTGTCGGCTAAAGACGTGTAATTGAGATGATGGCCTCCACGTGTTATCAGCTTTGTCAGATATCTTTTGACAAAGCTGAGCGCGTTTTCTGAAAAGCCGCGAATGCGTTGTCGAAATTTGCGGAGGAAAATCCGGATCTCTGAATCGGTGGACGCGTCGCCATGGCTTTTTATGGAGCTATCGATCACCCCAACAAATACACTCTGAAGAAATCCCATTCTTGAAAAATCGACTCCGGCCCTTTGAGAATTAATTACATCCACCCCTTGAACACTTTTGAAAAATGGCAAACTCATCGAACCTTAGCTTGGAATTGAGCCTTAGCAGTGATGCGGGCGCGCCGCGTCAAGGTAACGTATGGCGCCCTTCTTTCTTTTCTTCTAACGGTCCTCTCACAGGTGAAGACTCCGTGATGCAGGACGCCACAACAGCTACAATAGTAGCTAGGAACCTCCTCACTCCGAAAGATAGTAGGCTGCTGTCAGGACGGTCCGATGAGTTGGCCGTTCAAGAGTCCCTCGCACTTAGTGTTCAGTGTGCGAGTTCTGTGTCCAACATGGGCCAACGCCTGCTTGCCCGCTCCCGTCAGGTGGAATCATTGATGGCAGAGGTGGAAAGTCTCAAGCAGGAGATCCAGCAGCTGAAGTATGAGAATAGAAGTTTGCACGTGCTTGCAAACAACTATTCGACGGGCATGAAGAGGAAGCTTGATGAGCTGCAAGAGTCTGAAGGTCGGATTCACAGTGACCGTCAAAGGTTTTCGTCTTTCCTCCAGAGGCACCTTTTTCCTGGCTCATCCAGCGCTTGGCCAAGTATTGAGGCCTGGAATGCTCTATCTTCGATGCCTCCCGCTCCGATGCCTTCTGTTCCTACGCCTTCCGCTCCGATGCCTTCCGCTCCGATGCCTTCTGTTCCTACGCCTTCCGCTTCAAGAGTAAAGCCACGTAGTGGGGCCTCAAGCAAACAACCTTTGTGAAGCACCATCTTTCTTTGTTTAGCAGTGCCTATCAATAAATCAAACATTTTCTCAATGTTACAATCATAAACTCACACAATTAATAAACAAACAAACAATAACAACTAAACAACCTAACAAGGCAGAAACGAAATAGCAACAAAATGACTCAAATGACTCTAAAAACACATATTTTTGGGTTTTTTCAAAAGAAATTTTTTTTTTTTTTTTTTTCAAATTTTCGGAGTTTTATACCAAGACACTATAAAACACACTAAAACACTCTAAAAATGCTTAAAACAGCAAGAAACAACATTCTAAGTGAAAGGTGAATAAATCCCACGAAATTCATGCAAATACAAATTGTTTACCCCCCCCACACTTAAATCAAACTTTGTCCTCAATGTTTTAAACAGAAAGTCACAACAGAGCAAGCAAATAAACAAATACGAGAAAGAAAGCAAAGTAAAGGCAGTAAAGAAAAAGAAAGGAATAAAAATAAGTCTCTTAAAGGGGTTTCCAAGTTCTTCTCTATTCGGATGCATGGGTTGCCTCCCACGAAGCGCTTTCTTTTACGTCTTGCAGCCGGACGGTACCTCCGTTTAAGCTTGACTAGGTTCCACGGCATGGAAGGGTACCTCCTCCACGACATGCTCCTCAAACATCTCGTAATAGGGCTTCAATCGATGCCCATTCACTTTGAATTCTTGCTGCGTCCTTGAACTTTTGATTTGCACTGCACCATGAGGGAAAACATTAGTAACAACAAACGGGCCAATCCATTTAGAACGCAACTTACCAGGAAACAAACGTAGGCGAGAGTTGAAAAGTAACACTTTCTGCCCAACTGTGAAGGTCTTGGTTCGAATCATTTTATCATGGAATGCTTTGGTCTTGGCTTTGTACATTCGGGCATTCTCATAGGCTTCATTCCGAATCTCCTCAAGTTCATTCAATTGGAGCTTCCTATGAACTCCCGCTGCATCTATGTCCATGTTGAAAGTCTTCACGGCCCAATGTGCCTTGTGCTCTAACTCTACGGGCAAATGACATGGCTTACCATAGACGAGCCGAAAAGGTGACATCCCAATAGGTGTTTTGTATGCCGTACGATATGCCCACAGTGCATCATCTAAACGTAAGCTCCAATCCCTCCTTGTTGGTCCAACGGTCTTCTCCAAAATTTGTTTGATTTCTCGGTTAGACACCTCGGCTTGGCCATTTGTTTGAGGATGGTAAGGTGTGGAGACCTTATGGTTGACATGGTACTTTCTTAGCAAAGCCTCAATGGTCCGATTGCAAAAGTGAGACCCTCCATCACTTATGATTACTCTCGGTATTCCAAACCTAGCAAAAATGTTAGTTTTCACGAAATCTGCAACCACCTTAGAATCGTTAGTACGGGTGGCTTTTGCTTCCACCCATTTAGAAACATAATCAACGGCTAGCAAGATATAAGTGAAACCATAAGATGGAGGGAAAGCGCCCATGAAATCAATGCCCCAAACATCAAAAATTTCAACATTAAAGACAGGGGTTTGCGGCATTTGGTCCTTGGTACCTATGTTACCCATTCGTTGGCAACGATCACAAGACATACAAAAGGTTCTAGCATCCCTAAATATAGTCGGCCAATAAAAACCACACTCTAAAACCTTGAGGGCAGTGCGTTGTGTGCCAAAATGACCACCACATGCATATGTGTGACAAAAGCTTAGAATTGAGTGAAATTCAGAATCATGCACACATCTACGTACAATTTGATCTGAGCAATACTTCCACAAATAAGGGTCATCCCAAACATAGAAACGTGCATCATTTTTAAGCTTATCACGTTGGTGCTTGTTTAGTTCATTTGGAATTTGTTTAGCCACCAAGTAATTCACTAAATCTGCATACCATGGTTCACTTACCTCAATGGAAAGCAGCTGCTCATCGGGAAAAGTTTCAGGGATAGGTACGGCATGTTCATGCTCCTCGTGGATCATTCGGCTTAAATGGTCAGCCACTACATTCTCGCTTCCTTTCTTATCCCGGATTTCAATATCAAATTCTTGAAGAAGAAGAATCCAACGGATAAGCCTCGGCTTTGCTTCCTTTTTCGTGAGCAAGTACCTCAAAGCTGCATGATCAGAATAAACGATTACTTTAGTACCAATTAAATATGAACGAAATTTATCTAAAGCAAAAACCACAGCTAGAAGTTCTTTTTCCGTCGTGGAGTAGTTCAATTGGGCATCATTGAGAGTCCGAGAGGCATAGTATATGACATGCGGCCGCTTGTCTCTTCTTTGTCCTAGAACAGCTCCTAATGCATAGTCGGATGCATCGCACATGAGCTCGAACGGAAGGCTCCAATCTGGAGGTACAATAATGGGGGCCGAGACTAGCTTCTCCTTGAGTTGGTTAAATGCCGAATTACACTCTCCATCAAACTTGAATGGCACATCTTTTTGAAGCAATCGGCAAAGAGGGTTGGACATCTTGGAGAAGTCCTTGATAAAACGCCTATAGAACCCTGCATGGCCAAGAAACGAACGTACCTCTCTAACCGAAGTAGGAGAGGGTAAGTGACGTACAAGGTCTATTTTTGATTTATCTACTTCAATTCCTTTTTCTGAAACAATATGTCCTAAAACTATACCCTGTTTCACCATAAAGTGACATTTCTCCCAATTCAAGACAAGGTTAGTTTCAACACATCGTTTCAAAATTAAGGTCAGATTATCCAAGCAATTATCAAATGAACTCCCAAATACACTGAAATCATCCATGAAAACCTCAATGATCTTTTCAACAAAATCGGAAAATATACTTACCATACACCTTTGGAAAGTGGCCGGTGCGTTGCATAAGCCAAATGGCATGCGACGATAAGCAAATGTTCCAAAGGGACATGTGAATGTGGTCTTCTCTTGATCATCCGGGGCTATCACAATTTGGTTATATCCAGAGTATCCATCAAGAAAACAGTAAAAAGCATGACCGGCTAACCTTTCGAGCATCTGGTCGATGAATGGCAAAGGAAAGTGATCTTTCCTAGTCATGGCATTTAGCTTCCGGTAATCGATACACACTCGCCATCCAGTCTGAATGCGTGTAGGCACGAGCTCATTCTCATCATTCTTGATAACAGTTACTCCGGACTTCTTGGGAACGACTTGAACTGGAGAGACCCAATGGCTATCGGAGATAGGGTAGATCACTCCGCAATCCAAAAGTTTGATTATTTCCTTCTTCACCACTTCCATCATCGGAGGGTTGAGACGGCGTTGAGCCTCTCGAGTTGGTTTAGCCCCCTCCTCAAGAAGTATACGGTGCATGCATGTGGTAGGGCTTATTCCTTTAATGTCGGCCAAAGTCCACCCTATGGCCGTTTTGTGCTCTCGCAGCACCCTCTCAAGCTTCTCCTCCTCCATTGCCGTGAGACTTGATGAAATGATGACGGGCAATGTTTCGCCTTTTCCCAAAAACACATACTTCAAATGGTCCGGCAACGGCTTAAGTTCAAGCGATGGTGCCTGAACAACAGAAGGTAGCATCTTAGTGGAAACTGAATTTGAAAGTGAGAGTGGAACCTTACCATATTGTTGTGGTAATGACTCAAGGGTTGCCACAACCTCAATTATTTCTTCACTAGAACCCATTGCAAAGAATTCCTCCTCTTTGCCGTGGCCTTGCATTGGCCCAAATCCTTCATTTTTGCGCTCTATGGCCTTAGTGATGGTTGTTTCCAGGGCGTCCTCATTCAATTCTTCAAGGTATACCTGCGCCAAAGAATCGATAACATCAATGGAAAAACAAGAATGGTCATCAACGGGATATCTCATAGTTTCAGAAATATTAAAATCAATCACTTCCCCATCGAATTCCATTGTCAAGGTGCCTTTGTATACATCAATCTTCGTTCGGGCCGTCTTCATGAATGGCCTACCAAGGAGAATCGGCAAAGATGTAGAATGGGCTGAATCCTCCATGTCTAGGACGTAGAAATCAGCCGGAAAAATTAAATGGTTCACCTGCACAAGCACATCTTCCAAAACTCCTTTTGGATACGCGTTAGAACGATCGGCCAATTGTATAATTACACCATCTTGTTTTAATTCACCCAAATTCATAGATGCATAAATAGAATAAGGCATGACATTTATGGATGCACCTAAATCAAGCATGGCATGTTCAAAACGATTATGTCCAATCACACAAGGAATCGTGAAACTACCGGGGTCTTTGCACTTGGTAGGCAGTTTACGTTGCAAAACAGCGGACACATTCTCGCTTACCTTCACTACCTCTTTGTTTGCCCTTCTTCTCCTTGTATTGCATAGGTCCTTGAGGAATTTAGCATACTTTGGAACCTGTTTGATTGCATCGAGAAGCGGTATGTTCACTTGCACCTTCCGGAACGTTTCAAGAATGTCCTTCTCGCTTTCTTCCTTTTTTTCTTGCATGAACCTGCGAGGAAAAGGTACATTGGGCAGATTAGGACGTGAAGTACATGAATTTGAACTTAAATTACCTGATTTGGCCGAGTTAGGGTGATCTGCCTCAGGTTGTGTCGTCTCTTCATCTACTTTCTGGGCAGATTTGGGATTGTTTGGCTCGGTCCCAACTTCTTTTCCACCCCTTAGGGTGATGGCCTTGGCGGATTCGAATCCTCCCTTTGGATTGACTGTGGTTGAGCTAGGAAGCTTTCCTTGCTCTCTAATCTGTCCAAGGAACTCAGAAATCTGCCCTATTTGTTTCTTCATATCCATCATCTCCTTCTCGTTATTTTCTATCCGGTTGTTTTGATTTTGCAACCCCTGCGAAATAGAGGTTAGTAATTGCATAGCTTGATTACTTTCCAAAGACGTACCTGAATGAGATGATGCCGAAGGTTGTTGGGATTGTTGGGGTGCATACGGCTTGGAATAAAAACCAGGGGGGTTTGGCCTAAATCCTCCTTGTTGGGCAGCTTGTTGTGGCTCCCTCCATTTGAAGTTTGGATGGTCCCTCCATCCGGCATTGTAAGTGTTCGAGTATGGGTTGTTTTGATTTTGTCCTTGGAAACCAATTGCATTGGCAGATTCCCACCCACCATTCTCGATTAGTTGAGGGCACTTGTCGGATGGATGCCCTTGAATTGAGCACACGCCACAGACTTGGTGTTCTTGTGCTTTTGGACCAATCACAACCTGAGAAACAAGAGAAGTAAGATTAGCAAGTTGTGATTGAATTTCAGAAATAGCACTCACCTCATTTACACTTTGTTGCCGTGGGGCTTCCCTTTGGCCCACTCCTTCATATTGTTGAGCGTTGAGCGCTCGGTTGGCTATGAGAACCTTGGCATCCCTTGGTGTTTTGTCCACCAATGCTCCTCCCGCTGATGCATCAAGCATTTGACGTTCGATAGGAAGGAGGCCCTCATAGAAATATTGAAGGAGAAGTTCCTCCTTCATTTGATGTTGAGGACATGAAGCTACAAGGCCCTTGAAGCGCTCATAATAAGCCGGGAATGTCTCACCATGATTCTGTTGAATACCACTAATTTTCTTCCGTAGGAGAATCACTCTCGAAGTAGGGAAGAATTTCTCCAAGAAAGCACGCTTCATACTCTCCCACGAAGTCACAGTTCCCGGGGCTAGTTCGTAGAGCCAATCTTTGGCCTTGTCCATAAGTGAAAATGGAAAGGCCTTCATCTTCAATATACTCCCATCCACATTGACGGGGGTCATGCTCGAACAAACCACCTCGAACTCCTTCAAGTGTTTGTTGGGGTCTTCCATAGACAAGCCATGGAACTTCGGAATATGGTGTAACAAACTGGATTTGAGTTCAAATTCATCGGTCTTGCCTTGGGCAGCCGTGGGGTATTGGATACAAAGAGGCAATGCATTATCCAGACCCGAGGCCGAAAGCTCCTTGATGGTTCTATTATCTGCTGCCATGGCTTGTTCTTCTTCAAAAATCTGATCCGTGGGCTTTTCTTCTACACCTACTTCGTCTTCTTCAAGCCCAGGTTGTGGTGGAGGTTGTGGTGGCTCTTGTTGACTCCTCGTTCTCCTCAAAGTGCGTTCAAAATCACCGTCAAAGTCGGAGATGTTCTCTATAATAGGCCGAGAGCTACGAGTCATACACAGTACCTAAAAAAAAACAAGGAAACAAACAAACTAAGAATTTGAAATAAGAATGCACGAAAAACAAAATATAAAAATAAAGACAAAGGATTAGCAAAGTTGCTAATCCCCGGCAACGGCGCCAAAATTTGATGTGAGATTTACTTGACACTCAAATTAAACCCTCGTTTGACAATTGTAGTAGAATGGATAAGTGAGGGATCGTTCTAGACCGGGGATTAGGAGGGCTTGCTAAAACCTTCTAAATTGACTTAAAAACATAAAAACTAAATTAAAATACTCTTAACAAGACTACTATGACTCAGAATGGCTTTGAAAAACTCAAATTGTCTAAAACAATCAAATTGACTCAAATAGAAGCTAGAACTTGATTTAGACGAATTTGCAATTGTTTATCACTCCAAAAGCTTTAAAGATACACAAATAAAACAAATACGAATGATTAAGACTTTAACAAAATAGGGGGGGGGAATTGTGGTTGGACGATATTAAATTAAAAAGACAGAATATAATTGAAGGCAAAATGTAAATATGAATGTGATAAAAATATGGATGATGGAATAGCTAAGGGGTTCTTCTCCACACATGTTACACTTGCAATACAAGATTGATTTTCGGTTGGTCTTTCGATAAATTATGAAACTCAATGCTCCAAGTTAATTAGGTCCGCTTAAATTAACTTTCAAATTTCCCTAAATTCATTGGATTGAATGGAATACGCATTACAACCAAATTATTCTTAATCAAAGTCCCTAACTATGGAATACGCATGATAGAGACATTCAACAAAGATCATTAAGTTCAATGAAAATTATAAGTGTTGACGAGGCACTCGTTACTATGGAATACGCATGAAACTTATGCCAAGAATTCGTTTAACGCGATTGTTTATAAGCAACCTCCACTACTTGTGAATATAAGTTCATAACGATTAGGTGAAACTCACTTATATTCTAGCGTCATATTCATGCATGAAAATTAAGCTTGCAATCTTAATGAACATACATAAATAATTTATCAATCAAACAGTTAAACGAATTGAATCCACAACTTATGAAATACCAACCAAAAGTAATCAATTCATATTGCAAATATAAACATAGTTTCGAATCACCCCCTAGCTAAAGGGGGTTTAGTTCCTCATAACTTTGAAATCAAAGAAACCCCTAAACATTCCAACAACTCAAACTTGAATTGTATGAACGTTTAGGCACTCTTCTCTTCCATTCTCATACGTACAAAACAAAGAGAATTAAATTTAAACTTTGAAATCAAAGAAACACCTAAAAATTCCAACAACTCAAACTTGAATTGTATGAACGTTTAGGCACTCTTTTCTTCCTCGTTGTTGTAGCACAAGGTCTAAGTGAGCTTTGGGGATTATGTGAAGTGTTTTGGAGGGATGGGAAGTGGTTGGATAGTGGCTGCAATGAAGGAGAAAAACTGCACAGAAAATGGAAGGGGAATTGCGGCAATGGATGTGTATTTGTGTTGTGTGAAGTGTTGTGAATGGAAATATGAGATATGAATTGAATGAATGAATGCAAGGGTATTTATAGGAGTAGTGGAGGGAACATATGGTTGTTTGTTTAAGATGCAAGTGGCTAATTAATGATGGAAAAGTATGTGATTTAAAGGATGCAAAGTGAATGAATCATGAATCATTGTGGATGAAAGGTGGAAGTGCATGTGTTGATGACTAGGTTAGTGGGTGGAAATCTGAAAATGGCATATAGGAATGGGAGCTCACGGTTTGAATGTGTAAAGTGTGTGTGAATGCATGTGAAGATGCAATAAATAATGCATGTAGGGTTAGGAAATAATGAAGAAATGCATGTGAGATGTTTGGAAAGGAAATGGGAACCCATGGCAATGAAGTTGTTTTGTGTTGTGAATTATGATGAATGCATGTGAGTTAAAGAGGGAGAATGTGGTGAAATGATGAAGTAGGAAGGTGGAAATGCATGTGAGATGTTTGGAAAGGAATAAAGAATGAATGGTGGAAATGTGAGTGAATGATGTGCATGTGTGAGAATGCATGTGGAATTAAGAGGAGTATGGAAGTGAAATAAATGAATGATATGTTAAGTGATAAGTGAATGATATGTGGTGAGTGATAAGTGAATGGTTTGATAAGTGATAAATGAATTAGTTTAAAGGGCTAGGGTTTAAGTACATAGAATGGGCCTAAAATAGGTTGGTTTGTATGGCATAATGTGTTTGATTGGGCTAGAGCCATTGTTTTGTGTCTTCAAGTGCATACAAGGCCTTCAAATTCGTCCATCCTCTTGGCTCCATGGATAAGCTATCCAATCCATGCCCAAAAATGCTCCAAATGGCCTCAAAATGCACTTTCTTGCTCCCTAGGCCCTTAGAACCTGAAAACACACAAAAGAAGCATAAAGGACTAAAATAACGAGAGAAACATAACGTAAATGCACGAGAACAAGCCATTTAAGTCGCATGAATATGCTCCTATCAAGAAGATAAACAGGCTGAGGAAGAAGCACGTGACCTGCTGTGTAGTTAGGGCACAGAAAACCCTAGTCAAAGACTGGGCCTTCTATTTCAGGCCTGGTTACCATTTTCAAAAAAAAAAAGTTGTAAAGGGCTAGGGCTCTCTTTTTCCATTGGGCCTAACAACCTTCAAAAAAAATATGAATAAAGGGTTTTGAACTACCACTTAGAAAAGAAAAGGGTGAGGTTTTCTTAATTTGGAAACTTGACTACTAGCAAGACACCTTTTTCATCAACTCTCTCGACCGGAGACTTGAGGGACTCCTACCATATGCTACTACACCTCGATACTCGGAAGTTTCGCGACTACTTAGTGACTTGGACATTTCAAGTCCCCAATTAAGAAGCTTTCCTCACTTGGGAAATTAAGGGAGCACTATTTCAATCTACAGGATCCACACACAAAGTTTCAACTTGCAAACTCCAACAAAAGAAAAAATTCAAAGAACTTAGTGAAGGATGCCTTAGTGTATTTAACACAACATGTTGAATGAAGTAAAGCTTATTTATTGATATCTTCGATAAATTACAAATACGTGCATACACATGAATCAAAACAAACAAACAGGAAAGGGCCTTCACAAAGTTTGCTCATGAGAAGTCTCAGCACTTGGCAATGCCCCAGAAATAGGAAGCATCTGAAGGTGATCATTTAGAGCCTCAGTACTAGGCAGAACCCCAGAAAGAGGAAGCACCAGAGGTTGATCATTTGGAGCTTTAATACATGGTACAGCCCCAGAGGACGAAGGCAATAAATGCCTTTCGAACAAACTCATAAACCTCTGATGATCATTTAAAATCTGACCCTTGGATCATCTTCGTAGCATAGCTATATGCGAGCCTATGCAACTGTTTATTCTCGTGCTTAAGCCCTCTGATCTTTTGTTTGAGACTTATCACTTCAGCTGCCAACGATTCAACTTGGCGGGTTCGAGCAAATAGGCGTTGGGCCATACTAGACACAGAACCTGCACACTGAACACTGAGAGCCAGAGAATCCTTAACGGCCAACTCATCAGACCGTTTGGAAAATAATCTGTTGTTTTTGGGAGTGAGAATATTCTTGACCACCATCGCAGCGATCATGTCATTCTTCATCACAAAGTCCCCAATGGTAAGGAGACCAGTAGACGATAAGAAGGATGGGCGCCATATGTTATCTTGAGGAGACATGGCTACGTCTTCCACAGCATTTAAGTCCAAACGACGGTCAGACGGACCAGACATTTTCAGAAATGATGAAAGAAAAATAGGTCCAATAAATCTCAGAAGTACGAAAATAAAGGAGGAATTCCTACAAGCAATAACTCTATGAACATACTTCTTAAACAACCATTCTCCGAATTTCGAGAAGCAGATTTTCCTGAGTAAAATTTATTAGCAATCTTCACACGTGACATCAGTTCCTCGGATACCAAGGATAACTTTGTCAAAGAACTCTGACAAAGTTAAGACACGTAAATTTTGAAGGTCCAGCTACCCTACTATTACCCACAAGGGTAAAGAAACAGCACCACTGCTTAATAACTGGAAAATCCCTATGTGTGTCAACCTCCATGCTCCGTGGTAAAGCAGACTTGCAAAAATGCCTAACCTTTCCTCACATCCGAGAAAGCACTCCCAACAAGATTACTTGCTCATAAATCAAAAAGACACCGCTCTTCGAATCTCAAGAACCAGATCCCCAACAAGATTGCTTGCTCAGAAATCAAAAGAGGCACCGCTCTCCGAATCTCGAGAACCAGATCCCCAGCAGGATTGTTAGTTCCAGAAATCAAAGGTGCACCGCTCTCCGAACCTCGAGAGCCGGATTTTCTAGGATAAAAATTGTCAACGCTTTTCACACGTAACATCAGCTTTCCAGGTAACGTGAACCACTTTGTCAAAGATCTCTGACAAAGTTAAAACACGTGAACCTTGCAGCTCCCACTACATTGCTATGACCGAGAAGGGTAAAAGAACAACATTACTACTTATTGTTGGAAGAATTCCTATATATGTCGACCTTCATCCTCAATAGCCAGGCAGACCTGCAAAAAATGCTTAACCCTTCCTCATATCTGAAAGGGCACTCCTAATATAGCCTCTCAAAATACTTTGTTTTCTTCCCCCTCGATAATACATCTGCCAACCAAACACACTAGAGCAAAAGTATCTCATATCATCAGGGTCAAAAGTAAGAGTATCTCATATCATGCTTTTTCCCTGTCTTTTCATTTGCCCTTTCTTTTACATGCAAGACAAAGGGAAAGGAAGCAATCAGTCGGAACCTGAAATCAAACTTCTGATTTGGAACTGATTGCCCAGAACCTTTGCATGGTTGCTTGCCTAGCATTGCTCTCGAGTACTCATCCTCAACTGTTGTTAAGGTCATGAATTCCTTCGACAAATAGCTCAAAACTATTAGTATGATATTGCCTCTTTACACTGCAGCCGCCAAGCATGGATGAGTCACCAAGAAGTAGTGCTCTGAATGACCATTTAATTGCAAAGGTTACACACCACTTCTGCTACACAAAAGATTAAAGCAGAAGGTTCAACGATGAGCTGGAACAGATCAGTACAGCACAACGCCCTTCCTGTAAAACCGCACAATCCAGACGAATGAGTCTAAGTCAAATCCAAGCTCGACATCGTTACTCTAATTGAAGAGATCAAGAAGCTTTAACAGCCTTTTGCTAGCATCGTCGCCTTAGAACAAAGCCTCTCCATACCACATCCACTACTTTGTCAACAGCAGAAATATCCCATATCATCAGAATTGAACATACTTCAGATTTGACAGACTTGTTTTGACCCTCAAATTCTTGAGTCTGCTCACTCCTTTGGAGGAAATCAGAAAACCTTCCAACCCAGTTCAAGAATAAGCCTATTGAAAGTCAACAAGTACAACAACACGTGCCGATTCATCCGTTACTTCTTCAAAAGAAAAAATATCTCATATCATCTCTTATCCATGTCCTTTTCTTTGTCCTTGTTGCGGTCTGCAAGACAAGGAGAAGGAGAACAATCAGCCAGAACCCGAAATAAAACTTCCAATCTAAGATTGATTACTTAGAACTTTGATTGCTTACTTTGTTTGTTACCTCTTTGGGCAGATCTCCTCGCTCAGAAACTTAGGGGACTCCTACTATAAGGTTTGTATCGCACTTGACCAAGCCCGAAACTATAAGTAAGCTTCAAATGAAGGTGATACATTACCTTGTGCGTCAACATCAGCTAAAGATATCATTCTTAGATGGAGGAAAAGTACTTCCAGAGAATAGGTCACATCTACCTATAGGGCAGAGGCAAATGCAAATGATATCACGCTTCAATACTTAGAAGTTTCATGATTACTCAATGGCTTGGATCTTGCAAGTCCCCAACCAAGGAACTTCCCTAATTCGGGAACTTAGGAGAGCACTGTTTGTACCATACTTGACCAATCCCGAAACTACTGAGCACCGGTCAACAATATACCGTCAAAGACCCACAAGAGCTTTCCTCCAACCAGAAGGCCAATCACAACGCGACACATGTCGATATTAGAGGCCAATCACAGTACAACTCGTGTCAAAATCAGAGGCCAATCACAGCACGATACGTGTTAATGTCAAAACAAAACTAGAAACTCTCTTTTATAAAAATTGATCATTCTCCCACAATAATTCCTAATGGCATTTGTACTAAACTATTCACTAGAACTCACTAAAGGAGAGCTTGAACTTATGTGTTTGTGTAAACCCTTCACAATTAATGAGAACTCCTTTACTCCATGGATGTAGCCAATCTGGGTAAACCACGTACATCTTGTGTTTGTTTCCCTGTCCCTATCTCTTTACATACTTATCCACATTGGTGACCGGAGCAATCTAGCGAAGGTCAAAAACTTGACACTTTCTGTTGTACCAAAGTCCTCACTGATTTTGTGCATCAACATAAATAATTATACCCCTGCCATCACCATAACACCACATATTCTCCATCATCTTGCAGCCTAAATTTCGATCAGACAAATTCCCAGGAAGAGGAAAACATATAGCTCCATCATCCTTGAACCAACACTTGACGATCCGCCACCAAAGCACGAAAGAAACTGATAAGGAAGCCGATGGGAAAACCACATGCATCCATGCCAACAAAGTCACACAAGTAGAAGGTGGTGGTGTAAACACCCGAATCGAAGCTCTATGCACCTTCCGACAAATCCACATCAAAACGTGTTTAACAGATGTAGTTGCATATCAAGATTGGTGTGAAAATAAGGGGGGATGAAGCAATTTTAGGGGATGAGAAAAAAATAAAGAAAGAAACGAGAACATAATGGAAAGAAATAGGAGAAGTGGGAGAAATTAGTTGTCTGAAACATGGATGAAGTGGAGGAAGGACAGATAATTTGAAGATCAGGGTTTAGAATTGCAAGGAAAAACAACAACAGATGGGATGGAGGATCAAAATATAGCATGGGAAATATAAACAAAATAGATGGGAATTGAACTAGATGTTGTCGCCGATGCTCGTCACAGCTAGGGACGACGGCTGAACTAAAATCAGATTGGGAAAGCCCACACACAAACAATGCAAAAAGTTCTCATGGAGAGAAAAGAACTCTCACCAGAACGAGAGAAAATAAGGTTATGATTGTTTATCAATGAAAGTATAATTTCTCAGTATTCTTGTTTGCAAACAAAAGGATCACTTAACATATCACTTGATAGGAAAAATAACAGAAGTATATGAAAGTGAGACAAAAAAATAAGTATAGTAAAGTGCGATTTTGGTAAAACTTAAGGATAGTAAAGTAAAAATTATCAAAAAAATAAAAATAAAAATAAAAATCTATAACGTCCAAATTATGGATGTCGTTAATGAAAGACTACCAATAGCATGCAATTTTGGTGCCCTAAAAAGTATTGGGAATTTTTCGTTAAAATTCTCTTTAATAAAACTGAAACTTTGATGAAGATAATATATGCTTGTATATCTATAGTCTATAATACAATGGATAATTCTTATTATAACACATAAAAATTACAACATCTAACCGTTATTGTGTGATTAATTCAAGAAGCTGTCACCATAGCATCCAATATCTTCTCGATCGCTACGGCGGTGGCGGGTAGCTTAGTCTTGATTTACGAAAGAAACAACCTTTTTCACCAACTCCACAGAACTGTCACAACTTGGGTTGAACAAATGAAACACGTGGTCCTCCCCTTCACTCTCCACAATCTCAACCACCCCACCATACCCACTCTTCTTCAACGCCTCGTAGTATGCCCAACCCCTGTCCCTCAAGAAATCCTTCTCAGCCACAAAAACCAACACCCTCCCGCACCCAATCTCTCCTAATTTCGGATCGTTGCCCGGCCTCACCCTCGGGTCATCCGACCCACCACATGTCGGATAAATAACCTCCAACAACTTATCGGGCTCGTCATCCATGAAGTAGGGGTGAAACAAAATCATCCCCACTATCCTTGTCCCGCTCAACCCATCGAGCCCGGCCTGGCGCACCACGTTGTGCGTCAGAGTGGCGCCAGCGCTGTCACCACCTATAAAAACACGGTCAAAGTTAACGTGATCGTTGAGCCAGGCCTCAGGCCCGTTACCAGAGGAATGGGCCGCGGCCCATTGGACTGCATCCCAGGAGTCTTCAAAAGCAACGGGGAGTGGGTGCTCCGGGGCACGCCTGTAGTGCACCGACAAAGCCACGACGTTGGCTTCGGAAGCCAGTAACCCGACGTGGTTGTGGTAGAGAGGAGAGTAGGGGGACTCGATGACGAAAGCGCCGCCGTGGATGAAAATAAGGAGAGGGAGTTTGCGGGTCGGGTCGGGGAGCTTGGGGAGGAAGACGCGGGCAGAGAGCCCGGATTGTGGCGAGAGGACGATGTCTTTGGATTGGACCCCGGTTTTCGGGTCGGTGGAGGGTGGGACGGTTTCGGTGCCCTTGAGTCTCTCGGTTCGGCCGTCGTTATAGATTCGGAAAACGGTCGGGAACTCGAATGATACTTCGCTGGAGGGTTTAGAGTCCATCGGAGTCGCCGGAGATATTTTGTTTTGGTTTTTTTCTTTTGGGTAAACTATTTTGTTTTTTTTTTTTTTTTTTTTTTGGGTAAACTATTTTGTTTTGTCTTGTATTTGGGACCGGGTTTTCGGGGTTTTTATGGAAGACAATGAAGTGAATGCTTTGTGACTTGTTGCGTAAGATAATAAAATGGAACAATACGTGGTTGGTTGAGAAGGTCTACAAATGGCGTTTCGCCAGCATATGGATGCAAATTTCAAAGAAGGATTGTCGGTCGGATTTTTTTTTGGGATCTTAGGAATCTGGTGGTTGTGATTGTTCATCGTATATCGTACGATCATAAATCTTTTTAAAATTTAAAATTTAAAATTAAATATAAATAGTACCTAACCAAAACTAACCGCACGATATATGATCAACGGTCATGATCTGGTTCCTTTTCTGTAAATTTCAACAATTTGCTTCTGTCGACCAAAGATTTTCTGCCACATACGCAAAGACAACGTTAGCTAGAATGAGGATCCTCTCCGGATCCTCTTTGTGAGCATCTTGGAGATTCTTAAATCGTGTCCGTTCATCGTACATCGTGCGGTCAGTTTTTATCAGATACTATTCATATTTAATTTTAAATAAAAGTATTTAAAATGATTTATGTTCACACAAAATACGATGAACGGACACGATTTGAAGATTCCCAGTGAGGATCCTAATAGGATCCTCATTCCATTAGATGTACCACCTTTCTGCTCTGTATGTATTGTTGTTCAAAAATTAAGAAGAGCGTGTGAGAAGTGGAAATTGACAAGTTGAAAGCACTATCTTGTTTTCTATTGCATTTGCATGTAATGTTTTTAATATGTTGGGCTTGGCTTAAGATCAACTTGAACCCAAAGCTCCACCAAAAATGAGAGGCCAAGACCAGTGAGTAAATATGGAGGATGGTGATTGACATTTTCTTATAAACAATATTTTTTTTTTTTTTTTAAGTTTAGGCTAGAGTCGTGTTTGGTAAATGAAAAAAAAAAAGTGTTTTTTTTATCAAAATCATAAATTCAAAAAAGTATAAAGCAGAAGCAGCTCTGCTTTTGAAAACAACACTTTTTGCACATCACACCAATTCCAAACAAACCCTTAAACTCTGGAAATGTTGAAAGGGTGTATGAATGACTCTTTATTTTGGGGTTTAGAAAGAAATTGATTGTGAAGTAAGCCTCTTCTTTCTAATCAAATCGTCTATACCAGACGAGGCCTAAAAGGTTGAGAATATAATTAGCTATTGCTGATGGTTTTTTGGAGCTTGTGGAAGGCGCGAAACGACTTGATATGGAGAGGAGTTTAGGGTGCACTGAGGTGGTGCTGCAAGCGGAGGAGTGGATGGTTTCTTTCCAGCAGTTTCATAAACAACCAAAGGTATCGCGGTCTCGTGACCGACAAAAATGGAGTCAATCACCCTCGGAGTGGTTAAAGTGTAATTTCGATGGTGCTTGGTCAAAAAACTCGAGTGTGGAGCCAAAAATAATCAAGAAAATTATAGAGGCGACACGCGAATTTTTGGGTAAAAAAGACAAGATTACTCTCGAGCCACATCGAGATTTCTACCCGCAAGCAAGGAAGGAAGGAGAAGAAGGGGTTTTGAGCGGTGACTTGCATCCATGGATTGTGCA
This sequence comes from Pyrus x bretschneideri, assembly GCF_019419815.1. NCBI lineage: Eukaryota > Viridiplantae > Streptophyta > Magnoliopsida > Rosales > Rosaceae > Pyrus > Pyrus x bretschneideri. The sequence goes on along the minus strand of NW_025999391.1, from coordinate 7,610,700 downwards.
ATCTGCCATTGAACTTATATTTATAAGTAGTGGAAGTCACTAGTCATGATTATGTTAAGTAAATCCATGGCAAGACTATCATGCTTTTCATAGTTATGAATGCTTTATCAATGCTTATGATTTTCATAGAACTTAATGATCTTTGATATGTATCTCTATCATGCAGTTCATATAGGGAACTTGATAAGAATAATTTGATTGCGTCGCTGAGTCCAATTCAATGAAATTAGGAAACTCTAAGAATTAATTTGTGCAGTTCACAATTAATTTGGGGCATTGTCATTTATGGTTTATTGGAATAATAATTGGAAATCGATTTGTGTGCATATGTGTCATGTGTGGAGAATGACCTTCTAGCTAGCCTATCACCCATCAATTCACCCAAATTCGTATCAATTTACTTTGTTTCTGTAACTTGTTTGTTTTAGTTTAAATTCGTCAAACAAACCCGCCATTTAGTATTTTGAGTCTACTTAGTTTAATTTTTGTCCAAATCACTCCTTAGTTCTTGTTTTGAGTCAATTTGCTTGTTTTGTACTGTTTGAGTTAGTTTAGCTTGTTTTGAGTTATTTGAGTCAGTTTAAGTTTAGTTTTCTGTTTTTGAGTCTAGTTTAGTGATTTAGAGTTTAATTTGTGTAGATTAGCAGTCCCTCCTAATCCCCGGCCTAGAACGATCCCAACTTTCACATACTACAACTATCAAAAAGAGGGTTTAATTTGTGTGCTATTTTATATCACATCAGGTTCTTCGGCCAAAGTCCCCCCCCCCAATTCATCGTGGGCGCGTAAGGCTCTTGACCTTGACCTAAGGTGTTATTTGTTTTGTAGGTGCAATTTTGTCCAATAAGAAGAAAACAAAAATTTGCATCCACATCGAGCATGGGTGGTGTTAGAGCCGTCATTCGGATCACAACGGAAATTTTTTTAGCTGGGCTCTCGGCTTCTGTTGATCACGCTACATCTCCTTTTCAGGTGGAATTCTTGGCAGCTGGAAGGGCTGTAATGTTCGTGTTGGAACTATTTCTAGATGGGAGGCCTTTTTGTTTTGAAGATTCTGCAATAGCTTTGGCAGCTATGCAACGTCGAGGTGTAGATACATCAAACATGGGGCCTTTAATTAATGACATCAATCAGTTTCTAGGTTCCTTTCATCTGACAATGTTATTGCATGTTTGTCGGGATGCAAATCGGGTAGCAGATAGACTCGCGCGTGCTAGACTTGGATGTGCGGCTGAGATGGTTTGGTGTGGATACCCACCAATTCTAGTCTAAGATGCTCTAACTGAGGATGTTTCTTAATTAATTTTTTATGATTGTATTGTTTGGAGGATGGTTATATTGTTAATTATGCCGGGCATTCTTTTCCTTTTGTCCAAATTGAAATTTCCGGTTCATATATTTCTCTTATTTCAATAAATATCGTACTTCTTTTCCCAAAAAAAAAAAAAAAAAAAGGAGTAAAGATTAGACTTTACCTCCTATTTTGACGTTTAACTTGCGCGGACGACGTTAATCTCTCCTATGATCATTCTGCTTCTTACAGAACAGAGGAGCAACTATCGTGACACGAAGGCGGAGATGGAGCAGTTCAAAGGCCAACCGCGGCTTCCGAAATTCGCCGTGCCAAAGCGATACTCCATACGGCTGAAACCCGACCTCATCGCTTGCAAATTCGCCGGCTCCGTCGCCATCGACCTCGATATCGTCTCCGATACTCGATTCATCGCCCTCAACGCTGCCGAGCTCGCCGTCGATGCCGCTTCCGTCTCTTTCACTCACTCTTCCAAGGTACTACCACTGATCATCGGTGCACTTATTATTTGCCTCAATTCAGACAATTTTTTTTATCGTTTTTAGCTTGGATGATTTGGTACTTGACACTCATCGATTTTTAAAGTGATTTTTCTCGGAAGCACTTATCCCATAAGTGATTAATCAATCCTTGATTAGTGATTTTGCTGCCTTGTTTGGTTGCTGCTTAATTAGAAAGCTGTAGGAAAAGGAAAGATGGATTGGAAAATAGCTATCTCATTTAATTTAATTTGAAAGTCCTAATAAGTTTATCTGATTATTTCAGCTGTACCAAAATAGTGTTAAAAGTAACTCATACAATGAGTAAATGACTGTTTGAGCAGGTCTATAAGCCTTCAAAAGTTGAGGTATTCAACGAAGACGGGGTTTTGGTTTTGGAGTTTGGAGAGACACTTCCGATTGGTTTGGGAGTTTTGGCTATTGGGTTTGAAGGTATTTTGAATGACAAGATTAAGGGATTTTTTAGAAGGTAAGGACGTTCCTTGAATTCCGGATTTGTTATACAGTCTGTATAGCTCCTTTTCATCTATCAATGTGCCTATTATACTTCAATGGTGCAGTACATATGAGCATAACAGTGAGAAGAAAAATATGGCAGTTACGCAGTTTCAACCAGTTGATGCCAGGCGGTGCTTTCCATGTTGGGATGAACCTGCTTGGAAGGTCTCTCACTTGCGTACACAGTAGAATAAAAATATTGATTTACATTTGTATATAGTTATTTTGTTAAATCGATTCTGGATACTAAACATGGCTTCTAACTGCAGCTTTGAGTTTAGGAGGAAACAGATATGTTGGTTATGGGATGGTAGTATGGATAAGAAATCAATCCTTTAGTTCTGGTTAAATTGTTTAACTTTGAGGGTCTGCTGCATTCACCCCATTTATTCTTACTGGAACTTTGATTGACAGGCTACATTCAAGATTATATTGGATGATGTTCCGTCCGAATTAGTAGCTCTTTCCAACATGCCGGTTGTAGAAGAAAAAGTGGATGGACATATGAAGACAGTTACATATCAAGAATCACCAATCATGTCTACATATTTGGTGGCCATAGTTGTTGGGTTGTTTGATTATATTGAAGATCATACTTCTGATGGTAAAATCATTGACAATCTCTTGTTGTGTGTGTATTTAGTGCAACCGCAACCCTTTCTTGATGGTGCCACATTTTATCTCGTCGTAGGGGTCATAGTGCGGGTATATTGTCAAGTTGGCAGGGCAGACCAAGGGAAGTTTGCTTTGGACCTTGCTGTCAGGACTCTTGAATTTTACAAAGAGTATGTTTATTGATCACAAAATTACTAATCATTCATATTCGAATTTGCAATTACACTTAATGCCTGTTATGGACTATATCTAGTTTCTTTCCCTCCCGTTCCTACGATGTGTTGTTTACCACTCAATATGAAATCAATGACGAAAAAGTTTTACAGTTATTTTTCTATGCCATACTCTTTGCCCAAATTGGATATGGTTGCAATTCCTGATTTTCATGGGGCCATGGAGAATTATGGTTTAGTTACGTACCAAGAATCAGCTTTGCTCTTTGATGAACAAAATTCTGCAGCTGCCAACAAGCAAATGGTAACTCTAGCTTTCAGCATTTAGCTTGGTTCATATGATATGTAGTTATTTATTTATTGGACAGTTCTATTCACACACCTGTTTTTACCTCCCACACACCCTTGTTAATTTTTGTCCATCAATCTTCGTAATTCATTTGATTTGAAGGCCGAAAGTTGAAAGGGGTGTGTGAGAAGTAAAAATGGGCCTGTTGATAGCACTACCCTATTGATTTATTTAAAACCCAAATGAAATGTATATATGAATATACATTTCTTTTTTGCTTTTGAAAGGTTTCAACTGCTGTGACACATGAATTGGCACACCAGTGGTTTGGCAATCTTGTAACGATGGAATGGTGGACACACTTATGGCTGAACGAGGGATTTGCAACATGGGTATCACTTAACTTCATTTGTTGTACTTGTTATTTTACATTCTTTGGACTTTAATTAAGTATTTTAAACGTCATTAGGTGAGCTATTTAGTTACTGATAGCTTGTTCCCAGAGTGGAAAGTATGGACTCAGTTTGTTGATGAAAGTGCTAGGGGTCTTAAGCTGGATGGGCTTGAAGAATCTCACCCCATCGAGGTACTTTTACATATGTCTTTCGTGCATGACAGGCTTTAAATAGTAGTATTCATCACTATACTTTCAGCACACTATTTAAAGAAGGGTATAAGCATACATGTGTTCAGGTAACTGGTATATTATGTTTTAATCTTGGGTCTTTTGGCCAGGTAGAGATCAATCATGCTGCTGAGGTTGATGAAATATTTGATTCAATAAGTTATAGAAAAGGAGCTTCTATTATTCGGATGCTACAAAGCTATCTTGGTGCGGAATACTTCCAGGTAGGTTCTTTGATTTTCTTTTTTTTTTTTTTTTTTTTTTTGGTTTCATACAATACGAGAAAGGTTTTTGATGTGTCTCTATTCTTTAATTGAACTTTTGAACTTTGGTTAATTGCATGTTATTTTTTAATGCATCCAGAAGTCACTTGCTTCATACATAAGAAAGCATGCTTCCTCAAATACAATCACAGAAGATTTATGGGCTGCCCTTGAGGAGATATCTGGTGAACCTGTGAACAAGCTAATGAATTCATGGACTCAGCAAATGGGTTACCCTGTTATTTCTGTCAAAGTGAAAGATCAGAAATTGCAATTTGACCAGGTTTCCTTGTGTTGCCTCCTTGAAAATTTTGTTTGATTGTCAAAATTTTAAATTACATCTTGGAGCTCAGATGCATATTGTTAAGCCTTATTCTGTGGTACTTGGAAAATTCTAATAAGTAAATTAATAAACGGCAGACACAATTCTACTTGAGTGGTTCCCAAGGTGATGGGCAATGGATTGTGCCGATAACATTATGCTGTGGCTCATATGATGTGCACAAGAGTTTCCTACTACGAAACAAGTCCGAAAGTCTCGACCTAAAAGAATTTCTGGGCTGCTTTCTAGCAGAGAATGGATGTAGAAGTGCAAGCAATAAAAACAATGCCTTATACAGTTGGATCAAAGTCAACTTGGATCAGACTGGTTTTTACAGGGTGATGTATTCAGATGAACTTTTAGCTGCACTTAGAAATGTTATAGAAAAGAAAGACTTGTCTGCAACCGACAGATACGGTAATCGTCTTTTTATGCACACACACACACGCACACACAAACTTGCATCTCTATGATAGTGAAAAATGGAAGTATTTAGTTTATATCATTTTGTTTCCTTCAACAGGAATCTTGGATGATTCATTTGCCCTTTCTATGGCTCGCCAGCAGTCTTTTGCTTCATTGCTTACGTTGTTGGGTGCTTACAGAGAGGAACTTGACTATACAGTGCTGTCAAATTTGATTGCCGTAATGATCACCTATGCTCTGTGTTTAGGTTATTGTGTATATGGTTTGAGTCTGACTCTGATCTTCACTTCTCAGATATGTTATAAGCTGGCAAGAATTGCGGCTGATGCTGTACCCGAGCTACTGAATCTCATAAAACAATCGTTTATTAGCCTTTTCCAGTACTCTGCAGAGTAAGCTTGTTCTTTTTTTTTTAACTATGCAAGTACCAAACTGTCCACTAAATTTGCTTCCTTTTTTTCTTTCTTTCTATTTATTTTGTTAACAGTTTATATGTATGTTGAATTTATCTACAGAAAGCTTGGTTGGGAGCCTAAACCTGGTGAGAGCCATTTAGATTCAATGCTAAGAGGAGAAATTTTAACTGCCCTTGCTGTGTTTGGACATGACCCAACAATTAATGAAGCAAGTAGACGTTTTCGTGAATTCTTGGATAACCGAAATACGCCAGTCCTTCCTCCCGACATAAGAAAGGTTGTTTTGGATGTAAACCATTAATTAAACACTATATTCAAGCTTTTGACTTTCCTGATTAACTATTGTTTCAGGCAGTGTATGTGGCGGTAATGCAAAGAGTAAGCATGTGTAACAGATGGGGCTACGAATCTCTTCTTAGAGTTTACAGAGAGGCTGATCTAAGCGAGGAGAAAAACCGCATTATAAGTAACTACTAATTCATTTGTACAATTAAGGATGCTGATCTAACATCTGAGATTGTTAATTTGTTATGTCATGGGAATAAGATTTCTCTCTGTGCCTGTAGAATCATTAGCATCTTGTCCAGATCCGAGCATAGTACTGGAAGTTCTCAACCTTTTATTGTCTTCTGAGGTATCCGATTTTACTTATGTCTTATATTTGCTGGTTGAAATTTTGTAATTATAAGTACATAATTATTAGAGCATCTCAAAGAAATTTCAAGCAATCGGCATCTATATTTATAGGTCCGCCTTCAGGATGCTGCCCGTGGGCTATCTTCTGTTAGTAGTGAAGGACGGGAAACAGCTTTGACGTGGTTGAAGGTAATTCTGAAGCACTAGTTTCTGAAGAGCATATTATGAAATGTATTTCTATTCTTTCCCTACTTTTGTTAATACGATTCATTTTGCCTTTTGGATGATATCCAAAATACAGGATAACTGGGAGCACATCTCTAAGACCTGGGGTTCTGGATTTGTAATTGCCAGCCTTGTTCGTGCAGTTGTTTCACCGGTTCGTTCTGGCCTTTCAGACCCCTTTTTTTTTTTCTTTTTTTTTTTTTTTTTTTTTTTTTGTGTGTAATTTTAATCTGTGATTACACAAGCAATATAAATTAGTTACATAATACCTTTCCATTCCTTCTTTTCTTATACCTTCATGTCCATTCGGCGTTACTTTCCTCTGCAGTTGGCTTCATTTGAAAAGGTCAAGGAAGTAGATGAGTTCTTTAAGGTTCATCCCACCCCCTCGATAACCAGAACCTTGAAGCAGAGCATGGAGCATGTGCAGATTAACGCCAATTGGGTTCAGAGTATTCAGGTTGAGACAGATCTTGCCGATGTTTTGAACGTGTTGGCATACAGGAAAGACTAGCTAGCCTTATAATCATGCTGGAAGCATTCATGGAATGCAATTCTTTGCCTTCTGGTTCGTTGATAAGTTCATCTGTAAAATATGTAATGATTGAAAATACACACCTAATGATTTCCAAATCGAAACCCAAAACTTTGAATACATCGCAAGAGTGATCGAGGAGCATTCGAGTTAGTTTTACAAAATAGTACATCGATGACATTTGATTCTGAAGTTGAAAATACACACCAAATGTTTGGGACAGAAATGTGACACTAGAAGATGTCAATGAGCTGCTTGGAAGTGTTGGTGACAAGTGACAAATTGGACAGTATCATTTAGGTGTTACCAGAAAAACTGTCCGCACTCTGCTGTGGGTTTTCAAACTATAATCGACAACAGCCATGAGCAGAGCCTTAGGATGTAAATCTCTGTATTTACCGACTCAAGTGCTCGAGCAGCAGTTACTGTTACAAAAATTAGTCCAACCTTCAGAACACCATAAGAAATCAGCACATTGCAGGTTAAGAGAAAGCTAAGGTACCATCAATAGAAGGAGCTGATTCCTACGCTTGAAAAGCTTCACATGCTTTAGATATTTCTGTTATAACATCCCTCATATGCGGTTGCAGAATGTTTGATTCTTGACGATCGCGAAATGTATTGCAAACCTGCATCAAGTGTAATAAATTTATAACTACCTACCAAACCTTGGGTTTAAAATGAACCGTAAATTGTAGCAATGGTCTTTCAATTTTAATCAAATTGGAGCAATGATCCCTTAACTAAAAATTAATTACCATTGGTCCCTCGACTCATTAAAATGTGTAGCTATAATCATTTTCGTCAACTTCAATATAAATTGTCAAAATAAGTTATGTTGGAACGACCATTGCTACAATTGGGATCCCTCAGTGATATGAGCATATTTATGCGACTTAGTTAGCTTGTCTTCTTACATTTATGTTGTTAGTTCCTAGTTATTTTAGTATTTTGAGCTATTTTCATGAGAAACCGTAATGAGAAGAATGAAATGGTGTGATACAAAGCACGCCTTGTAGCACAAGGCTTCTTTCAATACCCTGGGATTGATTATGAGAAGACGTATTCCCCCGTAATGGACGGCATAACGTTCTGCTACCTTATCAGTTTGGTAGTTTCCGAAAAACTGAATATGTAGATTATGGATGTGCTAACTGCGTATCTCTATGGGGATCTAGATACGGAAATATACATGAACGTTCCAAAAGGACTTCCATTGATTGGTTCAAATAGTTCTAGACCACGAATCACTCTCTGTTAGATTGAGGAGACCATTCTATGGATTGAAACAATCCAGGTGGATGTGGTATAACCGTCTGACTGAATATTTAACAAGTCAGGGTTATGTGAACAATGAATTATGCCCATGCGTGTTCATAAAGAAGTCACATTCCGAATTTATGATGGTTGCAGTTTATGTTGACGATGTGAACCTCATCGGAACTCTTGCAGAGCTTGAGGAAATTACTGCGCACTTGAAATCAAAATTTGAGATGAAAAATCTTGGGAAAACTTGATATTGCCCTGGCCTAGAGACCGAGTATTGTTCGGATGGAATCCTAGTATATCAATTGAACTACACCCAAAAGGTCTTGCAACATTTTAATAAGGATAAAGCAAAGCCTTCGAGTACTTCTATGGTTGTTTGGACTCTAGATGCTAAACGATATCCCTTCCATCCCTAGGAGGATAAGGAAGAGATTTCGGAGCCTGAAGTTCCATACTTAAGTGCAATTGGGGCTTTATTGTACTTGGCTCAATGTACTAGACTCAACATCTCCTTCACTGTTAATCTTTTGGCTAGATACAGCAACACGCCTATACGCAGACACTGGAATGGTGTTAAAGACAATTTTCACTACCTCAAAGGTACGACGAATTTGGGCTTGTTCTACACCCACGAATCCTCGAGAGGAGCCGCCGTCCCTTTGGGTCCTCGGGTTGATTCCTGCCTTGATGGTTGCGTAGATGTTGGATATTTGTCTAACGCATATATGGCACATTTTCAAACGGGCTATGTTTTTTTCCTTTGAGACACCACTATATCTTGGAGGTCTACCAAGAACACGCTAGTTCCAACTGCTTCAAACCATGCTGAGATTCTCGCCATGCATGAAGCATCACGTGAATGCTTTTGGTTGAGAGCAGTTATGGAATATATTCGAAGCACTAGTGGTCTTACTTCCATGGTTGACCTTCCTATGATGATCTTTGAAGATAATGCAACATGCATCGAGCAATTAAAGAAAGGATACTTCAAGGGAAACAACACCAAGCACATAGCGCCGAAATTTTTTTATTCTCACCAACAACAATAGCATTCGAACATTGAAGTCAAGCAAATCTGCTCCCAGGACAACCTGGCCAATCTCTTCACCAAGTCATTGCCCAAGTCTACTTTTCAGAAGCTCGTCCAAGGAATCGGTATGCGTAAATTATCTGAATTGAATCGCTTGTAGTTCTTTTATTTGGAAGTTATGTCTAACTCAGGAGGAGTATCTGGAAGCATACTCATTTGATCTTAATGCACTATTTTTCCTACAATTAGGAGCATTTTTCCCATTGAGTTTTTGCTACCTAACGAGGTTTTAATGAGGCACCTATCCAGGGATGATCATACTCCGTTGAGTTCACCACTTTCGTCCTCTTTGAGGTTTGTTTTAGACATTATACATACTTCTCTCTTTTCTCCTTAGTCTATGGGTTTTTCTCCCACCTTGGGTTTTACCATAGCAAGGTTTTGTTAGTTTTACTACCAATGCATACTTTCTTATATTTGAGACTCGCATTCGCTCGTTGTGCCGCTGACTTCATCAACTCTTCTACCTTATCTGCTGAAGATCTGATTCGACGTTTGTTTGAGTATTTACACACTCAAGGGGGAGTGCTGCAGTCATATTTAGAATATGAATGTGATTGTGTAAATCGTAGTGGATCTAGGAATATCTCTTATATTCATATTAGTAGTTAATTACCTATTAGAGTTGTAATTTTAAAGGGGTAAGGATTCTACCTATCCTACCATGGGGTGATACAACACACACCACACAATTAAATCTCTCTCTTTTCTCTCTTATTGCCGTTGGCCTCCCCCTCTCTGTTACTCTATAATAATTCAATCAAATGGACCTACAACACTATTTTGTTTTTAATTTTTAACTTTCATTTTTTGTGACATAAATAAAGAGAAAGAAAGTGAGAGAAATGAAGAAAGAAGAATATAGTAGTGGATGAAATGTATATGAAATGGGAAACAAACTAACAAAACTACATACCATTAATTGTAAAATTCTTTGAAGTTGTTTCCACGTTTAAGTTTCCATTTTCATATATTCTTCTATATTTTCTCTCTCATTCGTCCCCACCTCTACTCATTTTTCTACATTCATTTTTACTGTATACTTTCTCTCGATCTACCTTTGGGACAAAAAATAAAAAACTAAGAATGAATTTGGTATCAAATGAGCTAAGAATGAATTTGGTATCAAATGAGCTTTAATGTTTACATAAAATTCTGCTGTACTGTCTAGATTTTTTTTTTAAATAAATAAAATAAAGAGGACGTCTTGTTCGCTCTGATCGTTTGTGTGTTGCTATTGCAGTTGATTGACTAGGACAAGAGAATCTTGGAGGTTGGTGCATTTATCATGTGATCAATCATATATAGGAGAAAGCCAAAAATATTTCTGACAAAACTGAAGGACATGATCAAGGGGGACCGATACTTTGAGTGGCATTGAGGACCACTTTCCAATGAAATAATCACTCACTTTAGATCGAGCTTGTTGGGTAAGTACTGCAATTTTTCTTTAGACATGGTATAGATGCCGTCTCTAATCTCTATGGGATGTAAATCGTGATTCTTTTTTTTTTCTTCTCAAATATGACTCCAGGGTCTGTTTGAATAAGGAGTTTGGCCTGTTTGGAAACTCAAATGAGTGTATTAGATTATTATTTAAATGTTGATTAATATGCTTATTTCATATTAGTGACATATAATTTGATTTATAAATTTAATTTAACATTGTACTGCATTAATATCTGTTCGAAAAAAATTGCACCATACAAATCACAGCTGAGCCCCATGGTCCACGGATATAGTAGTACTCCCTCAATGATGCAAATTTATTATATTATCATTGAAACGTACAATAATCAACGATGAGAATGATCACTCCAAATTCCGAAACAAGAGTACTGCTTCAGTTGATGGAAATAAAAAACAAGTTTAGAAGAGAATGCCCTAAGGCCATACCTTTGTTTTCAGCTTCTACACTAGGATGAGCAACCACATTTTGTTTCTTACTCCTCCATGTAACCAAGTTACGCCCAACGAACGTAAAGTAACCTAATGTTGAGCGCTTATCGTCCACTGAACCTGCCTAGTCTACATCAGTATAACCTTCAGCTTTAAGATGATTATTCTTTTTAAACAAAATTTTCTTTGCCCAGACTTCCCTTCAAATATTGCAAAATCCTCATAACTACATTCATATGTTATTCTCTAGGATCAAGCATGCATTGGCTCATTATGCTCAAGGCATAGACAAGGTCCGGTCTCGTGTGCTCCAAGTACATTAAATGGCCTACTAACCTTCGGTATCTCCTTTTGTGAGCTGGTGCTTGATTAGGATCAACACTAAACTTCAATCCTTCCTTTGATGGTGTAGCTACTGGCTGACAAGCTGACATGCCAGCTTCGTGCAACAAATATAATATGCTTCATTTGAGATAAGACAATTCCAAAACTGCTTCTTGAAACCTCGAATCCATAGAAAATATTTCAGGGATCCAAGGTCCTTCATCTCAAATTCTGTAGGCAAGTATCTTAGCAAGGCCGTATGTTCTTCTGGATCATTCCCTATTACCACCATGTCATCTACATACACAATAAGTGCAGTAAGCTTCCAATTTCATTTTTTTCAAAAGCAGACAAAGTATGATTGGAGTTACTTTGTCTGTAACCAAATGCTCTGATGGATTTTGTGAATCTTCCAAACCATGCTCGAGGGGACTGCTTCAAACCATACAAGGATTTCTTCAACCTGCACAACTTTCTTTTGTATTTATCTAGAGCACTATATCCTAGTGTAAGATTTGCAACTAAAGACAATAAAACCCGGTGTTGATCTTGGCCACTAGGCAAATGTATATGTATAGTCGATTTCATATTTTTTTTAAGTGTACCATTTTGCTACTAGTCTTGCCTTGAAACAATCTACCGTCCCATCAACTTTGTATTTCACAGTGTAGACCTATTTGCATCCCACAGGTCTCTTGCCAATTGGCAAGTCTATGATTTGCATTTCTCTTCAAAGGCTTCAATTCTTCATTCATTGCTGCTTGCCAACATCGTCGGCTAAAGCCTCCTGCACTATGTTAGGCATAGATACTGTAGATAATTGATACATTAATAACTAATTTGATTATGACAAGTGACTGGCAGACACATTATTACTTAACGGGTATAACACATTAGATTAGGGTCGGGTTTATTTATCATATACCTAGTTTTGTATTTAGGGTCAAGTTCGTAAGTAAGTTTAGGAATCCTCAGTTGACATAATTAGGGAAACAATGTGGTGGTCGTGCATCCAGGATCAAAGATGATTGATTATGAGTATCATGGCTAAAGAGTGGCAAGACCAATGGTGAGGTAGTTGGTGGCACTAAGTCGTCCAACGGTGAGTTGTCCAACAAAGAGGAAGGCAGTGAGTTGTCTGGCTGTGTCAGCTCGTCGCTTTTGAGGTTTTCAACATTGTTTTCATGTGAATGATCACCACTTGGCTCCAAAACATTACTACTTGATTCCAAGTCAATCACATCATTATTTTATTGTGAATATCACCACTTGTTTCCAAGACGTCACCACTTAAATCTAAATGATTCACAACATTAATATTTGGAACATTATAATCAAGAGTTTGAACTCCTATCTGATTCTCCCCCTGAAGTGGACTTATAATTGGTAAAATACATATTGTTTTCATGACATGCAATATCCATGATGACAAACAAATTTTTCATTGGAGGGTGATAGTAATGATATTCGTTTTGATTGGAGGCATGTCCCACAAACAAACACCATAAGGCTTGAGTTTCAAGCTTACTCCATTGCTATTTATGGAGATGAGCGAAGGCCACACATCCAAATACGTGGGGTGAAAGATTGGGGGTTCAAAGAACATCAACATGTGATGAGAAAACCTGAAATGGTGCTTGAAAATCAATTTATCAGGATAGAACATGATTAATGAGATATGCAAATGAGGTGAAAGCTTCCCCCCTACCAAAAAAAAAAAAAAAAAAAAAACATGCCTTAAGCAAGGAAGCACAAACAACCTCCAGAAGCTGATGGTTCTTGCACTTGCAATCCCATATAGTTGTGGAGTATATGGACATGTAGTTTGATGAGTGATACCATGATGATCCAGAAAGGCACGAAGTTCAAAGTTCACATTCTTGCCACCATTATCACTTTTGAGAACCTGTATTTGTGGCTTATATTTTATTTGCACCATTTTGTGAAACCACTAGAAAAAAGAAAAAAAAAAAAAAACTTCTCTTTTGGACTTCATGTATTAGAAAGGAGAAGCTTTACTACTTGGACTTGACATTGAATAGTACTCGGATATTGACTCAAGCTTTTGCTGTGGGAGGATTTTAGGATGAGTAGAATAAAGATTTAGAGCTTTGGTTGTGGCATCATTGACTTGGACATGATTATTTTGGATATTTATGAAGATTGTTACCTAGCCCATTTGTTAGGAATGATGTTTCTAGCTTTTAATGTGGTGTTTGTGAAATGGCTAAAAGTCATCGTACTTCATTTTCGTCGAGTTTGAGTAAAAGTTCAATTCCATTTATGATAATTTATTTTGATGTTTAGGGACCATCTAAAAGTGCTACATTTGGTGGTGCTTTTTGATTCATTGCTTTTATTGATGATTGCACACATATGAATTGGATTTGTACCAATTGTCTTACGAGTTCAAATATCCTTAAAAATATAGAAAGAGGGCCAAAAAATCACAAGACAATGTAGGGCAACAACTGTTTGATCAATAGATAATAAATCATAATCAAGATAAGGAGCAACAAGTACGGTATCAAGGTTAAAGGTATCTGAAAGAGAGAAGGCGCATTCCCCAGTAATGGGGGCAACGTTACCATTGGCAATACTCACGATAGCTTTGATAGATGGTTTTGGGGTTTATACCATTCTAGAATCACAAGTCATATGTTTAGTAGCACTAGAGTCAATTATGCATGTATTATTCATAACAGATACAGAAACTTTTAAAGCCTTACCAGTGTTACTTGTATCAATAAGCAGGTCAGACACTTTCTCGACTTTATGTTGAGAACCTACATTAGCTTCGATAATCAAGGCACGCAACTTGTTACAGCAAGGATCAAAAGTATTGGGCTGGTCACGATTGGTTTTACTCTTTTGTCCGATTTGGTTAGATCGCTTTGAATGGAACGAGCCTAGACTGCCATTCCCAAGCAGCTTTAATCAATAGGTGATTGATAAAGCTCAAACTTCCTAGCAAATCAAGCCTAAGTAGCTTCAAATAGTACAGCCTAACAAAAAAGATGGCCCAACAACCACATATAGCCAATTAAAACTTAATAAAGTAAAACCATGAAACACGATTTATAAGGTGTGAACAAAGGTTTGTAGACAGTGTGTGCAGAATGTAGACCGTAGGATTAAATTTGAACGGCTGAAAATGAATCGATCAGAAATGGCTTAGTGTCAAATCGGGTTAAAAAAGACCCGTGAGTTAATGAAAACGGTACCCAAGTAAATTCAAAAAATAAGGAATTAAACTCTCCTCCTCCCTTCCTACAACAACAATAGTTAAAACCAGAAGCAACAGTTGAAACCATAAAATTTTCTTCTCTTCCTAAAAATCTCTTTCTCATCTTGACGTCGTGCTCATTCAAAACTTTGCTACTATTCGAAACCCAATTGGAGTATTGTTGTGGTTGTTATATTTGGCCTAAGTGCACTTTGACATTCAAGCATCTTTGGTTTGAGGGTTAGCAATTGATTACACACAAAAAATCTGGTGGTTCCTTGATTGGAGTGGGTTCAGAGTCGCTACTTCTGCAAAAGTCAACGTTAAACTTGATTCCAGAAACTAAATTAGAAATTTGGTGAGTTTGGAAATTTGGAACCCTAGAAAATAATTTTGTTATGTATGTAAAATTGTATACTTTTCTTAGTGTCTATGGTTAATTATGTAAGTGGGTTGATGAAATTAGTTGATGTAGAAGTATTTGGAAATTTTGGTGAGATATAGGTTTATGAACTAGGGTTTACAGGTTGTGTACAAGATATATGTGCTTCAGTTTGTTTTGTTGAATTGGGAGTAATTTGTGCTGATGAATCTTTGTTAATTTTATGAATTAACTTGGTATTTCTTAACTTATGAAAGTATGTAAACAATACTTGTATAGTTATGAGAACTTATTGACAAGTTGTGTCAATGAAAAACATTGTTGTATTTTGTTGTTATCAGGGTATATGTTGTTCAATTTGGTTGTGATGACTGCTTGTATTGTTATATGTACAGGAGATGGCAAATCAGGGAGTTGAACTCACAACTAAAGTGGAAGAATTTTATAAGGGAAGGGTTACAAACCTTTCTCAAGTTAGTCATGTCTTAGGAGTCTTGTGTCATACGTATAATGATGCATAACTTCCTGATTTTAGGGCCTCATGCTTTGGCCACTTAGAAGTGTCTATAAATTAGCCTCTGTTGGGCAGCCGGTGCATGAATTGTCGATCCGTAGAGTGGTAAATAATGAAAAACCTAGAGGAACTCACATATTTAATATGTTGTGAGGTCACTCGGTCCATGAACAAAGACTTTGAAGAAAGCAACCAATAGGTTATGAACTCACATATTTAACAGGTTGTGACAAACCCTATGATCTAGAGTTTAAGCCTTCCAACATTAGGCTATTGACTAAGTATTTTCCTCATAAGTTTGGTTTCGTTGGAGAGAGTAGCAAGGGTAAAGTGAAAACTACCCCCAAGAAAGCAACCAAAAAGGTTTCAGTAACATGTGATGAGCTTAAAGGGCGTTTAAAGAATGCGAGGATGTGGATGATGCGTTGAAGATGAGGCTAGTTTACTTCACCAAGGGTGTGTTGATAAGGGCGAAGAGTAATATGGATGTGAACCTATAGCACTTGGACCTCGTAGAGGACATGAATAGGTTCAACACTTATTCATGGGGTGCGATATCGTTCGGCAACAACAAGACAACCTCTGTTTTGTTGCTGCTATGAGAGTGAGAGGAAGATAGGATAGTGATGCGGAAGGAGATGAAGAGGATGAAAATGAACAACTGAGGGGAAGTGAGAGGACGCATAGATCTGGATGGGGCTGCAAAGGGTTTAGTTATGCCTTTCAGGTACAATTTGTTGGTTTGATTGAGTACTAATAAAGGTCAAATTGTTGTAATTGTGATGAGCACTAAATCAGTGTAGTGCAGGTGTGGGCATACAAAAAAATTGCACAACTGGAGAAGCCACTACGGTATTGCAAGATGATTGATTTGACAACCATCTCAAGAATTCTTCGGTGGTCGACAATGAATTTGCAGCTGGTCCATGAGCAGGTTCAGATGTACATAACTGAGAGCAGAAAGGTATGATCTTATTTCAAAAGTTATGGACTTTATGAAGGATTATGAAAATATTTGAATATCTATGTGGAATTGCATGAATATTTTTTAATGTTTATGAATTCTTGTTTTGAGAAATGTAATTGTGATGACTGGCGATAAATGGTTGGCGGTGAGGATTCGAGAGATAGTGCCCACTAAAGTAGATAAGAAGTCATGCTACTGGGCATAGGGAGATGATGCTGATTTTGTGATACCGAAAACCCTGACTCTGGATACAAATGATGTCGGATAGCTTAAAGTACAAATTAAGGAGTTGAAGGTGGTTATGGAGCGTTTAGCCCATGAGAAGGATATTTTTTAGAGGAATCTGTTGAAGAAGGTGTAAGAGTTAATGGATGAGGTAAAGGCATTGAGGAAGGAAGTTAAGGAAAAAGAAAAAGAAGACAAAGAAGAAGAACGAGAAGTTAATGAGGAATAAGAAGAAGAGGAAGAACAAGAAAAAGAAGAAGAAAAAAAATAAGAAAAACAAAAAGAAGACGAAGAATAAGATGTAGAAGATGATGATGAAGATGGGAAATAATGAGGTAAATGATATGAAAAAGAAGAAGAAAATGGTGGTGAAAGTTGGGGTGGGTTACGAAAGGGTATCCAGGAAACCAAAGAGGAATCAGAAGGTGGTCAAAATGGGGGTGATGAAGGTAAATGTGGGGAAGCCGAGGGGTCAAGATGGAAGAGGTTATGGGAGGTGTAGAGGAAGTGGGTTTCTAGGAACTTGTAGGGACTGTTGATTTGGAAAGTCCCGTAGATGTGTGTGATAAGGTGTTTGCACTGGTCGGAGAAAGGATAGCGCACAAGCATGCATAAGTCCAAAGTTTTGATGATGATGATGATGTTGTTATTTACACACCTAAGGGTGATTACATTGGAACGAATAAGAAAGTCTACTACATTAGGGTAACGGAAAATCCTAGGGCACCAAAGGGGGGCAAAGATGAAGACGAAAGTTTGACATTTGACGTGACAAAGTGCAAAAAACTCCAAGACGGGGAGCCGACGGAGCATGTTCTGCAAAGGGGAGCTGCATTTAAAGTAATCGACTTAGGCTGTACAGTTGAGGCGCTTGAGTATTTCTATCAATTTCATTGTTTGAAGAATGCCGGGAGTAAGTAAGTGATCATTGTGTTTTTCTTTTAGTGCTTTGGAATTTAGATTCAATATACAACTAGAATGATGAAGGTCAATGTTTTTGTGCTACATTATTTAGTTTGGTTGTCTAGTTGGAGAATATGATGGTTAGAGACATAGACTTTTGGAAATGACTCATTGACAAGGAAGGTTAGCTGTCAACCGATGTAGGTTCGTAAAACATATTCTTGATAGAGTGTTTCCATATTGTTGGGATTGCGTTGGTGTGAAATTTTAAATAAAAATTATGTATTACAACATATTTGGAGCTGTATCTCCTCTGGAGGCATGGCAAAGAGGCTCGGAGGGTAAGGATTGTGTTGCGCAGAAACACTAACGATTGGTTTCTAGTGAAGTATCCAAGATAATATGTGTTGGTTATGTAAATTTGTGCAATTCTGATTTTGAGTGTCATTTTGGGAAGTAGAAGTGTTGTACATATCTTTTACTTTATACTTTGATTGTTTTCAGACGTACTGTCAATGCAACCATGTTGTGAGGATACCTCAAAGAGCAACCAAAGGCAAGAAACCCTAATCGTCCACTCCATTCTCACCTGTCTTTTTGAAATCAATGAAGGGGGAAGGGGAGCCATTTTCTACATCATGGTTGGTCGATGATTAAAAGCTTTGAAAATTTCTGTGTAAGACTCCTTGAGATCAACAATGCATTCCCAAAAAGCGACAATGAAATTGGCTTCAATCTTATATGTTTAGCCCGATGTCCTCCGAAGCATGTCAAAGGAGGTGAATGAGGGACCTTGGCCCATCGTTGTAAGTCAAACGGCTCCACAGCAAAACAACGGGTCCGTTAAAAATTTATTGAATTGTTAGTTTAATTAAATGATTGAATTGTGTATGAATTATTTCCGAAACTTGCTAGTGGCACAGGGGGGACTGCGGGATTTTCACTTTAAAAGTGATAAAGTTCTTGTCTGCAAGCCTTTATCTTTATCTTATTAAGTCGCAAAACGTCTCTATATTCTGATTAAGGATGGCAGTCGACATGTTGCATGAGGTGCACAATGTCTAGGGGGCGCTGGATGATTCAATGGTTGTCGATGTAATCTTGTAGTTTATAAAACAAGTATTATATTGTGAATATGTGGTGGTATATATATTTTTATTACTTGGGATGAATATAATTTGGTGTCCAAGTGTTTCATTGTGGATGATGTTACATTATTTTTCCATTTATTTACTCGTTTTGGATGAATTTAATCGGTTTGGGGATGCTTTGATTATCTCATTCTAGAATTATTTGTTATTATGAATCAATTAAGTGGAATGAATTTGAATGACAATTTTTCAAACCACCCATTATGTGTTGTGAAAGTGTGTGGCAGTTTATCAAACCTTTATTATGCGATATGAATATTTGTGAGCCATAATGTGTACCTATATCAAGTTCGAGCACTATGAAAGGGTTTTCCACAAATAAGTTAGACAGTGAAACAGAATCAGATGAAGTAAATTGGAAAGCAAACTTAAATTATTTGTCCAACATTTTCTTGGTGTGGATGAATGTAATGGGTTTGGGGATGCTTTCATTATCTCCATCCAGATGATTTGTTGTTATGGATGAGTCAAGTTGAAATAACTTCAAAGACAATGTTTCAAACCACTGTTTATGTGTTACAAAAATATGTGTTAGTCTATGAAGTTATCCTTATATGTTATGAATATTTTTGAAGAAGTAGTAGGAAAGGGTCATGCACAAATAATATGAGACAGTGAAATTGAAACTGAAAAAATAAATTGTAAAGTACACAACGATGGAAACATCCCACGTAACACACTAAAACGAAACTGCTTAAACATAAACATTACAAACTTAAAATCAACCTGCTTAAACATAAACATAAATTAAATCATGTTAAAATTAAATATAATCGTCCTGCTATACATAGTAACACGTCCAACATAACACATTAAAGCTAAAACATTAATTAAAACATGGTAAAATTAAATCTAAATTTCTTAAATTAACGGACTTGAGCACTTGATCACTTCACACACCTAAGCCATCACCACCACCTACACCTAGACCTGTACCCTCACCTTCACCCTCATTTTCATCTTCACCGTCACCATCATTCTCTCTTCTTCTTCTTCTTCTCGAAACCCAACTGACAGTGTTCTCCGAGTCCTCCTAACCCACATTGAAGTGTGCACCATCTGTGACAACCCTTGGTTGTTGAGGGAAGCAAATGATGAGATCATTATCAAGGTCGACTAAAGTCAGGTTCGGATTGTTGAAACCCTCTAACAGCATGTTTGGCTCGTTGGCGAACACCTTGTAGACCATAAACCAACTGGCATTTAATGCATTGACATCACAACCCTATTTGAGTGTCATAGTAGAAGCAAACCTCAAACAAACCCTCATAACTGAGGAAGGTTGGCAAGTCTTTGTCCTTGTTCACCACCAGGACCTGCTTAAAGGGGAAATGAACATCCACTTCCACTAACACCCTTTATGGCCATTCCATTTAGGGAATCAGTACAAGGGTTATCAATTCTAACAAGATCGCTGATGGGTTTAGTAATAGTCTTCAAGATGTTCAACTCCTTATATTACATTGGCATTCTAGGGATTTTAACCCATTTTAACCTATAATCTCAAGTAAGATATAGGGTTTGATTCCTTAAAGTATTCCATCCACCTTTGTAAGTGGAAAATTTGGCCCTTCACAAACCAGGGACATCCCTTCACCACGTTTTCCATTTCATCCTCATGGTGAACTCCAACGCAAACCAACTCCAGCCGAAATGGTCAATAAAGAAGGTGCTTTTAACACATTCACCAAATGACATAATTAGCTCGCTGTGTAGGACCTCGGTGCTCTCAGGTTTCCCAAGCACCTCCCCATCAAAACTTGCTACTGCATATGCTCGACGTTCAAGGTGTAGACGATGTTGGTGTTAACCGTTCTGACACCCCTTTCAACTATGAACATGCAGTTGTCATTATGGACGACAACTGGGGCTTCCCCTGGATTAGGAAATGGGAATGGGTTTGCCCATGAAGGAAGTTGGGGCATCAAGATTGATCTTCGTGGATGAGAAGAAGCTAAAGCAAGGGCCAAGTTTTGAGCCATTGATGAAGCCAAACAATAACATGCAATTTCCAAGTTGGGTTTTCAGTAATGTTATAGTAGTATTTGAGTTACGTGAAGATAGACAAATGTAACAACCAATAAATATAAGGTTAAAGTGACCTCTAGAAGAACGTGAAAGGTCTCCATGCCACTGGGTGGCAATTATGGCAGTTATTCCCAAGACGCGTCTTCCTAACGGGTGTATTTTTTTATGACGGTAGTGAAACGTTATGACTGAAAAAGCCTAAACTGTTGTGTGTCTACCTATCATTGTGTCTGTTAAGAAGCCCAATGGTCTAGGAAAAGGAACCCCTTTTCGTAAACGATAATCAGATGGTTACAATTGGTCACAACTGATTCTACATTATCGGTATGTGGGTTGGACTTCTGTCCTTGACAAAAGTTGTATCTCTTGTCCATACAAGCGTTGTTATTATTTTTCACATTTTTCCCATTTATGGAAAAATTACTTCATTTTTTTTCCAAATTTATGGCCAATCTATTGAAAACACTATTCACCTCCATTTCAATCGTTCCAAAATTCCACACTACCATATGACCTTGTCCATCATGTAGAGGATATGAATTCGAGCGTCTACATAATTTTTGGGGATTTTTAACATTTTTTATATTATTTTTTTATCAATTTTATTCATAAAAATTCAATATTCCTAGCACTTTCCACGCAGCATTATCTAAGCGCGCCACGTGGATATTTAAGGCGCCACCTACATGCGAGAATTGAAAATTTTAAGGATCATTTTCCCTCCAAATCCTTTGGTCTTTGCAGTAGGTAGAAAAAAAGGGATTTTAATTCCACGATTTCACCTAAAGCAGCCCCTAATTGCTCTCAATACAATTCATTAACTCGCATCTCTATCTAATGCCCATCTTTCATTCCATCTTTAATTCTCAACTCTCCTTACTTGTATGATAAATCAATAACTCCCCTTAACCATCCCAACACCACCCAAGTCACCTCCTCCAACCCTATTCAATACACCAACACCCAAAATTCTTTGCGAATTCCTCTCCAATACACTAACAACCATAACTCCTCCTCCGATCACCGTTAATACCCCACCTCCGAAGACCGTGGAGTCCTATTTCATACTCCCACTCCCCCATGAGTGCGTAAAAGTGGCACACAAGCCATGCAATGATCCTTAGGGTCAAATATCCCTTTTTACGTACATTTTGCGCACTTTTTGAAGTATATCATAATGTCACGCTTCAATAATTGAGGCAAGTGTTATTGGCATAATTGTTCATCATGTGTCACAGCTTTTGTAGGCCAATTTCCAACACTGGTGTTACATTGAGTTTAGTAAAATCAAATGGTATAAGATGACTGCACCCCTTTATGTAAGGGACAAAAACACCCCCAGTGAAGGTAAAAAAATTAAAGTTACATCTCAAACTATACCCCTCTCTCAAGCAGACAAAAACACCCCCAGTGAAGGGGAAAAAAGAACAATATCTCAAACCGTCCCTTATGTTTTATTGTTGTCTTACAAGAGGTGAAACCAACCTTATAAATAATTAAGGTTTGTGATAGCATATGAAACCTTCACATATTTTTCAAGAATGCTTGTGAACGTTTATGAATTAAAAATGTATCGCTTATGAAGCAGTGACAGTTCTAGTAACACCATTATGTGTTATGAAAACTTCTGGATGTCTATGAAGTAATTATTTATGTATTATGAATATCTACTCTTATGTTTTTTAACGTATTACATTTCCAATTATCATGCAGAAATAATAATACGAGCATACAATCAGCGATCAAAAAAGAAAATATATTAAGGAGTGGAAGTTTGGCTACTAAGTGGTACATTCCCAACAAAAAAATGACTTTTGACAAAAAGACACTACGACGCTCTGAACAATGTAAACCATCATAAACGCCAAACTTAACAACCTAAAACATTACTTAAAACATGAAAACATAAACCTTAAATCTAACCATTATAAACTTTCATATGATACTAAATGTTCCCATTCATCACTAGTTTTCACCAATGGCATGACTACAACCTACACCTTCACCTAACGAATCTCTTTTGTTTTGTTTTGTTTTTTTTTTTTTTTTTCTTAGGCGGAGCTTCAACCACATGAGTGACTGTCTTGTCGTGGTCCTCTGGGCCCACCCTTGACTCATCCTCTAGACCATCTTCCTTGATAATTCCTGGTTGAGGGAAGCAAAAGATTAGAACATCCTTCGTGTATGGCAATGCAAGCCTTAAACCCTTAACACCCTTCTTCGGCAACACGTTCAGATCATCCCCAAACATCTTATTCACCATGAACCAACTGACATCCTTATCTTCCTAATCACATCCACAATTCTCTACTGTACATCTAACACAGTAGAAACAAATGTCAAACATAACTGATGAAAGTTGGCAGCTTTTCATCCTCGTTGACACTTAAGCCTGCTTGAGTGGCAAACGAACATCATCATCTATCAACACCCTAATGGCCATTGCATTCAAGGAATTAATAGACGCATCATCAAGCCTTAGAAGCCGGTCGTTAGGTTGAGTGGTGTTCCTTATGATTTCCACTCCCTAAAATGTATCAATATCCGTGTATTTGAACCCACACCCTCAAGAAAGTTATAGGGTTCAATTCCCTGAAGTCTTTAATCCACATTTCCAAGTGGAGAATCTGGCCCCTCACATACCAAAGACGTCCCTGGAACACATACTTTATTTCATCTTCATCGTTGAACTCCAACACAAACCAATTGATGCTGAAATGGTCCACAAAGAAGGTGTTTTTAACACCTTCCATCCAAGATAGAGCGAGTTCCTTATAGATGACATCAGCTTTCTTAGGTTTGCAAAAAAACACTTTCCCCTTCAACACCCTTGTCTTTGCGTGCTCACGTAAATGGTGGACACAATGTTGGTGTTAACCCTTGGGACACCCCTTTCGATTGTGATCTTACAATTTTCACTTTTGACAACAACAGGAGGTTCCCCTCGGTTAGGAAGTGGGAATGGGTTTGCCTATTTAGGAAGCTTGGGCATGCCGATTCATCTTTTAGGACGGGAGGAAGCTGCACCAAGTTGGAAGTTGCGAGCCATTGCTATCATGAAACAGTAACTTCCAATTTGTAGTTAAGGGTTTGAATGAAGATGACCAATAAATACAGGTATATGGTAACGTGCATAAGCACATGAACAAGCAATAATTATTGCAAATGCCGCATTATGTGTGCAATATTGTAGTTATGCATGCATGTATTGTAGGTGGTATTTATTCCCACCATTGGGTTTCCTAACGTGGATGTTTATGATGAAGCCATCGGTTTAGTACTCTTTGAATGATGGGTTGTGAAACGTTATGACACTAAAGCTTAGTTTTGGAATCTGGAAAAGAAAACCAAACTTGTCGATGTGAGAGCCTATAATTGGGTCCCCATTGGGAAAATGAAACCTTGAAGTCAAAGTCCCCCACCCCCTCTTTCCAACCACCTAATTGAACACGTGGGAGGCTATGATATTCCTTGCTCTTCATCAAGGACGGTATGGCATATCCCTCCACCACATTGCCACCTAAAATTATGGACGTGATTGCGTCACTAAGATAACCACTTTTTTCGAAAAAAATACAAAATAAATTTGAAAGGGGAAAATTGTGCAAAAATGTTGGAAATGCTCATATTAGCAAGGGCCAATCATTGTGTATAAAGGATTGAACTCAAAAACCTTAACCATCTTGCAAAAATCAAAGTCACGAAAACTAACTGTCAGATTTAAGTTTAGGTTGATGCCGTTATGGTCATTGTCGTTAAGGTTTATGGGCTTTATTTTTGTCAAATTTTCATATTTTGGATGGTTTGGATGGTTCACATAACGTTCAAAACCGTTCATATTGTTATTGCACATGCAACACAGCATCCCCATAAGGCCGCCTCCTACATCATTTTAGGTAGAAACTCCTGGTGGCAAATCAAAACTGAGATGGACCCTTTTCCTTCCTAATCCCTTAATCTTTGTACACTTTTAAAAAATGGGATTTTAATCATATCTTAAACCAAACTCCCCCTCTAATTGCATTCCACTTATTTCAACCAACCCCAAGCCTCTCTCTTAAGTCCTCACAACTCTGCAGTTTCGTTAATTGCACTACATCATGGCAACACCACCCAATTCGCCTCCATTCCAAATCAATACACCAACAGCACCCAAATCTCCATCCTAAATCCTCTTAATACATCAACATCCATAACTCCTCCTCCAATTAATGCCCCACCTCTCAACATCGTTTATTTTGTTTTGGAAGAGTATACCCCTTGAGTTGGAAACGGAAATTAAGTGTATTCGTGGGGGGTTGAGTATTGTTCAAAAGTGGAACCGAGATTTAAAGGTGGAGGCAACGAGGTTGCTATCCAGTATCCACCACATGAAACACTTGAATGAAAATTATCCAGTAAATGATTCGAATGGGTGCACCTACATTAGAGAGGAAGTTGAAATGAGGAAGAAACATGTTGCACACAAAGGGGTTAATTCTATGAAGTTTTATGCCTAACTTGTGCTGCCTAATGATCAAGAAATTCTTCAAGCAGCCGTACATGAGGTCTTTGGTTATGGTAATGCTTAACTTATTTAAGTTCGTGGGGCTAGGATGAGTACATGTTTTTTGGTACAGAAATGTTTGTACAATGTCTTCATAATTGGACATGGGAGTGGGATGAGTACATGTTTTTTAGAACACAAATGTTCGCAAAATGTCTTCAAAATTGGATGTGGGAGTGGGATGACTACATGTTGTTTGGAACACAAATTTTTGTACACTTTCTTCAACATAGGATGTGGCAGTGGTCACATGTTTATGTGTAGTACTAACTTTTTGTCTGACTTTTGCTTGAAAATTTCTTTTTTGCTACTTGAAGGACCAAAGTGACAAGACCGCCTAAATGCATATAGTGGCCTTCATAAATGCTCATAAACACACACATATACAAAAGCTTCAATTTTTTTTGCTCTATTAAATGTGACAGTATACAAACTCAACATTTTGTTCCCACCACAACACATTCTTAATGTCGTTACAGTAAAAGGTTTAGGATTTGGAAGGATTTTTTAAGAACAAGAAGTTGTAAACTCAGTTCCTGATAGCATGAACACCATTGTTCACAAGCCATCATATATACCTACAATAGGCAGTCATGAATCAATTAATTCCATCCAATTTTTGTTGGTCTCACATTTAATGACATCTAAATTGATCATCAACAAATGGGAACCAAGGACAAGTCATTGGACAACATTTGGTTTATCCACAATACATTCTTAATGTAGTTACACAAAATTAAAATAAAAACGTAAGCAATTGGAAGAGTATTGCTGACAAACTAGTTGTAAATAGACAATATGTTTCCATCACTTTATGGCTTGTTGTTCCATTTAATGACATCTAAAATGATCATCTATAAAATACACGGAAGAACACTTTAGCAACCATTATTTAGGCACACATGTCATGGCTCTCTTGGGGAATAATGGTGATTCCGATGATCCAACCAATCAAATTGCAAAATCAAAGGCCAAATTCTCTGCCAACTCACACTCTATCAATGAGTGTGACATCAAAAGTGCCTTGAAAATGAGTCCACATTGGGTTAATTACAATAACAACTGAACGAGATGTTGTGCAAATTAGCAAAGTACAAATGCCTAATACATAGCCGAAAGCGTAAGTATGAAGAACTAGTTGAAAAAAAGAAGGAAGATGCATGTTGTAGGTCAATCTATTCATGGAAGATGAAACAACTCCAAGAAGAGTGTGACTCCGTTTTCTATGATGGGTATGAGAAATTTTGTTGCTATCTCCATCGGGTTTGGTTTGGATATGATTGGCATTGCATTATGCCTCATAAGTGGAAGACATTGTCAAAGATAGTGGTGAGTACACCGAACACAAGTACTTGAGGCGGCTCACAACACACCCACGGATGCTTACCCTCATATTTCCCTTCATATGCATTTGCTTCCATCCTAATTATGTACATTTTCTAGGGACTTTTGTAACTATATTGTAATTTCAATCTTAAGTAAGTAGTGCAAGTATAAGTTTCATAGATGTTCCTACATATTCACAAATATTCATACGATCTCATAACATGACACCCGCAGTGGATCACACATTCCATCACTACTGTGACCTACACAAACTTTGAAAAACCAATTGTGGCCATAGGTAAATAATAGTTCATCCCGCTTCAAAATTAACACATCTTGCATACAAAATGAATAGCCACAATTTAATTTTCACACACTCTTTAATGATCATTCATTATGTATTTGTAAAAAATAACTAGCACTCTGAATTACTAACTGTAAGTTTATTGTTTCTGCTTTGGGTTAGCATTTAATTAGGCTCAGGATAAGCTGCTTCATTTCGCCTAGCGACATCGCTAGCAGTGGGGTTTGATGTTGTTTGTGTGAGTTCCTCGGGCTCACTCTAGCAGGAAATGCACAATTACAAATCAATCCAAAGTTCTTTCAAATTTTACAACCACAAATATATTGTCAACCAAACCGTAAGTGATATTTCATTCATTACGTTGCATACCTTGTGACTGCCGTTTCTGATTTTGACTTCGCTTCTCTTTTGTACTTGTTTTCAATTCCCATTTTCTTTTAAATTGGACGGGATCTTTAAGCACCTCAGTTTAGGAACTCCTACCCCCTATCAATCGTTTTTTTTTTTCCGACCATGGTTACCACCACCCAAACAGTTCAACTTCGTATGTTACGGTTTCAAAGTTTGGGACAGAAATGCAGTACCTTCCTCCGACATCATCACCTTGTCAATCAAGTCTGAAGCTTCTTTTTTAAAACTGATCTATTTTGGACACGGTAGAATTATCGGCGTGTTTACCCACTTGTTTCTCTTCTGTATCCAAAACAATGCAACATTTAGCGGTTTGAAGCCACATTTTTCAGTATGTAATGTTCTGGCAGTAACTCTATTTATTCTCAAATACGCCAATATGTGTCGATAAGGAAGTCCCCAAAATTTCATCTTCTTCCAGTTGTATTTAGTGTAACCCAGATCATATCAACCATAAAAATTTTCATCATTGTCACCCCCAAAGCCATCCCAAGTATTTCGTATGCTGCCTCATTCCCATCCCCGGACTACTGCCTTAACAAACAAGCTAAACTCTTCAATTCCTCCCCTTGAAACTTTTTGAACATAAACTGTGTGTACAATATAGCCATTGGATCTTTCATTAGCGTGCGAAGCTACAATGGAGGGGCAAAGTTTTCATCATTATGGTTACCAACTACCTCTTCCTGACATTGCCGTCCAAGGGCTTAATTGAACCGATTGATGAATTCAATTAAAGAGTGCTTCTTGTGCACATATTGCTTGAAAAATGAATGACAACCAACTCACATAGCCTGTTGCCAGTCATTATAGCACACTGACTGCTAGACATTTCGGCAGAAAAAACGTGCTTACAAAATATCAAAACCCATTGTGCACGCAAGTCATAAATGTTCTGAAGCCACATTTTATCAACCAGCTCATATTCTTGTACCAACACCTTCCACCTTGCCTTAAATTCTTCTTTGCTTTCGATGTCCCAAATGCAATCATTCAAATCCTTGAAAGTGCCCTTAACCCAACCCTTGTCATTGAACTTGTTACTAATATGCCATATGCAGTATTAATGAAAAGTGGTTGGTAGTTTACTGCTAATAGCTTTTTCTATGGCTCCATCTTGAACCGTAATTATGACTTTCGGCGGCTCACCCAGCATAACCTTAAGAATTTCTTCAAATAACCACTCAAAGCTCTCAATTTTTTCATTTTCAAGAATACACAACTGAATATTGTGGTTTGGCTGTGGTTATTAACTCCTAACAAAGGAGCAAACATCATCCCGTAAACATTAGTGTTGAAAGTGGTGTTAAAAACAATCACATCACCACAAAGGCCATAACCATGTTGTGACTTAGCATCTGCCCAAAAGAAATTCCCAAGTGTTCCACCTTTGTCAATCTCCATCTTGAAATAAAATAAATCTCATCCTCAAAATGCTCTTTCAACATTTCAGCATCATGCCCAATTAGATGAGCTCACAACTGTTGTTCCATGTTGTAAATATCCTTGGGGATGCAACCAATATTTCCAATTCCTCCACTTTGCACCTCCAACAAAGCCACTTGTTTACTTATGGAAATATTGGCCTTTGCACATTGTTCAATCATCGCCTTCTTTGCCTTCGAAACTTGACGATGTGATCTAAATAAGTCTGACACACTTGACATAGGGTGGTTGTGCCTTTCATTGAAAACTGTTGCAACAAACTTCTTCCCTTATTCAGCACAAGTTTCACCTTCACTGAGTTCTAGCATCTCCTCTTTTTCCTTTCTTATTAGGTTTGGGATTACCTTCGTCCCTCTTCTTCCCTTGTTTGCAACAAACAAATTCTTTCCTTAACCAATATTCACCATCAATGGACTTTCTACTACTATGCTCCTGACTCCCAAACCTCGCTGCAAGTGCATAATTGTTGTCAAACCTATACCTTTCATCTAACGAATCAAACTCCATTCATAATTTGGGTTTCAACTTTTCATCTCCTCTTAGACAACAAATTCATCCCTCCCTACACCTAATTCATCTCCTACATCTACATCTTCTCTTTCAACAACAATTTCTTCTACTTCTACCTCACCCCTCATCGAATTATACTTCAATGTCTACTTGCAACAAAGTTACACAAGTACAACACAACTTATCACAAGCCATCACAACTTTTACACCTATATATCTAAAATCCACTTTCATGATTTCAACCAAATCTACTGATAACCACCCACCATTATGGTTTCAAGTCCCAAATTTAAAAAAAAAAAATGCCACACTGGAATGGAAATGCTTTATAACATAAGTTCTGCAATTATTCAAACATTCACCTTCACAATCTGGGTTTCTGTTGAGGTTGTGGATGAATGAACTGTGTCAACTACAATCCAAGCACAGGTTCAATCCGCTATAAATCGAGCACAGCACACACCCTTCAACACTTCTCTCTCTGCCCTTCTTTCCCGAAGGAGACAACCCTAATCTACCTCTCCCTTTCCCAAAAAAACACACCCACTGAACAAAAAAAAAAAAAATTAAAGTAGGGAATTATTGGGTCGCAGCTGCAACCCAGCTTCAATCCTCCTCAAATCTGTTCTAAACTCCCACTCTCTCTCTCTGCCTCTCTTTCCCTCTTCAGTGTGCGGAAAGGCCAACCCATCTTTCCCGCTTGCTCCCTGGTTCCCTTCCTTAGACAAAACATGCTAACTGAATAAAAAAAAATTAAAATTTTCTAAATGCACCAGGCCATAGCGACTTGATTCTACTGGTGAGCTCATCCATTTTAGTCGTTAGATCCTTGTCTGTATGGATGGTTCGCATGCTTCGTCCACACATCTTAGAAACGCCCAACCGTCAAATGTTTCCTTGGTCTTGTGGGCCTAAAACAAACAGCCACAAATTTTTATTTTATTTTTTTTGTATGTTTGCCCTTTTTCGAGGGTCCTCAATCAATGTGCAGATTCGAATAAACAAATGCAATATGATCTGGAGCAACTGCAGGTCTTTGTGGATGCACTTCCAGATGGGTGTGGGTTCACATCGAGATGGTGGCACGGTTGGAGGGTATGATGTAGGTTGCAGAAATCTGGGGAAAACCTCAGATGGCAAAGTGGTGCAGGCAATGAGGTGATGGCAAGTCAGAAGGATGGTTGTTGCGGCAACGTGCATATCCGTGGGTTGCGGGTCAAGCTATTTTCGATCTGGGGCATTCGAATCTGGGCTCGTGATGCAGCAGCGGGTTGTGGTGGGTGAATGCAGGATCAACACGGTGGACTCGAGTCAGCAACAACAACATTGCTCGCTGGTCATATGGCACTACACAACTGGATGCGCATCTTTTTTTTTCTTTTCTAACCTAGGATATGGTGCCGAGAAGAGAATGCTTTTTTGGAATAATTAGTGTGTCTATTCAAATCTCAATGAGGGTTTTATAAGTTGTTACAATCCTATCAATAAGGAAAGAAATAATTTATCAAATCATACTAAACTAAGAATCCCAAGATTATATGAATATACACAAAAGTCAACAAATTCAAGTTGCATGGTTTTGCATATTAATTAAAACTACCATCAATTTTCAGGCATTTACATATCATGATTGATGAAGGAAGAAATTTTCTTGAGCAAAGCCACGGCCTTGTCAGAACCTGGTTTGTTAAAATGGAACCCATGCATGGTCCTTCTGCTTAGTCTCCACAATCTCCACACTCTTGCCACACTCACTCTTCTTTAACAACTCACTATAATACCAACCTCACTACCTCAACAAATCCAATTCAGCAACACAAAACCATTACTCTTATTCCTAATTTCCCAAGCTTCGAGTTTTTTCCCGAGTTTATAAGCAAGTCATTAGACCATCTTCCCGAGTTTATGAACGAGTCATTAGACCATCTCCAACAATGGGCTAAAACCTAAAATTTCCCTTCCCCCCCGCGCACCCCCCCCCCAAAAAAAAAAAATCCACTCCAACCCATGACCCAAAATTAACCTAAAACCTAAAACTCATATAGGGGTCAAATACCGGCCCAATTTTAGGCCATAAAGCAAAATAGGCCCCACCAACTGAGATTGAAACTGGGGCTGTGAAGCCCACTGCCCATCCTCTACTTGCCTATGTGCTACACACGCTGGGCCTTTTCAGAAATCCAACAAACGCACGTGGGGTTGTTCCCCCGAGTGTCAGATAGATCATCAAGTAGCCCAACGACTACTTTTCTTTAGCCAACGGCTCGGTTTAAATGGGCCGTTGGTTAATCCAATGGTCCAGGTTCAAATTTTTTTTTTTTTTTTAGTTTTATATTTATATATTTGTAGACACCGAAATTTCAGTGAAATAAATGTTAACCAATGTATTAAAATTACAACATTTATTCATTTCACTTACATCACACATTCATTTCACCTACAAACTCCATTCATTTCACTTACATCACACATTCATTTCACCTACAAACTCCATTCATTTCACCTACATTACACATTTACTTCACCTACCAACTCCACTCACTTCACCAAAAAATGGATGGTGGTGATTCACTTTCTTGGCCTATAAATAGCATTCTCCATCAAGAGGAAAGAAAAGGAATTTACATCACACCAAAACCTTGAAGCTTTGAAACTTTGAAACTCTAAAGGCTCTCAAGCAAATCCCGAAGGATCAGTAAAACCCTCTTTGTTCTTCGTCAAATCCCTCTTCAAGATCAAGCCCCGATGGCCCTTGAAGAAACTTCCTTCAACCTTCGAGATCAAGCCCTGACGGCCCTTGAAGAAAGTGTTCATCGTTCATCGTCTGTTCATCCTAAGATCAAGCCCCAACGGCCCTTTGGATTAACAAAAATCAACAAACCCATACACCCATTCTTCAAGTTCAAGCCCAACGCCCCTTGAAGACCCATTCATCAACTGTTCAGCCTAAGATCAAGCCCCGACGACCCTTTGGATCAACAGCTCATCCACAAACATACACCCTACGAAGATAGAATCAGAGGATCAAATTACAAAGAGATTGTAACCCCAAAATTAATTAATACAAAATATATTTTGTACACGTATTCTTGTTTCTTGTTTTCAAGAATTTTTCGTGTTTACAATATTTATTGAATCTATCGGCTTAGATCGAATATAATTGAATATAATCAAATCTAACGGTAAAAAAAAAAGATCTAACGGTCCAAATTTAAATCCAACGGCTAAAATAATTCAAAATAATTATTTAACTTAAAATTGAACCAAAAACTCTATAAATACCTATGTATTTGTTCAAACATCCACACAAAACTCACTTTTCTCCTACAATTCTTCCAATTTTTCTTTCTAACATTTCCTCGCATTTCCAAATTTTTCAAGATGGCAAAAAAGCATGTTAGAGGTCGTAATTGGACCTTACACGAAGATATTGCTTTATGTTTGGCATGAATTTCTGTTAGCGAAGATGGTGCCGTCGGCACGAATCAAAATAGAAAGGTTTTGTGGGTAAAATCATTGATAAGTTCCATGAAAACTCCAACGCCGGTCGAAGGGAAGTTGGTGGTGTTTATGATCGATGGAAGATTATCAACAAAGTGTGCACTCTGTGGAAGGGAAGCTTGGAGAGAGCCATGTTTGACATGCCTAGTGGAAGGAGCGCCTCAGAAATTGTGAGTTTCTTTGTTGATATTTTAGTTGTCATGTACATAATAGTATTTTGCAACTAATTGTTTTTATGTATTTGTTGCATAGGGTGACAAAGCAATGGCAATTTACAAGACAAGAACTACACCAAAAAATCAAGCTTTTAAGTTGCATCATGCTTGGAACATCCTTAAGGATTGTCCCAGGTGGGGAACCGATGAAAACCAACAATGTGGAAGATTATTTCATAGTGAAGCCCCACCCCCAAATGATGTCAATGAAGGTGTGAATTTTTTCGACAATGAAGGTGTCAAACAAATGACCCCAACTTCTTCTGCAAGGCCCCTGGGTAGAGATAAGGAAAAGGAAGCAAAGAGAAAGAGAAAAGGGAAGTCCCAGGATCCGATACGTGCACAATTTGCTAGCGAAATGGCAAGAATGAACGAAAACCAGTGTCCTCAGCAAGAAGAATCGGCCCAAATGCATTTGGCCATGAAGGAAGAAGGGGATAGGGAGCAAGAAAGGTTCAAAATTAATTTGATGATGGAGGACCTCGACAAATACACTCCAAAGAGGAAAAAATATTTACGTGGTAAGAAAAATCACATTTTACGAAGGAATGCCACAAGGAGTATATTTCAAGACGATGATTCATCTCTAGACTACCACCCAAGTCCATCACCAAGTCAAGATGGTGGAATATTAATTGCGAGCTCATCTAATCTGGCATGATGCCAAAATGTTGAAAGAGCATTTTGAGGATGAGAAAGAAAAAAAATGATTCATTCTATTTCAAGATGGAGATTGAACACTTGGGAATTTCTTTAGGGATGTGATTATGTTTGACACTACTTTCAACACCAATGTTTACGTGATGATGTTTGCTCCTTTATTAGGAGTTAACAGCCATAGTCAAACCACGGTATTCGGTTGAGCATACTTGACAAATGAAAAAAACTAAGAGCTTTGAGTGGTTTGAAGAAATGCTTAAGGCTATGTCGGGTAAGCCAGCAAAAGTTATAATTACAATCTAGGTGGAGCCATAGCAAAGGCTATTGGCAACAAACTACCAACCACATTTCATCGGTACTACATAGGGCATATTAGTAGGTTAGGGATGCTTTCAAGGATTTGCATGATTACATATGTAATATCAAAAGCAAAGAAGAATTTGAGGCAAGGTGGAAGGTGTTGGTAGAAGAACGTGAGTTGGTCAATAAAACATGGCTTCAGGACATTTATGACTTGCTTGCACAATAGGTTTCAACATTTTGTAAGCACGTTTTTTTCGTCGAGATGTGGAGCAGTTGACTTGCCTACAGTTGTCATTTCATTTTCAAGCAATATGTGCACATAAAGCATTCTTTGATTGAATTCATCATTCATTCAATCAAGCCCTTGGACGACAACATTAGAAAGAGGTGGTTGGTTATCATAATGATGAAAATCATGCCCCTCCATTGCAGCTTCGTATGATAATGGAAGAGCAAATGGCCAAATTGTACACACTGCTTATGTTTGAAAAGTTTCAAGTGGATGAATTGAAGAGTTTGACTTGTTTCTAGAGGGAGTAGTCCGACCACGAGAATGAGGCAGCATACGAAGTACTTGAGAAGGCTACGAGGGTGACAAAGATGAAAAGGTTGGTGGTTGATACAACATCGAGTTAGGCTAAATGCAACTACAAAGAGATGAAGTTTAGGGAACTTCCTTGTCGATACATATTGGCGTATTTGAGAATGGCGTATTTGAGAATGAAACAAATAAAGTTTCTGCCAGAGTGTTAAATGCTGAAAATGTGGCTTTAAGCTGCCAAATGCAACATTGTTTTGGACACGGAAGAGAAAGAAGTGGGCAAACACGCTGACAATGACAACGTGATAATATCAAAGGAAGGTACTGTATTTCTATCTCTGACTTTAAAATGTTGGATACGAAGCTAAACTGTTTGGGTGGTGGTAACCATGGTTAGAAAAGAAATAAACTGCACAGGGGGTAGGAGTTCCTAAACTGAGGTGCTTAAAGTTCCCTTTCAAGTTAAAAGAAAAAGGGCTTCGAAGACAAGTACAAATGAGAAGTGAAGTCAAAGTCAAAGACGCAAGGGTGGGAAGAAGAATTGTGCACGACCAAACACAAGGTATGTAATGCAATGAAATGAAATATCACTTATGGTTTGGTTGACAATTTATTTGTGGTTGTAAAATTTGAAAAAACTTTGGATTGATTTGTAATTATCCAACTCCTACAAGAGCGAGCCTAAAGAACGCACACATGCGACATCAAGCACCCACTCCTGGTGATGTTACCGAGCGAAATGAAACCGCTGACCCTGAGCCTAATTCAATTCCAACCCAAAGCAGTAACACGGAACATATGGGTGGTAATTCAGGGGTACTAGATGATTTTTACGAATATATAATGACTAACCATTAAAGCGGTATGAATAATTAGATTGTGGCTATTCATTTTATATGCAACATGTGTTAATTTTGTAGGGGGATGAACTATTATGTACATGTGACCACAATTGGTTTTTCAAAGTTTGTGTGGACCACAGCAGTGATGGAATGTATGATCAACTACGGGTGACATGTTATGAGATCGTATGAATATTTGTGAATACATAGGAACGCCTATGAAACTTGTACTTGCAATACTTACTTAAGCTTGAAATTACGATATAGTTACAAAAGTTCCTAGAAAATGTACATAATTAGTATTGGAGCAAATATATAGGAAGGGAGACATGAGGCTAAGCATCCTTGTGTGTGTTGTGAACCATCTTCACGTACTTATGTTCAGTGTACGCACCACCATCTCTGATGATGTCTTCCATTTGCGAGGCCATAATGCAGTCCCAATCATATCCAGATTGAACCCGAGAAAGATAAGAACAAAATTTCTCAAACCCATCATAGAAAGCGGAGTCACACTCTTCTTGGAGATGTTTCATTTGCCATGAGTAGATTGACCTATGACATAAATATTCCTTCTTTTTTTCAACTAATGATTCATACTTAAACTTTCGCTTATGTATTAGGCATTTATACTTTGCTGATTTGCACAACGCCTTGTTCAGCTGTTCCTGTAATACAACCAATGTGGACTCATTTTCGAGGCACTTTTGATGCCATTCATCGATAGAGCGTGAGTTGGCAGAAAATTTGGCCTTTGATTTTATAATTTGATCGGTCAGATCATCAAAATCATCATCACTACCTGAGAAAGCCATGACATGTGTGCCTAAACCATGGCTACAAAATTGTTCTTGCCTACATTTTATAGATGATCAATTTAGATGTCATTAAATGACACAACAAGCCATAAATGGATGGAAGCAGATTTCCAACTAGTTTGTCAACAATACTCCTTCCAATTGCTTACCTTTTTTTTGTGCAACTATATAAGGAATGTATCATGGACAAAGCAAGTGTTGTCCAATGACTTGTCCTTGCTTTCCATTCGTAAATGATCAATTTAGATGTCATTAAATGTGCACCCCCTTCGAATTGTCTATTAGATAATTTTCATTCAAGTGTTTCATGCGGTGGATACTAGATAGCAACCTAGTTGCCTCCATCGTTAAGTCTCAGTTGTGTGTTTCAATAGTACTCAACTCCCCACGAATATACTCGATTTCCCCTTCCAACTCAAGGTGTACACTCTTCCAAAACAAAATACATTGTGTTAAGATATGTCTACCTGAAAACACACGCTTGTAAAGACGCATAGCAGAACCTGGCTTCGAATGAGGCAGTTTCTTGCCACAGTTTGATTCCTTGGCAGTAGGTGTATTCACGGTGATTGGATGCTGAGATTTAGAGTTTGGTGTAAGCCAAACACAATTGCCATTAGAAGTATTAAAGATGATGGGATTTGTTTTGGGAGATGGGGTATTAATTAGAGGAAGAGTTATGGATATTGGTGTATTTAAGAGGATTTGGGATGGAGTTTTGGGTGCTACTGGTGTATTGATTTGGAATGGAGTCATATTGGGTGATGTTGCCATGATTTAGTGCAGTTAATGGAACTGCAGAGCTGAAAGGGTTGGGATCGGTTGAAATAAGTGGAATACAATTAGGTAAGGGATGGTTTAAGTGATAAGATAGAATTAAAATTCCCTTTTGTGAGAATGTTCGAAAATCGAGGGATTAGGAGGGAAAGGGTTGTTGGAAATGTTCCCTAAAGACAATCATATGATGATACTTTACGGACATTGCACATGTTAAACTAATCTAGTTTAATATAAAGGGCAAAAATTATTGTTTAAAGCCATATCATATAAATGTTATATGCTTAAACGATAAGTCCAAGGAATATGTAATTGGGAGAATGTGATCTAAAACAGTTAGATTCATGAGACCATTCTCTTTCGTATACATATCCTAAACGTTCCTGAACATAGGATTGCCAATTGGGCATTGACAGTCTGTTAAGATCAGTATGTGTTATGTCTTCTCTTAAAGAGAATAACTAGTCTCAAGTCATTGGTGTGACCAATACCAAGACAAGCATGTAGGTGCTCAATAGAGAATGAGTCCATTGAACACAATGAATGAGGAATTCTCATACTCATGTCACATAAGAACTCATGGTTGGGATAATGCAAAGTACTCTTTTGACCTGAGGCATCATAGTTGTCTTATGGTTAGGTCCTTGGTCTTTGACTATGTCAAAGTCACTTCGTCAGAGGGTGTCCATGACATAGTTGGGGTTAAGCCACTTAGCCACAGAGGCAAGTGAATGTGCAACAAGGGATCTTTAACCTTCAAACCGTTTGAGGGAGAATACTCTATATTATGATTAAGAATCTCTGGCCATAGTATGAATGAGATTAAGGAATTCATTCCAAATCACATTCAAGGTAATTATATAAGTAAGAGAATCACATTGGATAGTTGACATGAATAAACTATCAAACCAAACAATGTGGTCAAGAGTATTGTATTAAAGAAAGACTATATTGCATTGTAATCCTAAACTGAATAGGTTCTCCACCTCTTATGATTAGCTTGGGGAGCCAAGATATACTGATAGGTGTCACTCATGGTTTGTCGTTGCCCTAAAGGTGTATAATCGCTAAAAGGAGAATTGAAAGTATGTTTCAATTCACAATTGATTTAAAGAGTTCTAATCACCCACTGCTTAGCTAAAAGAAACCTAATGGATCGTACACCGAGTAAGGTAGAGATTGAAGAAACAACGGAGATGAGTGAGGATAATTAAATGGTTTAATTATTTATGGCTAAGATTAATTAATATGTTAATTAATCAAACGAATAAGTTTGTTCTAGACCTCGGGTTAGTTTTGGGCCGCAAGGCCCAATGGGATTTGAATGTCAAATCCATTAACTCAAGTTCTTTGACAACTTGAACACACAAAGGGCCTCAAAGCCCAATAAACCCATCAAGGACAGCCATAGGGTGAAGGGTAGGCAAACTTGTGTTAATTGCAAGTTTGCCACTCCATTGTGAGGTGGTATAAGGGCAACTTTTTAGCCATTTCATCCTTAGGGTTTTCTAAGGGAAGAGAAGAAAACACAATGCTCTCTCTTCTCTAATAAAGGTCGGCCACCCTAGAGGAACGTAGCTAGCAATCTTCCTTCCTCTAGGTCACTCATCTCTTCATCAATGTCCTCCTTGGTGTGGAGACTTAGAGGTTCCCTGTTTTGGGAACTTGGAGAATCCATTCCTTCATCCATCCAAGAAGTCATGGAGCCAAGAACCGAAGTTCCTCCATCCACATCCATGGAGTCAAGAAGCAAGGAGACTAAGGAAAGAAGGCCCTCACATAGGTGAATATCATTTGCTAAGTAAAGAGGTGCTTCAAAGCTATAAAGGTTTCTCAACTCTTTTCTTTAAGATTTGAGTTGAGTCTTGGTTCACCATAATTACTAGGCCTTGAATTTCATGGGTAAAGTTTTGTTTTTGAGTGCATACAAGCATGATTCCGCCTTTTAATTGTTAATTGCATACAGAAATGTTGCTCAAATGAACTAGTTTTCACAAATACTTCCTTCAAGGGTCCCCTTTAATTTTGATTTGCCGCCTAGAATTGCTGCCTAAAATGATGCAGGTGGCGGCCTTAAGAGGATGCCACGTGGAATTGCATGTGCAATACCAACATTTTTGTAAATGAAAAAATAAAAAATAAAAAAAAAGGTAAAATATGATCGGTTTCGAATGTTATGTAAACAATCCAAACCGTTCATCTCTCGCAATCCACCAAAATATGAAAATTTGACAAAAATAAGGGTACATAAACCCTAACAACGATTACCATGACAGCATCAACCTAAAACTGAAATCTGATGGTTAGTTTTTGTGACTGATTTTTGCACGATGGGTTAAGGTTTTTGAGTTCAATCCTTTGTACATAGGGATTGGCCTTTGTCAATATGAGTGTTTCCACCATTTTTGCACAGTTTTCCCTTTTCAAATTCATTTTGTATTTTTTTTCAAAAATAGTGTCCTATCTTAGTTGAATTACTATTCATGACTGTTTCGATTGGTTCACACCCCAATATTGGCGTATGAACCCAATCATATCATACTAGATGTCATCCCTACCATCTCCATATTTTATCATCCTTTTTAATAGTTACACTTCATTTTTTCAAAATTTTGTTATTACACATGAAATGCCATGTGGCACTCCCATGACGCAACCACATCCATAATTTTAGGTGGCAATGTGGTGGAGGGATATGCAATATTGTCCTTGATGAAGAACATGGAAATCATAGCCTCCCACATGTTGAATCAGGTGGTTAGGAAGATGAGGGTGGGGGACTTTGACTTCAACGTTTGGTTTTCCCAATTGGGACCCAATCATAGGCTCCCACCTCGACAAGTTAAGGTTTTCTTTTCTGAGTTTCAAAGGCAGACTTTATTGTCATAACCGTTCACAACCCATCATTCGAAGAGTACTAAACTGATGGCTTCATCATAAACACCCAAGTTGGGAAACCCAGTGCTAGGAATAAATACCACTTATTGTACATGCACACATAACTGTCATATATGCACACATAATGTGGCATTTGCAATCATTATTACTTGTTCGTGTGATTGTGCACGTTACCATATACTTGTATTTATTGGTCCTCTTATTTGTGCATCACATCACCACACTTACTATCTCTTCATTCAAACCCCTAACTGCAAATTGGAAGTTACTGTTTTACAATAGCAATGGCTCATAACTTCCAACTTGTTGTAACTTCCTCCTATCTTAGAAGATCAATCTCTATGCCCAGGTTTCCTAACTGGCAAACCCACCACTTCCTAACTGAAGGGAACCTTATTTTGTTGTCAAAAGTGAGAATGGAGAGGTGTCGCAAGGGTTGACATCAACATCATGTCCACCATTAGTCGAGCATGCAAAGACAATGGTGTTGATGGGAAAAATGTGTGGCAAACCCGAGAAAGCTGATGTCATCCACATGGAACTCGCTCTATCTTAGATTGAAGGTGTTAAAAATACCATCTTTGTGGACCATTTCGACCGTAATTGGTTTGCGTTGTGAAGGAAATATTTGTGAAAACAAGCTCATTTGAGCAACATCTATGTGTGCAACTAACAATTAAAGGGCGGAATCATGCTTGTATGCACTCAAAAACAAAACTTCACCCATGACATTCAAGGCCTAGTAGTTATGGTGAACCAAGACTCAACTCAAAAGCAGAGTGAGTTGAGAAATCTTATATCTTTGTTGATTCCTCTTTGCATAAGCAAAGGCTAATCACCCAAGCGAAAGGGTTTTCATTCCTTACTTCTTGTTCCATAGATTTCTTGGAGGAGGATGGATGAATGGATTCTCCAAGTTCCCAAAATAGAGAACCTCTAAGTCTCCACACCAAGGAGAGCATTGATGAAGAGATAAGTGACCTAGGAAAAGATAGATGCTAGTAATCTCTTCCAAGGTGGCCGGCCTCATAGAGAGTCAAGAGAGCCTTGTGTTCTCATCTTTTCTCCAAAGAAAACCCTTATGATGAAATGGCTATAAAGATGCATTTATACCTCCTCACATTTGAGTGGCAAACTTGCAATTAAATTAAGTTCATTACCCTTCACTCTTATGGCCGGCCATATTGGGTTCTTTGGGCTTTAAGGCCCTTTGTTTTTCAAGTTGTCATACAACTTGAGTTATTGGACTTGACATTCAAATCACATTGGGCCTTGCGGCCCAAAACTAACTTGAGGTCTCAAACGAACTTATTCGTTTGATTAATTAACATATTAATTAATCCTAGCCATAAATAATTAAACCATTTAATTATCCTTACTCATCTCCATTGTTTCTTCATTCTCTACCTTACTCGGTGTATGATCCATTAGGTTCCTTTTAGCGAGGCAGTGGGCGATTAGAATTTTTCAAATCGAGTGTGAATTGAAACTTATTTTCAATTCTCCCTTTAGTGATTACTCACCTTTAGGGCTTCCATAAATCATGAATAACACCTAGCAGTATGTCATAGCTACCCAAGCTAATTAGAAGAGGTGGAGAACCTATTCAGTTTAGGATTACAATACAATACGGTCTTTCTCTAATACATAATTTGGAACGACTTCCTAAATCTCATTCATACTCTGGCTAGAGATTCTTAATCATATCATAGAGTATTCTCCCTCAACGGATTTGAAGGTTAGAGATCCCTTGTTGTGCATTCACTTACCTCCATGGCTAAGTGACTTAACCGCAACTATGTTGTGGACACCCTTTGACAGAGTGACTTTGATATAGTCAATGATCAAGGACCTAACCATAAGACAACTTTGATGCCTCAAGTCAAAAGACGACCTTAAATTATCCCAACCATGAGTTCTCATGTGACATAAGTATAAAAACTCCTTGTTGATCATGTTCAGTGGACTCATTCTCTATTGAGCACCTACATGCTTGTCTTGGTGTTAGTCACACCAATGACTCGAGACCAGTCACTCTCTTTCAGAGATGACATAGCACATACTGATCTTAACGGACTGTGAATGCCCAATTGGCAATCTTATAATCAGGAACATTTTGGATATGTATACGAAAGAGAATGGTCTCATGAATCTAACTTCTTTAGATCACATTCTCCTAATTACATATTCCTTGGACTTATTGTTTAAGCATATAACATTTATATGAGACAGCTTTAAACAATAATCTTTGCCATTTATATTAAACTAGATTAGTTTAACATGTGAAATGTCTGTAAAGTATCATCATATGATTGGCTTTAGGGCACATTTCCAACACGTTGGAGTTCACCAACGAAGATGAAGTGGGGTATTTATTTGAAAGGCATCATTCATATATGAGGGGCCAGATTTTCCACTTGGAAAGGTGGATGGAAAACTTCAAGGAATCAAACCCTATAGCTTACTTGAAGGTGTGGGTACAAATCCCTCGAATACCAATGCAGTTTAGGGAGATGGAAATCATGAAGAACATCACTCAATCCATCGGCTGTCTTATAAGGCTTGATGTCGCATCTATTAATTCCCTGAATCCAATGGCCATTAGGGTGGTTATAGATGTGGATATTCATTTGCCACTCAAGCGAGTTCTAGTGGTCAATGGGGATGAGGAGCTACCAATTTTCATCAATTACAAAAATCTATTCGAGGTTTGCTCATACTGTGAGACACATCAATAGAGAATTATGGATATGATAAGGAAGATAAGGATTAGTTGGTTCATGAATAAGATGTTCGGAGATGATCTGAACGTGCTGCCAGATGAGGGTGTTAAGGGTTTAGGGCTTGCATTGCCAAACACGGATGATGATCTAATCTTTTGTTCCCTTCAATCAGGAATTATCAAGGAAGATGGTCCAAGGGACGAGTCAATGGTGGGTTCAAAGAACCACAACAGGATAGTCACTCATGTGATTGAGGGTCCGCTAGAAAGAAAAAAAAAGCCAAGACTCGTTAGGTAAAGGTGTAGGTTGTAGTCATGCCGTGGCTGAAAAATAGTGATGAATAGGAACATTTGGTATCATATGAAGGTTTATAATGGTTAGATTTAAGGTTTATGTTTTCATGCTTTTAGTAATGTTTTAGATTGTTAAGTTTGACGTTTATGATGGTTTACGTTTTAAGGTTTACATTGTTCGGTGCCACATAATGTTTTTTGTCAAATTTCCTTTTGTTGTTGGGAATGTACCACTTAGTAGTCGAATTTGGAATCCTTATTATATTTTTTTTTGTGATCGCTAAATATTTGCTCATATTATTATTTCTGAATGATAACCGAAAATGTAATACGTTAAAAAACATAAGAGCAAATGTCATAGACGCTTACAAGTTTTCATAACACGACCGTTCGCTTCTAAAACTGTCATTACTTCATACGCCAAAAGTTTTTAATTCATAAACGTTCAAAAGAATTCATAAAAAGTATGTCAAGGTTTCATATGTTGTCACATACCTTAGTTATTTATAAGGTTGGTTTTCGCACTTCTCATACCACAATAAAACATAAGGGTCAGTTTGAGATATTAGACCTTTAATAGGGGTTGAGTTTGAGATATTATACCTTTAATTTTATTTTATTTTCCTTCACCGAGGTTGTTTTTGTCTGCTACAGATCGGGGTACAGTCATCTTAAACCATGGTTGTTTTCTAAACTCAGTGTAGCCCCAGTGTTCGAAATTGGCCTATAGAAGTTGTGACACATTATAAATGTTTATGAATATTTATGACAGCTTATGAACATTGATTCCAATAACACTTAAGTGGTGTTGGGATGATTGAGTTGAGTTACTGCTTAGCACACATGTAAGGAGAGTTGGGAATTAAAGATGCAAGGAGAGGTGGGCATTAGATAAAGATGCAAGATGGGAGTTAATGAACTATGTTGAGAGCAATTAAGGGCCCATTTTGGTGAAAATGTGAGATTAAAATCCTTTTTTTTTTGTTTTTTTTGCCTGCTGCAAGGACCAAAGGATTTGGAGGGAAAATGATAGGAGCATATTCATGCGACTTAAATGGCTTGTTCTCGTGCATTTACGTTATGTTTCTCTAGTTATTTTAGTCCTTTATGCTTCTTTTGTGTGTTTTCAGGTTCTAAGGGCTTAGGGAGCAAGATAGTGCATTTTGAGGCTATTTGGAGCATTTTTGGGCATGGATTGGATAGCTTATCCATGGAGCTAAGATGATGGACGAATTTGAAGGCCTTGTATGCTCTTTGGGACATAAAACAAAGGGCCTAGCCCAATCAAACAAAACCTTTGAGCCATGCAAAACCTCTAGCCCAATCAAACAATGCATCACAAACCCAAAACCATCAAGAAACCATCCCTTGCCGTGCCTTCCACATCAATTCCAGCTTGTTGATAGAAGCATATTCATGCGACTTAAATGGCTTGTTCTCGTGCATTTACGTTATGTTTCTCTAGTTATTTTAGTCATTTATGCTTCTTTTGTGTGTTTTCAGGTTCTAAGGGCTTAGGGAGCAAGAAAGTGCATTTTGAGGCTATTTGGGGCACTTTTGGGCAAGGATTGGATAGCTTAATCATGGAGCAAAGAGGATGGACGAAATTGAAGCCTTGTATGCTCTTTGGGGACATCAAACAAAGGGCCTAGCCCAATCAAACAAATCCTTTGAGCCATGGAAAACCTCTAGCCCAATCAAACATATTATGCCATGCAAACCAACCTATTTTAGGCCCATTCTATGTACTTAAACCCTAGCCCTTTAAACTAGCCCTATTATCACTTATCACTTTCATTCACTTATCACTCACCACATATCATTCATTTATCA
Organism: Pyrus x bretschneideri; assembly: GCF_019419815.1. Classification (NCBI taxonomy): domain Eukaryota; kingdom Viridiplantae; phylum Streptophyta; class Magnoliopsida; order Rosales; family Rosaceae; genus Pyrus; species Pyrus x bretschneideri. The sequence goes on along the minus strand of NW_025999391.1, from coordinate 7,565,940 downwards.
CTTATCATATCATTCACTTATCACTTAACATATCATACACTTATCATAATCATTCACTTATCACTTATCATAATCATTCACTTATTCTTTCATCATTCAATCACACCATCACACATTCATTCTCCAACATTGCACATGCACTTTGCCTTTCATCAATGCAGCCACACATTCACCCACATGCAATTTTAATCATCCACCAACACAAAACAGCCCATCAATGCCGTGGCTTTCATATCCCATTTCCAGCTTTCCCCCTTTGCAATTGCACATGCACTTCCTCCTTTAACAATCCCACACCTTGACATTATTCTTTCATCAACCCACCACAAATCCAACTATGCCGTGCCTCCCATCATAATTACTCCACCAATTCAGCCACAAGACATAATCATTCTCACATTCTCTCACATGCAAACACATTCATTTCCATGCACAAATACATCCATGCCGTGGGTTCCCTTTGCTCCCCTTGTGCAATTCCAGTTTTCACATGTGTCCTAGCTGTTTTTCCATCATTCCTCCACACAAATGCTTAAACAAACAGCCATATGTTCCCTCCACTACCCCTATAAATACCCTAGCATTCATTCATTCATGCATATCTCATTCACACACAACACCCCTCAAACACTTCCATTCTTTCCCTAACCGTGAGTCCCCCTTCCACTTCTCACTCCATTCCACACTTCCATTCCCCCAAACCTCACCTTAGACCTTGTGCTACAACAACGAGGAAGAGAAGAGGACCTAAACGTTCATACAATTCAAGTTTGAGTTGTTGGAATGTTTAGGTGATTCTTTGATTTCAATGTTTCATTTTAATTCTCTTTGTTTTGTACGTATGAGGAATGGAAGAGAAGAGTGCTTAAACGTTCATACAATTCAAGTTTGAGTTGTTGGAATGTTTAGGTGTTTCTTTGATTTCAAAGTTATAATAAACTAAACCCCCTTTAGCTAGGGGGTGATTCGAAATATATGTTTATGCTTGCATTTTGATTTGATTACTTCTAATTGCGTTTCATAAGTTGTGGATTCAATTTGTTTAACCGTTTGATTGATAACTTATTTATGTATGTTTATTGAGAATGCGCGCTTAATTTTCATGCATGAATATGACGCTAGAATATAAGTGAGTTTCACCTAATAGTTACGAACTTATATTCACAAGTAGTGGAGGTTGCTTATAAACAATCGCGTTAAACGAATTCTTGGCATAAGTTTCATGCGTATTCCATAGTAACGAATGCCTCGTCAACACTTATAGTTTTCATGATGCTTAATGATCTTTGATTGTATCTTTATTGTGCTTTTCACGTAAAGGACTTTTGGAGAATGTTGTGAATTGCGTTGCGCTAACCCATCCAATTCATTAACTTAAGGAAAACTTGACAGTTAATTTAAGCGGACCTAATTAACCCGGGGCGTTGAGAATTCATGGTTTATTGAAATGCAATTGGAAATCATTTTATTATGCAAGTGTAACATGTATGGAGATGAACCCCTTAGCTAGCCATACCATCCATTCATTTCCGTCAATTTCATATTTACAATTTGTTTTCTTTACAATCTATCCATTTTAGTTTAAATTCGTCCAAAATCAATCCCCCCATATTTCGTTTAAGTCTTAGTCTTAATCTTTCTTATTTTTAGTTTTGAATTCTTCGAGTTTAGTATAGCATTTTAGTTTGTGTTTTTAAAAGCATTTTGAGTCTTTTGATTTGTTTTAGTGTTTTAAAGTTTAGTTTTACATTCTTTGAGTCTAGTTTAGTGTTTTATATTATGTTTTTACGTTTTTAAGTCAAATCCAAGTGATTAACAATCCCTCCTAATCCCCGGTCCAGAACGATCCCTACTTGCACCTATACTACAATTTGACAAAAAGAGGGTTTAATTTGTGCGCGTATAAAACTCGCATCACTTGTCTTCATCATTGCAGCCACTTTGCCCTTTTATTTATGCATTAAACCTATTTCCTTTCCCTAAATTGCAGCCACAATCCACACCTTTCCAACCTAGCTGCACCCTACATACATTAATTAGTCATTCTTTTCATATTGCACTCACATGCATTCACATGCATTTCAAGAACCAAAACAACATTATGCCGTGCCTTCCCTTGCCATTTTCAGTCATCACACTTCATCATTACACCACCATTCATTCATTAATCCACATGCACACTCACCCATCCTCTCTAATCCGTGCATCACACCTTCATTTCTAGCACCAATTCCACATGCATTCCCACATGCATTTTAACCCACATGCACCTTAGAAATCATTCAAACATGCACCTACAATCATTCACTCAAGCACCCTTGTGCCTTGCTTCCCCCTTTTGTTCCCACCAATCACATGCATCATCATCATTCAACCAAGCCTAACCCGTGTATCCCCTTCTACATTCCACAAACAAGCCACATGCATTACACCCCACATGTCCCTTTAATCCTTCAAACATGCACCCTTTATTCTTTCATTAATTAAACCACAAATCAGCCACACATTCACCCCTTTCTCCACACCAAAACCGTGAATACACACTTCATTCCATTCATTCATCATCCCATCTCAGCCGCACCATTTATTCCACCCTAGAGCCTCATTATTCAATCTATCATTCAGCCATCTTCCACCCCCTTTAATCATTTAACCCACATGCATTCACACACACTTCACACAAACAAAATTCACATGCAAAACAGCAACCATTCCATGCAAAACAGCACCATTCACCCTTTGCCGTGGAATTCATTCCCCTTTCCAGCTTTCCCTTTCATTTCTAGCTCTAACTCTTCATCATTGCAGCCACCTACATACATTATTTATTAACTCTTCATCATGCAGCCAGAAAATGAGCAAGAAAGCTTCCCACACACATGCAATTCCAACATCAAAAACTGTCAATGCCGTGGGATCCTTGTGCTTTCCAGCTTTCCTAGCTGTTTTCCACCACATTCCAGCACATGCATGCTTAAACAAACAGCCATTTGCATCTCCATTTCTCCTATAAAAGCCCTTGCATTCCCATTACCAAGACATCTCATTTCATACACAACACACCACAAACACACCACCAAACTTCCTTTGCCGTGGCTTCCCATCTCTCCCTTATAATCCAAACACCATTCCTCTTCCATTTCAATCATTCCCCAATCCATTCAACACACCAACAACATCCCTTAGACCTTATGCTACAATAAAGAGGAAGAGAAGAGGGCCTAAACGTTCATACAATTCAAGTTTGAGTTGTTGGAATGTTTAGGTGTTTCTTTGATTTCAATGTTTAATTTTAATTCTCTTTGTTTTGTATGAGGAACTAAACCCCCCCCTTGGCTAGGGGGGGATTCGAAAAATATGTTTATGCTTGCATTTTGATTTGATTACTTCTAATTGCGTTTCATAAGTTGTGGATTCAATTTGTTTAACCGTTTGATTGATAACTTATTTATGTATGTTTATTGAGAATGCGCGCTTAATTTTCATGCATGAATATGACGCTAGAATATAAGTGAGTTTCACCTAATAGTTACGAACTTATATTCACAAGTAGTGGAGGTTGCTTATAAACAATCGCGTTAAATGAATTCTTGGCATAAGTTTCATGCAATCATAGTAACGAATGCCTCGTCAACACTTATAATTTTCATAGAGCGTAATGATTCTTGCTTGTATCTCTATTATGCAATCATGTAGGGGACTTTTGGGGAATGTTTTGGGTTGTCGTATGCAATCATCCAATTCAATAACGTTAGGAAGATTTGAAGGTTAATTAGTGATAGGATCATATTCATGCGACTTAAATGGCTTGTTCTCGTGCATTTACGTTATGTTTCTTTAGTTATTTTAGTCCTTTAAGCTATTTTCGTGTGTTTGTAGGTCCAAAGGGCTAAAGGAGCAAAAAGATGTATTTTGGAGACTTTTGGAGCACTTTTGGGCTAAGGATGGATAGCTTATGCTTGGCGCCAAAATGTTGGACGAAATTGAAGACCAAAGTGTTGGAATTTGTTCCCTTTAGTTTTAGGACATTTAAACCTTTCCAATTCCCTTATGCCGTGCATCTCCACCTTTCTCCCAAAACCATACACATGCATTCATTATTCATTCCCTCACATGCTCCCATTACTTATCATAATCACATATCATATCACTTATCATTCACCACTTATCACTTATCTTATCATTCACCACTTATCACTTATCATTCACCACTTATCACTTATCATATCATTCACCACTTATCATTCATCAAACACATGCATTCACATGTTTTCACATTCTGCCATCATTCCAACCAAAACCGTGCACATGCTATCACCATGCATTCACATGCACTTGTTCCTCCATCATTCCATCCTTTAAAACATTGCACATGCACTTTAATCATTCAACACATGCACTCCCATTCTTTAATCCATGCAGCCACACATTCACCCACATGCTATCCCATTTCAGATTGCATTTCATTCATTTCACATGCATTCCATCTTTTAATATTAATCACATGCACATTCACCTTGCATTTGCAGAAAATCCACTTCATAACACATGCATCTTGGCAGATTTCACATGCACACACAAGCATTAGCACATGCAACCTAGCTGTCATGTTCCCCCCATTTCACCTATAAATACTCATTCATTCATTCTCATTCATAACACAATCCATTCACCACAGAAATAAGGCCTTTGTGCCAGAAATCCACCCATTCCAAACACTCATTCATAGACAATTTCAGTCACAAACTCATCCATCGCAGAAATGTAGACCATAAACCACCTTTGTGCCGTGAGCCACTCCCTTACAATCCAAACACCATCCTTCCATCTCCACCACTCCTCTTCCATTCCTCCACCACTCCCCAAACCATTCACACCATCAAACTATCCTTAGACCTTGTGCTACAACGAAGAGGAAGATAAGAGTGCCTAAACGTTCATACAATTCAAGTTTGAGTTGTTGGAATGTTTAGGTGTTTCTTTGATTTCTATGTTTAATTTCAATACTCTTTGTTTTGTACGAATGAGGCATGGAAGAGAAGAGTGCCTAAACGTTCATACAATTCAAGTTTGAGTTGTTGGAATGTTTAGGTGTTTCTTTGATTCTCTTTGTTTTGTATCATAAGGAACTAAACTCCCCCTTGGTTGGGGGGTGATTCGAATATATGTTTATGCTTGCATTTTGATTTGATTACTTCTAATTGCGTTTCATAAGTTGTGATTCAATTTGTTTAAACCGTTTTATTGATAACTTATTTATGTATGTTTATTGAGAGTGCACGCTTAATTTTCATGCATGAATATGACGCTAGAATATAAGTGAGTTTCACCTAATAGTTACGAACTTATATTCATAAGTAGTGGAGGTTGCTTATAAACAATCGCGTTAAACGAATTCTTGGCAAGAGTTTCATGCATTCATAGTAACGAATGCCTCGTCAACACTTATAATTTTCATAGAGCGTAATGATTCTTGCTTGTACCTCTTCTATGCATTCATGTTGAGGACTTGTGGGGAATGTTTTGAATTGTCGCATGCATCATCCAATTCAATAACGTTAGGAAGATTTGAAGGTTAATTAGTGCATCACGGTTAACTTGGGGTGTTGAGAATTCATGGTTTATTGAAATGCAATTGGAAATCATTTATTATGCAAGTATAACATGTATGGAGATGAACCCCTTGGCTAGCATCCATCCATTCATTCCATTTCATCACATTCATATATACTATCTGTCTTAATTAGAATCTGTACATTTTATTTAATTTCGTATAAAACTCAATCCCCCTTTACTTTATTGTCCAATTTAGTAGAAAGTGTTTTAGTTTATGTTTATAAGTGTTTTGATTCATTTTGTTACATAATTTCGTCCAAATTCACCAAAGTGCTCAAAACTGCCCAGAAAGTGATTTTAAGGCAGTTTTGAGTGTTTTGGGTGATGTTTGAGTCTTTTGGTTTGTTTTAATGTTTTAAGTGTTTAGTTTTACATTCTTTGAGTTAGTTTAGTGTTTTATATTGTGTTTTTACGTTCTTGAGTCAAGTTATTACTTAATTTCGTCCAAATTTGTGGTTTTGCTCAAATCTGCCCAGAAAGTGGTTTTTAGGCAGATTTGAGTGTGTTTGTGTTGTTTTGAGTCTTTTGGTTTGTCTTAGTGTTTTAAAGTTTAGTTTTGCATTCTTTGAGTCTAGTATAGTGTTTCATATTGTTATTTTACGTTTTTGAGTCAAATCCAAGTGGTTAACAATCCCTCATAATCCCCGGTCCAGAACGATCCCTACTTATACATATACTACAATTTGACAAAAAGAGGGTTTAATTTGTGTGCGTATAAATCACGCATCAAATTTTGGCGCCGTTGCCGGGGATTAGAAAATTTGCTAATCCCTTGGATTGTTTTATTTTTGTTTGTTTTTATTCCAGATTCTTAATCTTGTTTTGTTTCTTGTTTTAGGTACTAGTTTATGACTCGGAGTTCTCATCCGATTCGTGAACATATCCTGGAGTGATTGGGTTCTTCGTCCGGCTGCAAGACGTAAAAGAAAGCGCTACTTGGGAGGCAACCCAATGCACTGAATAAAACAAAGCATGTTCATAAAAATAAAAAAAAAGAAAAAAGAAAAAAAAAAGGATACTAAACATGGAGAAAGGTGGAGCTTCACAAAGTTTGTTTACGTGAAGCCCCACTACGAGGCGCAGAAGCGGAAGGCATAGAAACAGAAGGCATAGAAGCGGGAGGCATCGGAGCGGAAGCCATCGGAGCGGGAGGCATCGGAGCTAGAGCATTCCAGGCCTCAATACTTGGCCAAGCGCTGGATGACCCAGGAAAAAGGTGCCTCTGGAGATAAGACGCAAGCCTTTGACGGTCACTGTAAATTCGACCCTCAGATTCTTGCAGCTCATCAAGCTTCCTCTTCATCCCCGACGAATAGTTATTTGCAAGCACATGCAAACTTATATTCTCGTACTTGAGCTGCTGGATCTCTTGCTTAAGTCTTTCCACCTCTGCCATCAATGATTCCACCTGACGGGACCGAGCAAGCAGGCGTTGGCCCATGTTGGACACAGAACTCGCACACTGAACACTAAGTGCGAGAGACTCTTGAACGGCCAACTCATCGGACCGTCCTGACAGCAGCCTACTATCTTTTGGAGTGAGGAGGTTCTTAGCTACTATTGTAGCTGTTGTGGCGTCCTGCATCACGGAGTCTTCACCTGTAAGAAGACCGTTAGAAGATAAAAAAGAAGGGCGCCATACGTTACCTTGACGAGGCGCGCCCGTATCACTGCTAAGGCTCAATTCCAAGCTAAGGTTCGATGAGTTTGCCATTTTTTAAATGTGTTCAAAGAGATGGGGTGGATGGAGTTAATTCTCAAAGGGCCGGAGTCGATTTTCAAGAATGGGAATTCTTCAGGGTGTGTTTGTTGTGGTGATCGATAGCTCTATAAGAAGCCAAGGCGACGCGTCCACCAATTCAAAAAGCCGGAATTTCCGTCGGAAGTTCGGCGACGCTTTCTCTGCTTTTCAGAAAACGCGTTCAACTTTGTCAAAAGTTCACGTGGAGGTCATCATCGCAGCTACACTTTTGCCGACAAGCGTAAATTTCGGCGACGCTTTCTCTGCTTTTCAGAAAACGCGTGCGACTTTGTCAAAAGAGCTCTGACAGAGCCGCATCCGCACTACCACGTGTCGTTCAGAAAGCGAAGGGGCGCCTGTGCAGAAATCGAAGGGGCGTCCGTTCAAAAATCGAAGAGCCGCTTGCTCAGAAATTGAAAAGACGTTTGTCGACAAGGGTAAAAGAACAGTACCACCACTTGATATTATCTCTATATATGTCGACCTTCGTCTTTTATGGCAAGGCAAACCTGAAGATAATGTCCAACTCTTCCGCACCTCTGAGGGCGCTCTCCCAGCAACGCCTTTTGAAATACTCAATTTTTTCTCCCCCAAAGAAGATACCAGAAACCTGGAGTACAAATAAGGTAGAAGGAAACGATCGATTGAAGCATGTGGAGACAACCACAACAAATACATGTGCTGCTTCATTCGCCGTTTCTTCAAAAGCAAAGGTATCTCATATCATCAAGGTCTAAAGCAAAAGTATCTCATATCATGCTCTTTCCCTGTCTTTTTCTTTGTCCTTGTTCTTACTCGCATGGCAAAGTGAAAGAAGCAATCAGCCGGCACTTGGAGTCAGTCTTCCGATCTGGAGCCAACTGCCTGGAATCTATTCCTGATTGCTTACCTAGCGTTGCTCTCGAGTAGTCATCTTCAACGGTTGATACACTTCCGGAGAAGGGACCACTTCTGCAAAGGGGAGCGAGTAAGGCAAGTGAAAATGATACATTGAAGCATGTGGAGACAAACATAGGCTGAGTTATCCTCCAACCCTTTTCAATACGAATTGGAAAGATTGAACAAAGAAACAGACCAAAGGGGTAAGCTCAGACCTTCGGGGAAGACCAAAAGAATCCTCCAGCCCAGTAGCACAAAGGAAAATCAACAAGTGGAGGAGACCAAAAGAATCATGCAGCCCAGTTCAAGAGTATGCCTGTGGAGTCACTATGATCAAAGCCTCAATGCAATTACCAAGGAGAAGAGGGAATTTACACTCCATAACCAGATTTGCGTCCCTAAACTCTTCTCTTTGTTAATTACATTCTGCCATGTTTAGTATGTTTAAATTGTTTTTTTTTGTGTGTTTACTTATGTTTTGTGTGAATCTATGCTTAAAACATTGAGGACAATGTTTGATTTAAGTGTGGGGGGGGTAACTAAGTATATTTAATGCAAATTCGTGGGATTTTATCACCCATTACTTCAAATGTTGTTCCTTGCTGTTTTAAGGTGTTTTTAAGTTGTTTTAGAGTGTTTTTAGTGTGTTTTGTTTTATAACTCCGAAAATCACATAAAAATTTGAAAAACATGTTTTAAAAAGCCTAAAAAGAGTGTTTTGAGTCATTTTTGTGTGTTTGTGTCTTAGGGTACCTTCCAACAAAATGATAAGGATTTGGTTTGTAATTGCATAAAAAGAGTTATGAACATAGAGAAAAGTTTGAATTACTCTTGGTATATGCTTGGTTACGGTTATAATGTATGACTTCACATGCAATCATAAAAGAAAAATTCGTTTTTGTAACATGCTTGAAGGAAGGAACTCAAACAAACGCTACAACCCTGTGAGACTCGAGCCATTACCTTCTTTGGAGAGTTATTTTCTGTGATTCTTTGTTTTCTAAAGTTGTTGCATGATCGCATTATTCCTTGCTTGGTTGCTACTTAGAATGCAATTGTATCATGATAGAACTAAATGCTAGAACTTATATCCGTTTCATTCAAAGCATGACATTGAATTGCATAATATATATCAAGATGAAGTTGTGTTGTTGCCACCATAGCCAAATAGCCTTACTTCCCATATTTCGTATATATTAGTTTTAACTCCGTTGAGCCTCGTTGAGCCTATTTTCTTTGCTAACCACATCACCCCTTACCTAGCCTAGAGTAGGACTTTCCTATACCCTTGTTCTTGAAGTATAGTGAGCATGACTTAAATGAATTCCTTTTGATTAATATGTTGCAGAAAATAAGTGTGGGGGAAGGGATTTTTGTGTGTATGTATGTGCCTAAGTCTTAAAGGAGGCACGGGAAAAAGAAAAAAAAAATGTGAGAAAAAGAAGAAGAAAAGAAAGAAAAAGAGTGAAAATAAGTGAGAATGGACTCACAAGTGTGATTGTTGAAGAAAGGGCCCAAAAGTTTGAATATGGCCCTAAGTTTTGTGTGACTTCCCCTTGGGTGTTCAAAGTTGACTTCTGCGTTCTAAAGGGAATTCTAAGTGCCTAATTCAATACTTTGCTCACTATTGCTTAAAGAACGTTTGTTTTCCCTATCCTTTCTTTGTTAGCCAAACACCTTTAGCCCCGTTTCAACCCTTATGCTTCTATCTTGATCGTTATGTGTTCAATATGTGGAGTTTGGAATTGATATGAGCTTATGGAATCACTGGTTCTCATTCTAAGTAGTAGCATTCCATTCATGAGATCATATTCATGTCATTATCGTAAATCCAGAAAATGCTTTCTTTGTTATAACATATGTGAGATACTAGTCTTTCATGTTTACATCAATCTCTCACATATAACTAGTGTAGGGTGTATAGTCAGAAAATCTATGTGAAAATAGAGTGCATTCTAGTAAGGAATTGAGGAAATTCTCTAAGGCATGTTACTACATTCGAAATGGTTTTAAATGCTTAAATGTGAACTAGTATGTGGTGACTATGATTAAGAATGTACTTAAGTGTAAAGATGGCTAAAATCTGTGGGAATAATGATTTTTAACTTGTCATGAGCATTGGAAATCCGTGAGACGATTGTTGGAAGGTGTAGGTTGTGTTTTGTTCGTTTTGTCTAGTTTCGTGTTCTTTTGTTGTTTTGTTTTGCTCGAGGACTAGCAAAAGATAAGTGTGGGGGTATTTGATAGGATCATATTCATGCGACTTAAATGGCTTGTTCTCGTGCATTTACGTTATGTTTCTTTAGTTATTTTAGTCCTTTAAGCTATTTTCGTGTGTTTGTAGGTCCAAAGGGCTAAAGGAGCAAAAAGATGCATTTTGGAGACTTTTGGAGCACTTTTGGGCTAAGGATGGATAGCTTATGCTTGGCGCCAAAATGTTGGACGAAATTGAAGACCAAAGTGTTGGAATTTGTTCCCTTTAGTTTTAGGACATTTAAACCTTTCCAATTCCCTTATGCCGTGCATCTCCACCTTTCTCCCAAAACCATACACATGCATTCATTATTCATTCCCTCACATGCTCCCATTACTTATCATAATCACATATCATATCACTTATCATTCACCACTTATCACTTATCTTATCATTCACCACTTATCACTTATCATTCACCACTTATCACTTATCATATCATTCACCACTTATCATTCATCAAACACATGCATTCACATGTTTTCACATTCTGCCATCATTCCAACCAAAACCGTGCACATGCTATCACCATGCATTCACATGCACTTGTTCCTCCATCATTCCATCCTTTAAAACATTGCACATGCACTTTAATCATTCAACACATGCACTCCCATTCTTTAATCCATGCAGCCACACATTCACCCACATGCTATCCCATTTCAGATTGCATTTCATTCATTTCACATGCATTCCATCTTTTAATATTAATCACATGCACATTCACCTTGCATTTGCAGAAAATCCACTTCATAACACATGCATCTTGGCAGATTTCACATGCACACACAAGCATTAGCACATGCAACCTAGCTGTCATGTTCCCCCCATTTCACCTATAAATACTCATTCATTCATTCTCATTCATAACACAATCCATTCACCACAGAAATAAGGCCTTTGTGCCAGAAATCCACCCATTCCAAACACTCATTCATAGACAATTTCAGTCACAAACTCATCCATCGCAGAAATGTAGACCATAAACCACCTTTGTGCCGTGAGCCACTCCCTTACAATCCAAACACCATCCTTCCATCTCCACCACTCCTCTTCCATTCCTCCACCACTCCCCAAACCATTCACACCATCAAACTATCCTTACACCTTGTGCTACAACGAAGAGGAAGATAAGAGTGCCTAAACGTTCATACAATTCAAGTTTGAGTTGTTGGAATGTTTAGGTGTTTCTTTGATTCTCTTTGTTTTGTATCATAAGGAACTAAACTCCCCCTTGGTTGGGGGGTGATTCGAATATATGTTTATGCTTGCATTTTGATTTGATTACTTCTAATTGCGTTTCATAAGTTGTGATTCAATTTGTTTAACCGTTTTATTGATAACTTATTTATGTATGTTTATTGAGAGTGCACGCTTAATTTTCATGCATGAATATGACGCTAGAATATAAGTGAGTTTCACCTAATAGTTACGAACTTATATTCATAAGTAGTGGAGGTTGCTTATAAACAATCGCGTTAAACGAATTCTTGGCAAGAGTTTCATGCATTCATAGTAACGAATGCCTCGTCAACACTTATAATTTTCATAGAGCGTAATGATTCTTGCTTGTACCTCTTCTATGCATTCATGTTGAGGACTTGTGGGGAATGTTTTGAATTGTCGCATGCATCATCCAATTCAATAACGTTAGGAAGATTTGAAGGTTAATTAGTGCATCACGGTTAACTTGGGGTGTTGAGAATTCATGGTTTATTGAAATGCAATTGGAAATCATTTATTATGCAAGTATAACATGTATGGAGATGAACCCCTTGGCTAGCATCCATCCATTCATTCCATTTCATCACATTCATATATACTATCTGTCTTAATTCGAATCTGTACATTTTATTTAATTTCGTATAAAACTCAATCCCCCTTTACTTTATTGTCCAATTTAGTAGAAAGTGTTTTAGTTTATGTTTATAAGTGTTTTGATTCATTTTGTTACATAATTTCGTCCAAATTCACCAAAGTGCTCAAAACTGCCCAGAAAGTGATTTTAAGGCAGTTTTGAGTGTTTTGGGTGATGTTTGAGTCTTTTGGTTTGTTTTAATGTTTTAAGTGTTTAGTTTTACATTCTTTGAGTTAGTTTAGTGTTTTATATTGTGTTTTTACGTTCTTGAGTCAAGTTATTACTTAATTTCGTCCAAATTTGTGGTTTTGCTCAAATCTGCCCAGAAAGTGGTTTTTAGGCAGATTTGAGTGTGTTTGTGTTGTTTTGAGTCTTTTGGTTTGTCTTAGTGTTTTAAAGTTTAGTTTTGCATTCTTTGAGTCTAGTATAGTGTTTCATATTGTTATTTTACGTTTTTGAGTCAAATCCAAGTGGTTAACAATCCCTCCTAATCCCCGGTCCAGAACGATCCCTACTTATACATATACTACAATTTGACGAAAAGAGGGTTTAATTTGTGTGCGTATAAATCACGCATCAATTAGTGCATCACGGTTAACTTGGAGTGTTGAGAATTAATGATTTATTGAAATGCAATTGGAAATCGTTTTATTATGCAAGTATAACATATGTGGAGATGAACCCCGTAGCTAACTTTCCATCCATTTGTTCTTTCTTTTCTTGTTTCTGTTTTCATGTTTAATTTAACTTGTTATTCAATTATGTTAAACATGTGAAACTAACTTCTTTTTAGTTAGAGGCGAATTTGAAGCCATGGACATATGTTGATTATGATTTGATTTACTCCAGTTATGAATTCATGAACTTTAGATGTGGGTTACTTTTCTGTTTTGATTAAAGACTTGTTTATGTATGTGGGTTGAGGGTCGACACTTAATTTGCATGTCTAAACTTGATGCTAGGATATAAGGGAATTTCACCTAATCGTTATGAACTTATATTCATGAGTAGTAAAGATCGCTAGTCACGATTGTGTTTAGTAAACCCTAGGCTGGATTAACATGCGTATTCCATAGTTATGAATGCCTAGTCGATGTTTATGATTTCCGTTGAACTTAATGATCTTTGTTGAATGTCTCTATCATGCGTATTCCATGGTTAGGGACTTTGATTAGGAATAATTTGGTTGTAATGCGTATCCCATTCAATCCAATGAATCTAGGGAAATCTGAAAGTTAGTTTAAGCGAACCTAATTAACTTGGAGCATTGTCATTCATCGTTTGTTGAAGTCATAACTGGGAATCAATTTATATGCTTATGTTCATGTGTGGATAAGGAACCCTCTAACTAGTTGTTCATCATTCTATTTCATTAATTTCGTTTTTAGAATCTGTTTTAATTCCAAGTTTCTGTTTTAGTTTAAATTCATCCAAAACCAATCCCCCATTTATTTTAAAGTGTTAGATTAGTTAGAAATACATTCATATTGTTATTTTAAGTTTTTGAGTCAAATCCAAGTGATTAACAATCCCTCATAATCCCCGGTCCAGAACGATCCCTACTTATACATATACTACAATTTGACGAAAAGAGGGTTTAATTTGTGTGCGTATAAATCACGCATCAGAAAAGGATCTCCAAATTTTTCAATTCCTGCCCGAATGTGACACCTGAAGTATCCATGTGGTGTGCTCAGATAATGCAGCATGGAAAATGCTAGGAATATGGAATGTTTAGTGAATAAAAATTCAAACAAAAATAATATGGAAATGTTAAAAATCCCCAAAAATTATGGAAACACTCGAGATGACATCCTCTACGTGATAGACACAGTCATATGGCGCTTTGAAATCTTGGAATGATCGAAACGCTAGTGAATAGCGGTTTCACTAGATTGGCCATAAATTTGTAAAAAATGAAGTAATTCTTTCATAAATGGAAAAAAAAATGTGAAAAAAAATAGCAATGCTCGTATGGACAAGGGATACAACTTTCATGAAGGACGGAAGTCCAACCCACATATCAATAATGCAGAATCTGTTGTGGGCAATGGTAACTGTCGAATTATCGTTTACGTTTACGCCTTTGTTGGTCATCGCCTTTGGGGTTTCTCAGGCAATTTGGATTTCTAAGTATCATCTTTTAGAAGGCTACAAAAGAGAATCATTCACATCGCATTCGAAATTTTGTAGTTTGCTAAAATATTACTTGGTGTTTACTAAGCTTCTAAAACATAGAAAACATGAGCAATATTTGAGCAAACCAAAAATGTCTAAATGTTAAGTGGACGATTCGAACCGTTCATCTTTTACAACCCACTAAAAGATGATACTTTGAAAAAAGAAGTACCGAAAACACCTTACGACGATCCCCGATCAAAGCGCAAATGAAAACAACAAACCGAAAGTTATTATTGGCCATTACCCACTCTGCATTATAGGTGTAGGTTTTCAAATACCATCCTTAACGAAAGTTATAGCACTCGTCAAGACAACTATTTATAATAATTTTAGCAAATTTTCATGGCCATAAATTAGTTAATAATTGATTTTCAATGTTATTCCCCTTCTCAATGAAATCACTATTCACGATTGTTTCAATCCTTTAATGAAGCCATTTTGCCGTATCACCGACCTCATATCGTACAAGATGTCATCCCAAGCGTCTCCATAGTGTGTTTTTCCATTTAAGATTGGTGTATGTTTAATTTCCTTTTTCCACAAAATCACATTAGCATGTCACCTAAAGATTGGTAGTTGTTCATCCTTAGTAGAAGCAAACCTTGTTGTGGTAATTATAGGGTTGGAAATTTTTCCCAAAAATCCTAAACCAAACCAAAAAAATTCAATCCCATATCGAAAAATTCTCAAACCGATAATACTGAAATTTTTGGGATCCATACCGAACCAATCATGAACCTTTCGGTACGAAAATCGAGATTACATATTCAATGGTTCGGGAATCCCGAACCGAACCGGAAAAAAAAAATATATATATATATATATTATGGTTGCATGCATGTTGAATGTTGAATTTAAGTAATTTGATAATAGACTATATTAGAAATATAAGTATGAAATGAAGTACTTTGTAACTTTGGAACGTCATTTTGACTTGGTAAGAATGAATTGGTATTTCAATTTGTATGAAATTTCAAATTGGTAATAGGTAAAAAGCCTAAATTTCAATTGCTATGAAATTGGACAATAAAATTTCAAGTAAAAAGCCCAAATTTCAGCCCACAACCCAAAAATCTCAAATTTCTGCCCAAAAGTCAAAATCCAATCCCAATCTATCCTGAAATACCAAAAATTGGAAATACCAAGATTTTGGTTCGCGATTGGTCTTCAAATTCCCGTCTCAAAAAATTTTGGATTGAAATTCAAAATCCCATTTTCAATATGAGATTTCATACCGAACCACCTCTAGATAATTCCTCCATTTTGTGAGACAGATGGGGACTAAAATCGGCCCTATTTTTCCTTCCCAAGTTCTAATAATTTTTTATTATTTGCAAATATGGAAAACTTCTATAGTGGAACTATGGATGCATAACGTTAAATGACAAATCTACTAAACTACCTTTTTCTTTGTATCTTTTTTTCTCTTTTATTTTGAAAATCATACAAAATTATTTGATGATTGAAACTGTTTATTTTTTAAACCATTCTATAAAGATGAACTCTGCACAAAATTAACTGAATCACAAAACATTTACCTGTTCGATTAAGCATTCATCTATTATTAGGTAACAGTTCAATGACTAATTGGTAATAGACAGTTTGGATCATCAAGTAATATATTTAGTTTTAAAAACAAAGGAGAAGGTAAAAAGGGCATGTACATAGCTAGACCTGGCAATTTCTTACACAATTCGTTAACACGACACGTAAACGATACAAAAATAACGGGTTTTGGGTCAACACAATAACTAACCAGGTCGTTATCGGGTTACACGATAAGAACCTGTTAATAACAAGTCTTTAACAGGTTTACATGAGGATGACATGCAGGTGACCCGTTTCGACATGTTTAGAAAAATGTTGTTTTGATGATTTTAATTTTTTAAACCACTAAAAAGACTTATACTATGAAATACAATAGTCATAATGTATGTGTATATATTGTATATTAAATATATATGTGTACATATTGTATATTAAATATGCACTATTGTATTATTATTTTATATAATTTATTTATTTTTACAGTATACTAGAGGCAAGAGTGAGATTAAAAAAATCATAAAGCACATTAAAAATAAAAATATCAAGTAATTTAAAAATACCAAACACATTAATAAATTATAATAATTAATTAACAAGTGCGAAAAATGTGAAAAATAGACAAACGCTCATGATCACATCCTCTACACTTTGAGGATGGGTACATCATCGTTTGAATTTTTAGAACCATACAAACCTCATGAATAGTATTTTTAAGGGAGTTCAAAATAAATAAAATTTATAATCATCATGTACAAGTCTGAAAAAATGTCAAAGCATATATCAACACACGTGATTGCATCCTCAACCTTGAAATGCAACTCTCTTCATTTTGCATATCCTTGAACATGTATTTGCAGTAATGTACTAATGTAATACATTAGGCTCTTACTTTGGGGTGTGTAATACTTGAAAGGCAAATGTTTTTTTTGTTTTGAAGTAAATGTGACAATGCAGTATGCATATACTAATTAAGGATTAGGTTTTCCATATTTTTTTTTTGTCAAATTATGTTTTTCATTTTCATTATTTATTGATTAAAATATTTTTTCTTTAATGGGTAATGGGTGGGGTCATATTACCTGATAATATTAACAGTCGATTTTGGGTCGGGTCATATTACCCCGTTTACTTTAACGAGTATTACTCGATACAATCCGTTAAGATATCTGCTATGTCACAAAAATGACATGAACACAAAAAACACAACATGAATGCTAAGTCTAACTTTAGCTAGCATTCCTATGTCAAAGAATATATGTATGGTAAATGGCCACTACTTAATCAAACCTACTATATGTTTGACAGTATTAATAAATGCGTACATGCTTTATCATCCAAGATGCAAGTGAAACGTAAGTCTGATATAAGTACATGCTTTCTTGTTGATAGATTAGTTAAGTTTTCATTGTTTATTGTAATACTATGGTGGTATTGCATCCACTAGTAGGAAAAACTATTTGCGCGACAGATGTTTGGATGACAAAGAAAAAATCATCGTGCAAGTTCGTTTTGTGCAACAAAACAACATCTTCATCAAGCAAGAATGGTGATACTTTGTGTGATAAACAACTTTGTCACACAACACAGTTTGCACGATGAAAAAAATATACTCGTCACACAAAGTTAGTAAGAAAAACCGCGGGTAAATTTTTTTGGCACGAAAAACATGGACGACAAAGTTTTTCCCGTGGAAACCTTGGGCGACAAAGGCTTCGTCGCACAAAGTTCGTTCAATTTTTTGGTCAGAGCATTCAGCCCATGCGAATCAGCGAAACACTTGCACGACAAAGACTTCATCACACAAAGTACAGTTAGTTTTGGGTCAAAGCATTCAGTGCATGTGAATCAGAGGAATCAATACTGTACTTAGTGCAGATGTTTGCTACACCAACATGCACTTCTGCTCTCCTTATTCTTCACAATTATATTTGTGCTCAAATGGAGGATAAAAACCAAGAGCAAAGCATGCCCTCTAAGCCCTATGATATGAGGCAATATGTGGAGTTTGCGCATGCAATTGGTGTAGCAATGTGGAATAATTGTCCTACTATTGAGTGGTGTTCTTGGAAATATGTGCTCAAGAATGTGAAGAAGGCGGTGATGGATTAATTATTAGTAAGTGTGACAAATGTTGAAAATAATTAATTTTGTGAATTTTTTTGTAATATGTTGGAATTAATTATTTGCATATATGTGTAATAGTGTAACTATACTCTTGATGATACGAACGAGGAGTTGATGAAGTTGATGGAGGCG
Source organism: Pyrus x bretschneideri (assembly GCF_019419815.1). NCBI lineage: Eukaryota > Viridiplantae > Streptophyta > Magnoliopsida > Rosales > Rosaceae > Pyrus > Pyrus x bretschneideri. The sequence goes on along the minus strand of NW_025999391.1, from coordinate 7,547,607 downwards.
GCATTGAAGGGAGGTTACAAGCAGTGGTGTTATGATGTGGAGTGGAAGATGCACGTGATTGATGAGTTAGTTGTATGTGTTAAGTTATTAGTTAAATAATAATTATGTTTGTTAAATATAATATAATAATGAGATTTTAATTTATTAATTTTCGCAAAACAACCTAATTAGGACATTGACAAAAGTAAGCCAAAGCTGATGAAAGCTATCAACATGTTCAAGTCTCGTTTTCGAGAGTGGAAATTTGATAATCAACGTGCGGCAGAACTACAACAAGAACCAAAACTTCCGGTGGAGGAGTAGAATAGTGTTTTTATTTTAATTTTATTGCTTATTTAAGAATTAGATCTAAATTAGAAGTTTTTTATTATGAACAGTTTAATTAAATATGTAGTTAATGTTCATTTTGAATAAAATTAATGCATTTTAATAAACATTTATATTAATTAAATATCCACAAATGATTTAATGAAATTATTTCTTGAGTTATTAAGTATTTATGTGGTTTGAAAAAAAATTGAAGATTGAATGAAAAAAATCAATTTTTTTTTTTCAAAAAACGATATTAAAAAAAAAACAAAAACAAAAAAAGTAATGCGCAACGAACGATGGTTCGTCACGCAATGTGTTATAAAAATGTGGCAAAGCGTAGGTGGATGGTGCAAAAAAGTGGAAGCACAATGTTTTACGTGACGGTGCTTTCGTTGCATGATAGGAGCATATTCATGCGACTTAAATGGTTTGTTCTCGTGCATTTACGTTATGTTTCTCTCGTTATTTTAGTCCTTTATGCTTCTTTTGTGTGTTTTCAGGTTCTAAGGGCCTAGGGAGCAAGTAAGTGCATTTTGAGGCCATTTGGAGCATTTTTGGGCATGGATTGGATAGCTTATCCATGGAGCCAAGAGGATGGACGAATTTGAAGGCCTTGTATGCACTTGAAGACACAAAACAATGGCCCTAACCCAATCACATAACACATTATGCCATACAAACCAACCTATTTTAGGCCCATTCTATGTACTTAAACCCTAGCCCTTTAAACTAGTTCATTTATCACTTATCAAACCATTCACTTATCACTCACCACATATCATTCACTTATCACTTAACATATCATTCATTTATTTCACTTCCATACTCCTCTTAATTCCACATGCATTCTCACACATGCACATCATTCACTCACATTTCCACCATTCATTCTTTATTCCTTTCCAAACATCTCACATGCATTTCCACCTTCCTACTTCATCATTTCACCACATTCTCCCTCTTTAACTCACATGCATTCATCATAATTCACAACACAAAACAACTTCATTGCCGTGGGTTCCCATTTCCTTTCCAAACATCTCACATGCATTTCTTCATTATTTCCTAACCCTACATGCATTATTTATTGCATCTTCACATGCATTCACACACACTTTACACATTCAAACCGTGAGCTCCCATTCCTATATGCCATTTTCAGATTTCCACCCACTAACCTAGTCATCAACACATGCACTTCCACCTTTCATCCACAATGATTCATGATTCATTCACTTTGCATCCTTTAAATCAATCACATACTTTCCCATTGTATAATACATCCACATGCATCTTTAACCAACAAACATTACAATCACATGCATCACAACCACAAAGAACCATCCTGAAAACACATTGCCGTGTATCCCCTTCATCAATTCCAGCATCTTCACATGTCTTCTAGCTTTCCCTTTCATTTCCACCACTCATTCTTCATCATTTCAGCCACCTACATGCATTAATTATTAAACTCTTCATCATTGCATTCAGAAAATGAGCAAGAAAGCTTCTCAATGCCGTGTATCCCCTTCACCATTTCAGCACATTCCAACACCTTCACATGCAATTCCAGTTTTCACATGTTTTCCTAACTGATTTTCCATCATTAATTAGCCACTTGCATCTTAAACAAACAGCCATATGTTCCCTCCACTACTCCTATAAATACCCTTGCATTCATTCATTCAAGATCATCTCATTTTTCATACACAACACACCACAAACACTTCCATCTTCTCCCTAGCCGTGAGTCTCTCCATTTTCTGCACAATTCCCTTCCCTTTCTCCTCCATTTCTTCCATTTCCATAATCCCCCAATCCATTCAACACACCAACAACATCCCTTAGTCCTTGTGCTACAACGAAGACGAAGAGAAGAAGGCCTAAACGTTCATACAATTCACGTTTGAGTTGTTGGAATGTTTACGCGTTTCTTTGATTTCAATGTTTAAATTCAATTCTCTTTGTTTTGTAATATGAGGAATGGAAGAGAAGAGTGCCTAAACGTTCATACAATTCAAGTTTGAGTTGTTGGAATGTTTAGGTGTTTCTTTGATTTCAAAGTTATGAGGAACTAAACCCTTTTTGGCTAGGGGTGATTTCAATACCATGTTTATTTATGTGATATGAATTGATGAATTCCGGTTATGAACTCTTGATTCGTGAATGCAATTGGCTTAACTATTTGATGATTAACTTATTTGTGTTTGTTGATTGAGGGTCGACACTTAATTAGCATGCATGAATATGTGGCTAAAGTTTAAGAAGGTTTCACATAATCGTTACTAACTTATACTTGAAAGTAGTGAAGGTCGCTTGTCACGATCGCGTTAAGTTTAATTCTTAGCATGAGTAACATGATGTCATAGTTACAAATGCTTTGTCAATGCTTATGGTTTTCATTATTCTTAATGATCTTCGATTGTATCTCTATTATGATGACATGTAGGGAACTTTTGAGAATGTTTTGGGTTGTCGAATGATGCCATCCAATCCAATAATATAAGGAGAATCTAAGGGTTAACTAGTGATGTCACGGTTAATTTGGGGCATTGTCGTTCATAATTCAATGAAGGAATAACTGGAAATTGATTCATATGCATAAATATCATGTGTAGAGAAAGAACCCTTAGCTAGCTTCCCATCCATTCATTTCCGTCAAATCCATATTTACAATTTGTTTTGTTTCCAAGTATTCATTTTAGTTTAAATTCGTCCAAATCCAATTCCCCCCTATTTCGTTGAAGTCTTAGTCTTAATCTTTCTTATTTTTAGTTTTGCTTTCTTCGAGCATTGATAGGAGCATATTCATGCGACTTAAATGGCTTGTTCTCGTGCATTTACGTTATGTTTTTTTAGTTATTTTAGTACTTTAAGCTATTTTCGTGTGTTTATAGGTCCAAAGGGCTAAAGGAGCAAAAAGATGCATTTTGGAGACTTTTGGAGCACTTTTGGGCTAAGGATGGATAGCTTATGCTTGGAGCCAAAGTGTTGGACGAAATTGAAGACCTAATTGAAGACCAAAGTGTTGGAACCTTGTTCTCTTTAGTTTTAGGACATTTAAAACCTTTCCTAATCCCAATCATGCCATGCATAACACACATCCATTCTAACACATTGTCATTGCACATGCATTTCCTTCATTAGTTAATTCACATGCTCCATACTTATCATCACCACTCATTACTTATCACATATCATCACCACTTATCACTTATCATTCACCACTTATCATATCATACATTCATTTATCACTTATCATAATCATTCACTTATCACTTAACATATCATACACTTATCACTTATCACTCATAATCATCTACAACATCCACCTACTTCACCTACAACATCCACCTACTTCACCTACAACATCCACCTAATTCACCTACAACATCCACCTACTTCACCTACAACATCCACCTACTTCACCTACAAATGACATAGCCATATGTTCCCTCCACTACTCCTATAAATACCCTTGCATTCATTCATTCATGAACATCTCATTTCATACACAACACATTACAAACACATTCTCCCTTCCCTAGCCGTGAGCTTCCCATCCATTCCCTTATAATCCAAAACACCACTCCTCATCCATTTCCATAATCCCCCCAAAAAACTCACCTTAGACCTTGTGCTACAACAACGAAGAAGAGAAGAGTGCCTAAACGTTCATACAATTCAAGTTTGAGTTGTTGGAATGTTTAGGTGTTTCTTTGATTTCAATGTTTAAATTCAATTTTCTTTGTTTTGTAATGGAAGAGAAGAGTGCCTAAACGTTCATACAATTCAAGTTTGAGTTGTTGGAATGTTTAGGTGTTTCTTTGATTTCAAAGTTATGAGGAACTAAACCCCCTTTAGCTAGGGGGTGATTCAAAATACATGTTTATGCTTGCATTATGAATTGATTAACTTTCGTTGGAATTTCATAAGTTGTTGATTCAATTTGTTTAACCGTTTGATTGATAACTTATTTATGTATGTTTATTAAGAATGCGCGCTTAATTTTCATGCATGAATATGACGCTAGAATATAAGTGAATTTCACCTAATCGTTATGAACTTATATTCACAAGTAGTGGAGGTTGCTTATAAACAATCGCGTTAAACGAATTCTTGGCATAAGTTTCATGCGTATTCCATAGTAACGAATGCCTCGTCAACACTTATAGTTTTCATGTTGCTTAATGATCTTTGATTGTATCTTTATTGTGCTGTTCACGTAAAGGACTTTTGGAGAATGTTGTGAATTGCGTTGCGCTAACCCATCCAATTCATTAACTTAAGGAAAACTTGACGGTTAATTTAAGCGGACCTAATTAACCCGGAGTGTTGAGTTTCATAATTTATCGAAAGACCAACTGAGAATCAATCTTGTATGCAAGTGTAACATGTGTGGAGAAGAACCCCTTGGCTATTCCATCATCCATATTTTCATCACATTTATATTTACGTTTTGCCTTTAATTACAATTTGTGCAATTTAGCTAATTTCGTCAAATCAAACCCCCCCCCTTTACTTTCCTGTTCTTTAGTGCTTAGAATCTGTTTAGTTTATGTTTTAAAGTATTTTTTTGTTTTTTTTGGTTTGTCTTAGTGTTTTAAACTTTAATTTTGCATTCTTTGAGTCTAGTTTAGTGTTTTAACTTTATTTTACGTTTTTGAGTCAGTTTCCAAGAGATTTGCAATCCCTCCTAATCCCCGGTCCAGAACGATCCCTACTTACATACTTACTACAATTGACAAAAAGAGGGTTTAATTTGTGCACGTATAAATCTCGCATCAAGCATTAAATAGTGTTTTATATTGTGTTTTTATGTTTTTAAGTCAATTTAGAAGGTTTTAGCAAGCCCTCCTAATCCCCGGTCTAGAACTATCCCTCACTTATCCATTCTACTACAATTGTCAAACGAGGGTTTAATTTGAGTGTCAAGTAAATCTCGCATCAAATTTTGGCGCCGTTGCCGGGGATTAGCAACTTTGCTAATCCTTTGTCTTTATTTTTATATTTTGTTTTTCGTGCATTCTTATTTCAAATTCTTAGTTTGTTTGTTTCCTTGTTTTTTAGGTACTGTGTATGACTCGTAGCTCTTGGCCTATTATAGAGAACATCTCCGACTTTGACGGTGATTTTGAACGCACTTTGAGGAGAACGAGGAGTCAACAAGAGCCACCACAACCTCCACCACAACCTGGGCTTGAAGAAGACGAAGTAGGTGTAGAAGAAAAGCCCACGGATCAGATTTTTGAAGAAGAACAAGCCATGGCAGCAGATAATAGAACCATCAAGGAGCTTTCGGCCTCGGGTTTGGATAATGCATTGCCTCTTTGTATCCAATACCCCACGGCTGCAGAGGGGAAGACTGAGGAATTTGAACTCAAATCCAGTTTGTTACACCATATTCCGAAGTTCCATGGCTTGTCTATGGAAGACCCCAACAAACACTTGAAGGAGTTCGAGGTGGTTTGTTCGAGCATGACCCCCGTCAATGTGGATGGGAGTATATTGAAGATGAAGGCCTTTCCATTTTCACTTATGGACAAGGCCAAAGATTGGCTCTACGAACTAGCCCCGGGAACTGTGACTTCATGGGAGAGTATGAAGCGTGCTTTCTTGGAGAAATTCTTCCCTACTTCGAGAGTGATTCTCCTACGGAAGAAAATTAGTGGTATTCAACAGAATCATGGTGAGACATTCCCGGCTTATTATGAGCGCTTCAAGGGCCTTGTAGCTTCATGTCCTCAACATCAAATGAAGGAGGAACTTCTCCTTCAATATTTCTATGAGGGCCTCCTTCCTATCGAACGTCAAATGCTTGATGCATCAGCGGGAGGAGCATTGGTGGACAAAACACCAAGGGATGCCAAGATTCTCATAGCCAACCGAGCGCTCAACGCTCAACAATATGAAGGAGTGGGCCAAAGGGAAGCCCCACGGCAACAAAGTGTAAATGAGGTGAGTGCTATTTCTGAAATTCAATCACAACTTGCTAATCTTAATTCTCTTGTTTCTCAGGTTGTGATTGGTCCAAAAGCACAAGAACACCAAGTTTGTGGCGTGTGCTCAATTCAAGGGCATCCATCCGACAAGTGCCCTCAACTAATCGAGAATGGTGGGTGGGAATCTGCCAATGCAATTGGTTTCCAAGGACAAAATCAAAACAACCCATACTCGAACACTTACAATGCCGGATGGAGGGACCATCCAAACTTCAAATGGAGGGAGCCACAACAAGCTGCCCAACAAGGAGGATTTAGGCCAAACCCCCCTGGTTTTTATTCCAAGCCGTATGCACCCCAACAACCTCAACAACCCCAACAACCTTCGGCATCATCTCATTCAGGTACGTCCTTGGAAAGTGATCAAGCTATGCAATTACTAACCTCTATTTCGCAGGGGTTGCAAAATCAGAACAACCGGATAGCAAATAACGAGAAGGAGATGACGGATATGAAGAAACAAATAGGGCAGATTTCTGAGTTCCTTGGACAGATTAGAGAGCAAGGAAAGCTTCCTAGCTCAACCACAGTCAATCCAAAGGGAGGATTCGAATCCGCCAAGGCCATCACCCTAAGGGGTGGAAAAGAAGTTGGGACCGAGCCAAACAATCCCAAATCTGCCCAGAAAGTAGATGAAGAGACGACACAACCTGAGGCAGATCACCCTAACTCGGCCAAATCAGGTAATTTAAGTTCAAATTCATGTACTTCACGTCCTAATCTGCCCAATGTACCTTTTCCTCGCAGGTTCATGCAAGAAAAAAAGGAAGAAAGCGAGAAGGACATTCTTGAAACGTTCCGGAAGGTGCAAGTGAACATACCGCTTCTCGATGCAATCAAACAGGTTCCAAAGTATGCTAAATTCCTCAAGGACCTATGCAATACAAAGAGAAGAAGGGCAAACAAAGAGGTAGTGAAGGTAAGCGAGAATGTGTCCGCTGTTTTGCAACGTAAACTGCCTACCAAGTGCAAAGACCCCGGTAGTTTCACGATTCCTTGTGTGATTGGACATAATCGTTTTGAACATGCCATGCTTGATTTAGGTGCATCCATAAATGTCATGCCTTATTCTATTTATGCATCTATGAATTTGGGTGAATTAAAACAAGATGGTGTAATTATACAATTGGCCGATCGTTCTAACGCGTATCCAAAAGGAGTTTTGGAAGATGTGCTTGTGCAGGTGAACCATTTAATTTTTCCGGCTGATTTCTACGTCCTAGACATGGAGGATTCAGCCCATTTTACATCTTTGCCGATTCTCCTTGGTAGGCCATTCATGAAGACGGCCCGAACGAAGATTGATGTATACAAAGGCACCTTGACAATGGAATTCGATGGGGAAGTGATTGATTTTAATATTTCTGAAACTATGAGATATCCCGTTGATGACCATTCTTGTTTTTCCATTGATGCTATCGATTCTTTGGCGCAGGTATACCTTGAAGAATTGAACGAGGACGCCCTAGAAACAACCATCACTAAGGCCATAGAGCGCAAAAATGAAGGATTTGGGCCAATGCAAGGCCACGGCAAGGAGGAGGAATTCTTTGCAATGGGTTCTAGTGAAGAAATAATTGAGGTTGTGGCAGCCCTTGAGTCATTGCCACAACAATATGGTAAGGTTCCACTCTCACTTTCAAATTCAGTTTCCACTAAGATGCTACCTTCTGTTGTTCAGGCACCATCGCTTGAACTTAAGCCGTTGCCGGACCATTTGAAGTATGTGTTTTTGGGAAAAGGCGAAACATTGCCCGTCATCATTTCATCAAGTCTCACGGCAATGGAGGAGGAGAAGCTTGTGAGGATGCTGCGAGAGCACAAAACGGCCATAGGGTGGACTTTGGCCGACATTAAAGGAATAAGCCCTACCACATGCATGCACCGTATACTTCTTGAGGAGGGGGCTAAACCAACTCGAGAGGCTCAACGCCGTCTCAACCCTCCGATGATGGAAGTGGTGAAGAAGGAAATAATCAAACTTTTGGATTGCGGAGTGATCTACCCTATCTCCGATAGCCGTTGGGTCTCTCCAGTTCAAGTCGTTCCCAAGAAGTCCGGAGTAACTGTTATCAAGAATGATGAGAATGAGCTCGTGCCTACACGCATTCAGACTGGATGGCGAGTATGTATCGATTACCGGAAGCTAAATGCCATGACTAGGAAAGATCACTTTCCTTTGCCATTCATCGACCAGATGCTCGAAAGGTTAGCCGGTCATGCTTTTTACTGTTTTCTTGATGGATACTCTGGACATAACCAAATTGTGATAGCCCCGGATGATCAAGAGAAGACCACATTCACATGTCCCCTTGGAAAATTTGCTTATCGTCGCATGCCATTTGGCTTATGCAACGCACCGGCCACTTTCCAAAGGTGTATGGTAAGTATATTTTCCGATTTTGTTGAAAAGATCATTGAGGTTTTCATGGATGATTTCAGTGTATTTGGGAGTTCATTTGATAATTGCTTGGACAATCTGACCTTAATTTTGAAACGATGTGTTGAAACTAACCTTGTCTTGAATTGGGAGAAATGTCATTTTATGGTGAAACAAGGTATAGTTTTAGGACATATTGTTTCAGAAAAAGGAATTGAAGTAGATAAATCGAAAATAGACCTTGTACGTCACTTACCCTCTCCTACTTTGGTTAGAGAGGTACGTTCGTTTCTTGGCCATGCAGGGTTCTATAGGCGTTTTATCAAGAACTTCTCCAAGATGTCCAACCCTCTTTGCTGATTGCTTCAAAAAGATGTGCCATTCAAGTTTGATGAAGAGTGTAATTCGGCATTTAACCAACTCAAGGAGAAGCTAGTCTCGGCCCCCATTATTGTACCTCCAGATTGGAGCCTTCCGTTCGAGCTCATGTGCGATGCATCCGACTATGCATTAGGAGCTGTTCTAGGACAAAGAAGAGACAAGCGGCCGCATGTCATATACTATGCCTCTCGGACTCTCAATGATGCCCAATTGAACTACTCCACGACGGAAAAAGAACTTCTAGCTGTGGTTTTTGCTTTAGATAAATTCCGTTCATATTTAATTGGTACTAAAGTAATCGTTTATTCTGATCATGCAGCTTTGAGGTACTTGCTCACGAAAAAGGAAGCAAAGCCGAGGCTTATCCATTGGATTCTTCTTCTTCAAGAATTTGATATTGAAATCCGGGATAAGAAAGGAAGCGAGAATGTAGTGGCTGACCATTTAAGCCGAATGATCCACGAGGAGCATGAACATGCCGTACCTATCCCTGAAACTTTTCCCGATGAGCAGCTGCTTTCCATTGAGGTAAGTGAACCATGGTATGCAGATTTAGTGAATTACTTGGTGGCTAAACAAATTCCAAATGAACTAAACAAGCACCAACGTGATAAGCTTAAAAATGATGCACGTTTCTATGTTTGGGATGACCCTTATTTGTGGAAGTATTGCTCAGATCAAATTGTACGTAGATGTGTGCATGATTCTGAATTTCACTCAATTCTAAGCTTTTGTCACACATATGCATGTGGTGGTCATTTTGGCACACAACGCATTGCCCTCAAGGTTTTAGAGTGTGGTTTTTATTGGCCGACTATATTTAGGGATGCTAGAACCTTTTGTATGTCTTGTGATCGTTGCCAACAAATGGGTAACATAGGTACCAAGGACCAAATGCCGCAAACCCCTGTCTTTAATGTTGAAATTTTTGATGTTTGGGGCATTGATTTCATGGGCCCTTTCCCTCCATCTTATGGTTTCACTTATATCTTGCTAGCCGTTGATTATGTTTCTAAATGGGTGGAAGCAAAAGCCACCCGTACTAACGATTCTAAGGTGGTTGCAGATTTCGTGAAAACTAACATTTTTGCTAGGTTTGGAATGCCGAGAGTAATCATAAGTGATGGAGGGTCTCACTTTTGCAATCGGACCATTGAGGCGTTGCTAAGAAAGTACCATGTCAACCATAAGGTCTCCACACCTTACCATCCTCAAACAAATGGCCAAGCCGAGGTGTCTAACCGAGAAATCAAACAAATTTTGGAGAAGACCGTTGGACCAACAAGGAGGGATTGGAGCTTACGTTTAGATGATGCACTGTGGGCATATCGTACGGCGTACAAAACACCCATTGGGATGTCACCTTTTCGGCTCGTCTATGGTAAGCCATGTCATTTGCCCGTAGAGTTAGAGCACAAGGCACATTGGGCCGTGAAGACTTTCAACATGGACATAGATGCAGCGGGAGTTCATAGGAAGCTCCAATTGAATGAACTTGAGGAGATTCGGAATGAAGCCTATGAGAATGCCCGGATGTACAAAGCCAAGACCAAAGCATTCCATGATAAAATGATTCGAACCAAGACCTTCACAGTTGGGCAGAAAGTGTTACTTTTCAACTCTCGCCTACGTTTGTTTCCTGGTAAGTTGCGTTCTAAATGGATTGGCCCGTTTGTTGTTACTAACGTTTTACCTTATGGTGCAGTCCACATAAAAAGCTTAAGGAATGGCGTAGAATTCAAGGTGAACGGGCATCGGTTGAAGCCATATTACGAGCATGGTGTGGGGCAAGTGGTGGAAGACATTCCTTTCCATTCCGTAGGGCTCAAATGAAGATTAAAAGAGGGTACTCGTCCGGCTGAAAGACGTAAAAGAAAGCGCTTCGTGGGAGGCAACCCATGCATCCGAATAGAGAAGAACTTGGAAACCCCTTTAAGAGACTTATTTTTATTCCTTTCTTTTTCTTTACTGCCTTTACTTTGCTTTCTTTCTCGTATTTGTTTATTTGCTTGCTCTGTTGTGACTTTCTGCTTAAAACATTGAGGACAAAGTTTGATTTAAGTGTAGGGGGGTAAACAATTTATATTTGCATGAATTTCGTGGGATTTATTCACCTATCACTTAGAATGTTGTTTCTTGCTGTTTTAAGCGTTTTTAGAGTGTTTTAGTGTGTTTTATAGTGTCTTGGTATAAAACTCCGAAAATTTGATAAAAATTTAAAATAAAAATTAAAAAAAAAAAAAATATTCTTTTCTTTGTTGCTATTTCGTTTCTGCCTTGTTAGGTTGTTTAGTTGTTATTGTTTGTTTGTTTATTAATTGTGTGAGTCTATGATTGTAACATTGAGAAAATGTTTGATTTATTGATAGGCACTGCTAAACAAAGAAAGATGGTGCTTCATAAAGGTTGTTTGCTTGAGGCCCCACTACGTGGCTTTACTCTTGAGGCGGAAGGCGTAGGAACAGAAGGCATCGGAGCGGAAGGCGTAGGAACAGAAGGCGTAGGAACAGAAGGCATAGGAGCAGAAGGCATCGAAGATAGAGCATTCCAGGCCTCAATACTTGGCCAAGCGCTGGATGAGCCAGGAAAAAGTGCCTCTGGAGGAAAGACGAAAACCTTTGACGGTCACTGTGAATCCGACCTTCAGACTCTTGCAGCTCATCAAGCTTCCTCTTCATCCCCGACGAATAGTTATTTGCAAGCACATGCAAACTTCTATTCTCGTACTTAAGCTGCTGGATCTCTTGCTTAAGTCTTTCCACCTCTGCCATCAATGATTCCACCTGACGGGACCGAGCAAGCAGGCGTTGGCCCATGTTGGACACAGAACTCGCACACTGAACACTAAGTGCGAGGGACTCTTGAACGGCCAACTCATCGGACCGTCCTGACAGCAGCCTACTATCTTTTGGAGTGAGGAGGTTCTTAGCTACTATTGTAGCTGTTGTGGCGTCCTGCATCACGGAGTCTTCACCTGTAAGAAGACCGTTAGAAGATAAAAAAGAAGGGCGCCATACGTTACCTTGACGCGGCGCGCCCGTATCACTGCTAAGGCTCAATTCCAAGCTAAGGTTCGATGAGTTTGCCATTTTTCAAAAGTGTTCAAAGAGAAGGGATGGAGTTAAATTTCAAAGGGCCGGAGTCGATTTTCAAGAATGGGATTTCTTCAGAGTGTGTTTGTTGTGGTGATCGATAGCTCTATAAGAAGCCAAGGCGACGCGTCCACCAATTCAAAAAACCGGAATTTCCGGCGTAATTTAGGCGACGCGTTCTCGGCTTTTCAGAAGACGCGTCAACTTTGTCAAAAGATTTCTTCTTTTCAGACAACACGTGGAGACCATCATCACAACTACACATCTTTAGCCGACAAGCGCAAAGTTCGGCGACGCGTTCTCGGCTTTTCAGAAGACGCGTGCAGCTTTGTCAAAAGGAGCCGCATCTGCACTACCACGTGTCGTTCAGAAAGCGAAGGGGCGTCGTTCAGAAATCGAAGGGGCGCCTGCTCAGAAATCGAAGAGGCGTGTTCAGAGATCGAAGAGGCGCCATTATTTCAAAAAGCCAGATTTGCGGGATCAAAACGTTTGTCGACAAAGGTAAAAAATACCACCACTTGATATTATCTCTATATATGTCGACCTTCGTCTTTTATGGCAGGGCAAACCTGAAGAAAATGCCCAACTCTCCCTCACCTCTGAGGGCGCACTCCCAGCAAAGCCTTTCGAAATACTCAATTCTTTCTTCTTCCCCAAAGATGATACCAGATGCCTGGAGTACATATGACCCAGGAGGAAACAGCACAACAAATACATGTGCTGATTCATTCACCGCTTCTTCAAAAGCAAAGGTATCTCATATCATCAAGGTCAAAAGCAAAAGTATCTCATATCATGCTCTTTCCCTGTCTTTTTCTTTGTCCTTGTTCTTACTCGCATGGCAAAGTAAAAGAAGCAATCAGCTGGCACTTGGAGTCAGTCTTCCGATCTGGAGCCAACTGCCTGGAATCTATTCCTGATTGCTTACCTAGCGTTGCTCTCGAGTAGTCATCTTCAACGGTTGATACACTTCCGGAGAAGGGACCACTTCTGCAAAGGGGAGCGAGTAAGGCAAGTGAAAATGATACATTGAAGCATGTGGAGACAAACATAGGCTGAGTTATCCTCCAACCCTTTTCAATACGAATTGGAAAGATTGAACAAAGAAACAGACCAAAGGGGTAAGCTCAGACCTTCGGGGAAGACCAAAAGAATCCTCCAGCCCAGTAGCACAAAGGAAAATCAACGATGGGCAGAAACCAGTTCAAGAGTAAGCCTGTGGAATCACAAAGATCAAAGCCTCAATGCAATTACCAAGGAGAAGATGGAATTTACACTCTATAACCAGATTTGCGTCTCTAAACTCTTCTCTTTGTTAATTACATTATGCCATGTTTAGTATGTTTAAGTGCTTTTTGTGTATTTACTTATGCTTTGTGTGAATCTATGCTTAAAACATTGAGGACAATGTTTGATTTAAGTGTGGGGGGGTAACTAAGTATATTTGATGCAAATTCGTTGGATTTTATCACCTATCACTTCACATGTTGTTTCTCACTGTTTTAAAACTGTTTTAGTGTGTTTTGTCTTAAAAATTCGAAAATCCCATAAAAATTTGAAAAAATTGTTTTGAAAAACCCAAAAAGAGTTGTTTTAAAGTTGTTTTTGTGTGTGTGTTTGTGTCTTAGGATACCTTCCAACACAATGATAAGGATTTGGTTTGTAATTGCATGACTGTTAAAAAGAGTTATAAACATAAAGAAAAGTTTGATTTACTCTTGGTATATGCTTGGTTATGGTTATAATGTATGACTTCACATGCAATCATAAAAGAAAATTTAGTTTTTGTAACATGCCTGAAGGAACGAACTCAAACAAATGCTACAACCCTGAGAGACTTGAGCCTATAACGTTCTTTGGAGAGTATAATCTGTGATTTCTTGTTTTCTAAAATCGTTGCATGATCTCATTATTCTTTGCTTGGTTACTACTTAGAAGGCGTTTCATCATATAGTTCCAAATGCTAGAACTCATGCCCATTTCATTCAAAGCATGTTATTGATTTGCATAACATATATCAAGATGAAGTTGTGTAGTTGCCACCATAGCCAAATAGCCTCACTTCCCATATTTCGTATATGTTGTAAGTTGTACCCCCGTTGAGCCGTGTTAGCCCATGTTCTTTGTTAACCCACTTTTTCCTCACCTAGCCTAGTTTAGGACAATCCCCACCCTTGTTCTTAAAAGATAGTGAGCATGACTTAATTGAATTCCTTTTGAGTTACATTATGAAAGAAAATAAGTGTGGGGGAGAGAATGTTTAAGTGTTTTTGTTTTGAGATTCAAAAAAAAAAAAAAAAAAAAAAAAAAAAAAGAGAAAAGAATAAGTGATTGAAGAAAGGTTCCAAAACACCAATTCTGGGCGTAAATTGTCTAAATTCTCCCTTTTTGTTCAAAAGTTGAGTTTTCATTCAAAAGTGAATTCTAAGTTGATTCAAATGCTTTGCTCACTATTTCTTTAAGAACCTTTGTTTTCCATATCCCTTCTTTGTTATCCACATACCCCAAGCCCCGTTACAACCCTTGACTTCTATCTTGAGTGTTGTGTATTTCAATTTGTGGAGTTTGAACTTGGTATGAGCTTATGGTGTCACTGGTTCTCGCGTCTAAGTAGTAGCATTCCATTCATGAGATCATATCTAAACATGCTTATTAACTCCAGAAATTGCGTTCTTTGTGATACTTATATGTGAGTGTTCGCTTTCATGTTACATCAATCTTCTCACATATGACTAGATTAGGGTGTGTAGTTAGAAATTCTGAGTGAAAATCGAGTGCATATCTTGTAAGGAATTGAGCAAATTCTCTAAGGCATGTTACTACATTCAAAACATGGTTTTAATTGCTTAATTGCGAACTAGTATGTGGTCACTATGATTAAGAATGTACTTAAGGGTAAAGATGGCTAAATTCTGTGGGAATAATGATTTTTAACTTGTCATGTGCATTGGATATCCCTAAGACGGTTGTTGGAAGGTTTAGGTTGTGTTTTACGTGTTTAGTGTCGTTTTGTTTATTCGTTTTTATTCTGTTTTGCTCGAGGACTAGCAAAAGCTAAGTGTGGGGGTATTTGATAGGAGCATATTCATGCGACTTAAATGGCTTGTTCTCGTGCATTTACGTTATGTTTCTCTCGTTATTTTAGTCCTTTATGCTTCTTTTGTGTGTTTTCAGGTTCTAAGGGCCTAGGGAGCAAGTAAGTGCATTTTGAGGCCATTTGGAGCATTTTTGGGCATGGATTGGATAGCTTATCCATGGAGCCAAGAGGATGGACGAATTTGAAGGCCTTGTATGCACTTGAAGACACAAAACAATGGCCCTAACCCAATCACATAACACATTATGCCATACAAACCAACCTATTTTAGGCCCATTCTATGTACTTAAACCCTAGCCCTTTAAACTAGTTCATTTATCACTTATCAAACCATTCACTTATCACTCACCACATATCATTCACTTATCACTTAACATATCATTCATTTATTTCACTTCCATACTCCTCTTAATTCCACATGCATTCTCACACATGCACATCATTCACTCACATTTCCACCATTCATTCTTTATTCCTTTCCAAACATCTCACATGCATTTCCACCTTCCTACTTCATCATTTCACCACATTCTCCCTCTTTAACTCACATGCATTCATCATAATTCACAACACAAAACAACTTCATTGCCGTGGGTTCCCATTTCCTTTCCAAACATCTCACATGCATTTCTTCATTATTTCCTAACCCTACATGCATTATTTATTGCATCTTCACATGCATTCACACACACTTTACACATTCAAACCGTGAGCTCCCATTCCTATATGCCATTTTCAGATTTCCACCCACTAACCTAGTCATCAACACATGCACTTCCACCTTTCATCCACAATGATTCATGATTCATTCACTTTGCATCCTTTAAATCAATCACATACTTTCCCATTGTATAATACATCCACATGCATCTTTAACCAACAAACATTACAATCACATGCATCACAACCACAAAGAACCATCCTGAAAACACATTGTCGTGTATCCCCTTCATCAATTCCAGCATCTTCACATGTCTTCTAGCTTTCCCTTTCATTTCCACCACTCATTCTTCATCATTTCAGCCACCTACATGCATTAATTATTAAACTCTTCATCATTGCATTCAGAAAATGAGCAAGAAAGCTTCTCAATGCCGTGTATCCCCTTCACCATTTCAGCACATTCCAACACCTTCACATGCAATTCCAGTTTTCACATGTTTTCCTAACTGATTTTCCATCATTAATTAGCCACTTGCATCTTAAACAAACAGCCATATGTTCCCTCCACTACTCCTATAAATACCCTTGCATTCATTCATTCAAGATCATCTCATTTTTCATACACAACACACCACAAACACTTCCATCTTCTCCCTAGCCGTGAGTCTCTCCATTTTCTGCACAATTCCCTTCCCTTTCTCCTCCATTTCTTCCATTTCCATAATCCCCCAATCCATTCAACACACCAACAACATCCCTTAGTCCTTGTGCTACAACGAAGACGAAGAGAAGAAGGCCTAAACGTTCATACAATTCACGTTTGAGTTGTTGGAATGTTTACGCGTTTCTTTGATTTCAATGTTTAAATTCAATTCTCTTTGTTTTGTAATATGAGGAATGGAAGAGAAGAGTGCCTAAACGTTCATACAATTCAAGTTTGAGTTGTTGGAATGTTTAGGTGTTTCTTTGATTTCAAAGTTATGAGGAACTAAACCCTTTTTGGCTAGGGGTGATTTCAATACCATGTTTATTTATGTGATATGAATTGATGAATTCCGGTTATGAACTCTTGATTCGTGAATGCAATTGGCTTAACTATTTGATGATTAACTTATTTGTGTTTGTTGATTGAGGGTCGACACTTAATTAGCATGCATGAATATGTGGCTAAAGTTTAAGAAGGTTTCACATAATCGTTACTAACTTATACTTGAAAGTAGTGAAGGTCGCTTGTCACGATCGCGTTAAGTTTAATTCTTAGCATGAGTAACATGATGTCATAGTTACAAATGCTTTGTCAATGCTTATGGTTTTCATTATTCTTAATGATCTTCGATTGTATCTCTATTATGATGACATGTAGGGAACTTTTGAGAATGTTTTGGGTTGTCGAATGATGCCATCCAATCCAATAATATAAGGAGAATCTAAGGGTTAACTAGTGATGTCACGGTTAATTTGGGGCATTGTCGTTCATAATTCAATGAAGGAATAACTGGAAATTGATTCATATGCATAAATATCATGTGTAGAGAAAGAACCCTTAGCTAGCTTCCCATCCATTCATTTCCGTCAAATCCATATTTACAATTTGTTTTGTTTCCAAGTATTCATTTTAGTTTAAATTCGTCCAAATCCAATTCCCCCCTATTTCGTTGAAGTCTTAGTCTTAATCTTTCTTATTTTTAGTTTTGCTTTCTTCGAGCATTAAATAGTGTTTTATATTGTGTTTTTATGTTTTTAAGTCAATTTAGAAGGTTTTAGCAAGCCCTCCTAATCCCCGGTCTAGAACGATCCCTCACTTATCCATTCTACTACAATTGTCAAACGAGGGTTTAATTTGAGTGTCAAGTAAATCTCGCATCATTGCACAAAGTCTTTCACTTTACTGAATTTAACCCGAATGCAGGAAGGCAGAAGTTGCAAAACAATTGCAGCAACTGCCTTTCTACTAGAAATTCCAGCTGTCTGTGTTGCCATTAGTCTCGGAGGTATATTTTTTCTTAACTAACTTATTTAATTTCCATTCGTTTAAATTGTTTTGTATGTAGTTTATAATTGTTGTGAGTTTATGTATTTGTATGCAAACCTTTTTGTATGGATGTACAAAAAATGGTTTGCAATGTTCACATAAGCTTAGTTTCTCGTTTGGGAATTAGTTGGATTTCGCGAATGGATGCGAAAGCATGACTGCGGTCCAATTAATTCCTGAATTGTCCCAAAATTTTGGACAGTTTAAGAATGCACAGTTACATGTTGTATTTTGCAGTTGACACATTAGAGTTTGAATGTGGGAAATTTGGTAGCATCTCATTGCGTTCATAGGGTGCATAGTAGTTTTTTGTATCTATGTCGTGCACTTGAAGAACTACAAGGAGATGCTGCCGAATTTTTCCCAGGATCGAACTCTAATGTGTTAAAACTGTAAATTACAGCACGTAACTGTTGATTCTCGAATGAAATAGGACCCATACCGGAGGCATAAGGTGGCATGTCATAATTGAAGTTGTTGTAACCCTTGTAGATTTTTTATGTTTGCAAGTGAAATGGAATAAATCAGTTCATTGGTTTTGCAATTGCAAACAACCGGGGTTCAACTCAAATTCGGTGTCCTTGTAGAAAGTGTAACAACTTAATGATTGAATATTTTGAAATTGTTTGACACCATTTAGTCAGAAATGAGATGATGGAGACCTATACTACATGGAATCATCATGGAGAACAAATACAATATGCTTCATCCTCACACATCCCCCAAGCAGTGGAGACAATTGAATCTGTTGTGGACTAAAATGAACAAATTATGGATATTATCAATAATGCTTTTCCAAACGCTAGTTGGAATATGAATGAGGAAGTAGAAGATGGTGTCCTTCCCACCATGGACAGTGAAGCATTTGAAAAATATGAAAAACTATTGAAAAGTGCCAAGCAAGAATTATAGCCCGGTTGCAAAGGATTTTCGGTGCTCATGGCCATTGTTGAGTTGATGCATGGCAAACTAAAGTTTCGTATGTCGAACCATTGTTTTGATTATTTTTTGGGGGGGTTTCAAGACGATCCTTCCAAAGGACAATTGCCTGCCTAAAGATCATAAATGTGCAAACAAGGTGCTGAGTGGTCTTTGATAGGAGCATATTCATGCGACTTAATTAGCTTGTTCTCGTGCATTTATGTTGTGTTTCCTTAGTTATTTTAGTGTTTAAAGTCACTTTTGTGTATTTTCAGATTATAAGGCCAAAGTGTGCAAGAAGATGCAAATTGGAGTCTTTTGGAGCAAAAGAGGAATGAATGAGTTGAAGACTTGAAGAAACGATGAATTCCTACTCCAACGATGAATTCCTACTCAAACGAGGATTCCTACTCAAATAAGGTTTCCTACTTGAAGTAGGAAAGTTAACCCTAGGTTTCCCGTTTTGGTAACCTTTCCTAATCTTAAACGTCCGTATTTTCTAGCCACTTTGAAGGCCTTGTATGCACTTTAGGACACAAAACAAAGGCCCTAGCCCACTTTAAAGCCCTTGCCGTGCCTTTCCCCTTCTTTCCTTCCCTTGTCGTGCAAGGGGGGGTATTGAGGTCCAAAGTTATGCACTTAGACCCTATTTCCCTTCCTAAACTAAACCCTAGCCGCACCTTGCAGCCATGTCCCTTTTAATTTCTGATTTTATTTCCTAATTCTAGAAGCTTTTAACTTAATTTTAATTAACCAAAATAACTTAGGGTTTTATTTTCTGAAACCCTATATATTCTACATCTAATGCCGCACCCTAGGTTTAATTATCATTTAGCCATTCATTCAAAAACCTTTCAGCCCCAGCCACCATTCACCCTATTCTTCTCTGCAGCCTTCCCCCTCAATTCCAGCCATTATCCAACCTTGCCGCAGCCACTCCATCCATTCCCCACTCCATTACCAACCTCCATACACCTTCCCACCTCCTTGCCGCACCACCATACCACCCTAAACCCATCTATAACCCAGAAAACCATCCAAAAACACCATAAAACCTCTCTGTCGCAGCAAGAAGAAAGGAGAAAGAGGAGCTTAAACGCGCAGAAATTCAAGTGGATTCCTTGGGCGTTTTAGGTGTAATCAATCTTTTGTTCTTTATGTTTAATTTCAATTTTGTTTCTCTTTCTGTGAACATGAGAGGCTAAATCCCTATTTAGCTAGGGGGTGATTCGAAACCATGTTTATGCTTGCAATATAAATTGATTACCTTTGCTTGGAATTTCATGAGTTGTGGATTCAATTCGTTTAACTGCTTGATTGATAACTTATTTGTGTATGTTTATTGAGAGTGCACGCTTAATTTTCATGCATGAATATGACGCTAGAATATAAGTGAGTTTCACCTAATAGTTACGAACTTATATTCACAAGTAGTGGAGGTTGCTTATAAACAATCGCGTTAAATGAATTCTTGGCACTAGTTTCATGCTCATCATAGTAACGAATGCCTCGTCAACACTTATAGTTTTCATGTTGCTTAATGATCTTTGATTGTATCTTTATTGTGCTTTTCATTTAAAGGACTTTTGGAGAATGTTTTGAATTGTGTATGCGCTGTCCCATCTAATTCATTAACTTAAGGAGAACTTGAAGGTTAATTTAAGCGGACCTAATTAACCCGGCGTGTTGAGTTTCATAATTCATCGAAAGACCAACTAAAAATCATCTTGTATGCAAGTGTGACATGTGTGGAGAAGAACCTTCTAGCTAGCATTCCATCCATATTTTCATCAAATTCATCTTTACAATCTGTTTTAATTACAATCTGTGCATTTTATTTAATTTCGTCAAAAACTAAATCCCCCTTTACTTTAGTGTCCAATTTAGTTAGAAAGTGTCTTAGTTTGTGTTTCTAAGTGTTTTGATTCAAGTTATTACCCAAATTCGTCCAAAATAGTGTAAGTGCTCAAAACTACCCAGATTGTGTTTTTAAGGCAGTTTTGAGTGTTTTGGGGCTGTTTTGAGTCTTTTGGTTTGTTTTAGTGTTTTATTGTTTAGTTTTGCATTCTTTGAGTCTAGTTTAGTGTTTTAACTTGTGTTTTACGTTTTTGAGTCAGTTTTCAAGTGAGTTAGCAATCCCTCCTAATCCCCGGTCTAGAACGATCCCTACTTATGCATATACTACAATTGTCAAAAGAGGGTTTTAATTTGTGTGCTTAATTATTTCGCATCAGTCTTGGATTGGGATATGAAAAAATTCACAGGTGTAAAAATAATTGCATTTTTTTCTACAAAGAGAATAAAGCGTTGGACAAATACCATGTATGTAATAAGTCGCGGTTTAAATTAACTTCTTGAAATAGAACAACGAAGATTCCACAAAAAGTTATGCGTTATCTCCCATTAAAGCCCAAGTTGCAGAGATTGAATATGTCAACGCACACTGCAAGCGACATGAGGTGGCATAAGGACAAACGAGTGGATGATGAAGTTATGAGACATCCTGCAGATGGAAAGGCCTGGAAAGAGTTTGATCGGTTGTACCCCAATTTTGCTCGTGAGCCCTGGAACGTTAGATTGGGACTTGCGACAAACAGGTTTAATCCATTTGGGGTTCTAAACCAAAACCACAACACTAGGTCAATCTTCGCAATTCTGTATAATTTGCTGCCTTGGAAGTGCAAGAAAAAAGAATATATAATGATGACATCATTAATAACAGAAGATCCAGGCACGTCTATTGATGTTTATTTACAACAGTTGGCTGATGAACTAAAAGAATTATGGGAAAATGGTGTTCCCACATACAATAAATCTACCGGGAAGATGTTCACTTTGAGAGCAGCAGTGATGTGGATTATAAACAATTTACCTGTGTACGCTATAATGTCTGGGTAGAGCACTAAGGGTTATTACAGATGCCCAGTTTGCAAAGATAACACAACATCTGGTTGGCACACAGGAAAAGTTTGTTACCTATGGCATCGTAAATGGTTGTCGTGAGGCCACGAGTGGCGTCAGAACGAGACAGTCTTCTTCAATGCCACAGAGATTCGGCCAAGACCCAGAAAATGGTCTAGAGATGAAATTTTGGCTCAGGTGAATCGTTTGGATTTTGCTCCGTTGGGCAAATCCATAAATAGGACAAGACCAGACACACATCTAAACTAGACACACAAGACCAGGTTGTTCGAGCTCCCATACTGGTCCAAATTAAAATTAAGACATAAAATCGATGTAAAGCATGTTGAGAAAAATGTGTTTGATACACTGGTCGGAACTATACTAAACATCAAAGGAAAAACAAAGGACACAATAAAAGTTTGAATCGATCTGGAAATATGGGCATTAGGCCAAGTTTATGGATGACGAGGGATGGAGACATAGCCAAAAAGAAGCTTGCATCATTTTCGATGAAACCAGATAAAAGGAAAGAGTTTTTACAGTTTCTATCTTCTGCACAGTTTTCAGATGAGTATGCTTCAAACATCGCTCGTTGCTCAAACGTGGATGGAGGTAAATTTTTAGGCCTCAACAGTCATGATTGTCATATGATACTTCAACGCCTTCTCATAGTGGGAATTCAACACCTCTTGCCCGAAGATGTGGTGAAGCCAATTATGTTGTTTGTGAGATGTTTTTCTCAATTAACTGCAAGATCTTTGTACAAGTCTGATGTTAAACAGTTGCGCAATGATATTATTGAAGTGATATGCAAGTTTGAACAAATATTTCCTCCAGCTTTCTTCACAAGCATGATCCACGTTATGATTCACTTGCTAGAGAAGGAACTTCTAGCCGGACCCATCAACTATCAATGAATATATTCGATAGAAAGGCATTTATTTGTCATAAATACTTTAGTTCGTGATGTATGTACAATTTGACTAATTTTACACGTTATTTTGTTTATTGATGCAGACTACTAGGTGAATTAAAAAAGAGTGTACGGAACAAGGCAAAGCCTGAAGGATCAATCGTGCAGGCATGGGTCGCATTTGAGTCGCTCACATTTTGTGCAATGTATCTACAAGACATTGAGACTACGTCCAATCAACATCAACACAATAATGACAATGGTGTGAGAGGTGAAAAACTTTCTATTTTTGCCCAAATCGCACAATCCTTTGGCCAACCAATCAGAGTGAAGTCGTTTAACAAAATGGACATGGAGTTAGCACATTGGTTGTACTTAACAATTGTGATGAGACAATTACCTACCTAGATGAGCATGAAGAGTTGGTGAAGTGGGAACTTCTTTCACATTTATATGCCAAGAAGCACCGTGAATTGTTTCCTTGTTGGTTTCGTGAAAATGTAAGTTGTTCATGTTTTGGGTTATTTGCATAATTGTAATTGGTAAACTAACACGTCAACATTTTATCATTAATTTAGGTGAAGAAATTGTAGGACATGAATTTGCCCGCTTACACAGAAGAGTTGTACAACTTGGCTATTAGGCCCCTAAGCGCAGAATTGTACTCCGGTTGTCATGTAAATGGTATCAAGTTTTTGGCAGCTGATCGCAATGACAAGTTGTGTATGCAAAATAGTGGGGTACATGTTCCAAGTGCGGGCGACATTTTAGACATTGATTTCTATGGATAACTGACAAGTGTTGTGCAATTGCTTTGTAAGGACCGTTGCCACATTATCCTGTTTAAGTGTCACTGGTTTGATACAAACCCTCATAGGGTTGGAGGTGTTAAGCGAGACGATGGTTTGATATTGGTCAACACTAATAGATGTTGGTATAACGACAACCCCTACATTTTGGCAACAATGGCCAAACAAATTTTCTATATAGATGGCCCTAAAGACGGGAAGGGATGGAAAGTAGTTCAAAAGAATGAGCACAGAGGGATGTATGATATTTCAGACCAAGATCTTGCTGACGATGACGATTGTGGTGACATTGCTAACCCATAACTGGAGACTTCAACGAAACTTGGTGCAGATACATTGCAGGATATGACTATTGTACAAGAACCGTATCAGGTAGCCGGAGGTCCTGAAATCGAAATACCGATCGACTTTATTATGATTGACCTCAGGGATCTACCGCGATACAGTGCACCCGAGCGCACGAACAACAATGTTGACGTGCCTACAAACGAGGAA
Source organism: Pyrus x bretschneideri (assembly GCF_019419815.1). Taxonomy (NCBI): domain Eukaryota; kingdom Viridiplantae; phylum Streptophyta; class Magnoliopsida; order Rosales; family Rosaceae; genus Pyrus; species Pyrus x bretschneideri. The sequence continues at coordinate 7,523,606 of NW_025999391.1, read as the reverse complement.
GGATAGGAGTCTGAATCTAACAACAGTGATGATATTTATTCTAGTTCAGACGAGGATTAATGAAAACTTGTGATGTAATGTAATGTGCTGCGAAAATTAGATAACCGAAATTAGGCTCATTAAGTCTCAATTTTTTGTGCTCGCAAGTATACGAATCAAATAACAGTATAACATATAAGCACGAATATCGTGCCACAAAGATCGAATTGATTCTAAAAATCTTACTGACTAAATTGAAACAAATTGTAATTGAGAAGCTTTAATGGAAAAGAGAGAAAATTTGAATTAAACTGAAAATGAAATATGACTTGAAAATAAAATGCATGAAATAACAAAATTAAAAACATAAGAAAATAAAACCTAGGGCATCCGAATTCACCATAACCAATTCTACTCAACTCCTTTAATATGTTATGCTCAAGTAGTTCCCCAATGTTGACCATCGATTTTCCCTAAATTATTCAACGGCCATGGCATCTGGTTACATCAAAAGTATCTTTACTTGTTAACCCTCTATAGCATCTAGATGAATTTAAACAAGTAAGAACTCATTAAACTGTTTGGAAATCATTGGAAAATCACACAAACCCTAATTGTATGGCATCTACAAATAGGTGTTTATGGTATTAGTTGCATGAAGCTAAAACCAAGTTAAGTATGGCATCTACTCTAATTTGCATCAAAAACCTAGATGGTGATCAAGCATCTAAATAAAAATCAAGCGCATTACGAATAGCAAAAGATACTCAATAAAATGAAAAACTTGATAATAACAATGCCACAAGACAATTAAGTATTCATGATTAGGCTACATCGTAGCCCTAGCAAAGAAGAACTTCAAAGTAGCTCTCCTCTTTGCCGCAACCTTGCCGCAGCCCCACTTTGTGAAATGTGATTTTGTTTGGTGGATTCGTGGCTTTCTCCTTACTTCACAATGGATAATCAATCTCCACATATAAAACCTACGGCAAAGGTTACTAAAGGCGAATTAAAATGACCATTAATCCTAGCTTAATGGACTTTCAAGTCCTTATTAAAGAAAAGAAAAATAAACGGAAATAATAAAACTAATAATTAAGTTCTCTCCTAAAGTCCATTGAATAGCATTTCCATGTCCATTTGATCTTTAAAATCGTTGCAGTTTCATGCATTTGTCATGGTGCAGTTAATTAACCTCTTACTCCATTGAAATTACTCTAGACACCCAAAAAACTTGTTTTCCACTCATTTTTAGGGAAATCTATGATAATAATATTTGAAAACATGCACCCATCATAATGATATTTATTGAATGGCATTTATTTTGTATACAAACAAAAGTTTCCTTTAACAATATTTATTTATTTAAACAAAAAAATAAATTAAATTTACAAATATGCACGACGACGTTTAGGAAATGTTTGTTATGCAAATATTTAAAAATTCATTTTTTTATTTAAAAACTAGTCGCGTGACGAAAATTAGAACACCCTCGTCTCGCAAACATGTAAAAATTTGATTTTTTTGCCAAAATTGGGCACATTTTTATTTCGGCACCTTTAATTCACTCTTCTCTCTATCTCTCTCATTCTCTACATGCGAAGCTCACTCTCCTCTCTCTCTCTCTCGATTATGTCCAAACTCACTCTATTCTCTCTATTCTCTCCAGCTCTCACTCTTCTCCTCTCTATCTCAATTCTCTCCAGTTTTCTCTCTCGAGTCTTTCCCTATCTCCCTCTCTCGCTCTCTCTATGTTTCTCTGTCTCTCTGTCACTCTCCCTCTCTCATCCGCCGCACACCGCCGCTGCAACAATACTAGGTAGGCACCCAGTATCCCTTAATTCAATTATTTAGTAGTGGAATTTTTCATTTTTTCTGTTGAATTGTTTTAATTAGAACATTTAGGGATTTAGGGTTCGAATTGGGAATCCTGGGTTAAGGATTTAGGGTTCAAATTGGAAATCTTGGGTTAGGATTTGAATTGAGAATATTGGGTTATGGTTTTCGAATTGAGAATATTGGGTGATGGTGTTCAAATTGGGCAAGATGCAGCGTAAATCTGTTTCAAATACCTAAGTTATTTTTCTTAGAAGCTTTAAAAATTGTAATTTGTGGCATCTATTTCAAACACCTATTGATAATATATGAATGTAATGTGTGTTGTTTTATGAATGTTATGATACCACTATATGTTGAATTGTTCTCATGATAATTAAGTGATTTTACCAAGCTAATAGTTTAGTATGTTAACCTAGGATTCATCTAAAGTTTTTAATTATTTGGTTTTTTGGGTAGGTTCATAAAAATTCAATAGTTACAAAATATTGTGAAGGAGGATACCGAAATTCGTGGTGGATGACAAAAAAATATCCCCAATCTTCTTTAGAAAAAGTTGGTTGATAAATTCTTTGGTTACACTGTTAAAAAGTTATCTTTCTTATTCTTTGATTTTCTCATTAGTCAAAATCTTTAGTATATTTTTCAAGTTATGATATGGTGTGTTAAAATTTCAAAGACACGAGACTACTCACATTGATATTGTTCTCAACTTACTTAATTACATGTGCAATCCAATATGTGTGTAGTTTCTTCACTTAATACGAGTTGTAAATTTTGTATTAAAGTCCCCAGTTGGTATAAATTGTTTGAATTGTTGGGTGGATGTGTTGTTTTTGTTGTTATATTGTCTGCAAGTTTTAGGAAATGTTATAATTTTAGGGGAAGTTCTACCGAATTTTCTCTAGAAAATAGAATTCGTCTAATGTTTACTTTGTTTATTTGGTAGTTCTAAAAAAACCAGGGCCCCATGCAGACTTCTAAAGACATCACAGACCACTCGCACCACAACCGAGAAGACCACCATTGCATGGGATCCTCGACATCGTACGGCTGCAACAAAGGAGCAGCACAGTGCGTTGGCCAGCGACATTGGCTCGATTATCAAGAATCATTGCCCCTCTTGTGGGAGTCAAGGAAAGATGTCCCACCTAAAGTCAAGGAAGTCGTTCTTCATGAATTATCGGTAAGTATTTTCAACCTCAAATATAAATTTTTATTAAAGTATACAAATATTATAAATTTTAACTACTATTTTTTGTTGAGTTTTGCAGCATCACTATGAGCTCATGAACCTCGAAGCCAATCAAAACTAGTATGTCAACGACCTTTGTGCCGGTAGGTTCACTTAATGGAAGAGCAACCTCCATAAGCATTATGAGAAATATGACAATCTGGAGGTCCCTCTAGCAGTTGGGTGCCCTATGGAGTTGGTGGATCGCCGGGATGAATGGGAGTGGCTCTGCGGCCATTTTCAAGACGAGAAACACCTCGTAAGTATAATATATATATATATATATATATATTTCAATAATATATTAATCAAAATAAATTTATTTTTAAATAAAAATTTCATTTTTTCGTTAATTTGTTATAAATATCTAAACTAATACGTTTTTTAATTCAATAGAAAAAAGTGAAGGCAAACTCGATCAATCGGTCGAAGAAGAAACTTCTTCACCTCTCCGGCTCACGACACTTCTCTTATAGGTTGGAGGAGCGACGTAAGGTAACCGTATATTTATTTTAACTTTTCATTCTTTTTACTCTCTATTACACAATTGGTAATCTATGTTAACATTTTTTTCATGGGGGTTCAAAGTTTCCTGAGTTTGACATGTTCAAGGAGGTGTACGTAAAGCCCGGGGATGAGCTGACAAAGCCGTTTCATGTAAGTTAGTTCAATTTTTTAATATTCAATTAGTATTAATATTAATTACATGTATATTAAAATTAATTTGTTTATTTCATTTTTCTAGTCCACCATGGTGGAGAATGGCCAAACCGTTCTAGAGAAAGTGACTTCCCAACTTCCCCCAAAGACCCCGATCAAGGAGGTGTTTCCCCCTAAGGATACCGATTTTCAGATCATGACAAACACATTCGATCATACCCTCAGTCGTAGGCATGGGAATGTTCACTGGGGGCTTGGGAAAGCCGACCTTGGGGACCCGTCTACCTCATCCTCCAAGCAGAGAACAAAAAAGGTCGTATCGCTGACATCTGAAGTGGCAGACCTAAAGGAGCATATTGCCACCCAACAGTCTCAACTTATAGCCTAAAGCAGTTTGATGAACCAAATTTGTCTCGCCCTTGATGCGAGATTTACTTGACACTCAAATTAAACCCTCGTTTGACAATTGTAGTAGAATGGATAAGTGAGGGATCGTTCTAGACCGGGGATTAGGAGGGCTTGCTAAAACCTTCTAAATTGACTTAAAAACATAAAAACTAAATTAAAATACTCTTAACAAGACTACTATGACTCAGAATGGCTTTGAAAAAACTCAAATTGTCTAAAACAATCAAATTGACTCAAATAGAAGCTAGAACTTGATTTAGACGAATTTGCAAGTGTTTATGACTCCAAAAGCTTAAAGATACAAAAATAAAACAAATACGAATGATTAAGACTTAACAAAATAGGGGGGGGGGGAAATTGTGGTTGGACGCTATTAAATTAAATGGACAGAATATAATTAAAGGCAAAATGTAAATATGAATGCGATGAAAAATATGGATGATGGAATAGCTAAGGGGTTCTTCTCCACACATGTTACACTTGCAATACAAGATTGATTTTCGGTTGGTCTTTCGATAAATTATGAAACTCAATGCTCCAAGTTAATTAGGTCCGCTTACATTAACTTTCAGATTTCCCTAGATTCGTTGGATTGAATGGAATACGCATTACAACCAATTTATTCTTAATCAAAGTCCCTAACTATGGAATACGCATGATAGAGACATTCAACAAAGATCATTAAGTTCAACGGAAATCATAAACATTGACGAGGCATTCGTTACTATGGAATACGCATGAAACTTATGCCAAGAATTCGTTTAACGCGATTGTTTATAAGCAACCTCCACTACTTGTGAATATAAGTTCGTAACTATTAGGTGAAACTCACTTATATTCTAGCGTCATATTCATTCAAATGGTTAAACAAATTGAATCCACAACTTATAAAATTCCAACCAAAAGTAATCAATTCATATTGCAAGCATAAACATGTATTTTGAATCACCCCCTAGCTAAAGGGGGTTTAGTTCCTCATAACTTTGAAATCAAAGAAACACCTAAACATTCCAACAACTCAAACGTGAATTGTACGAACGTTTAGGCACTCTTCTCTTCCATTCTCATACGTACAAAACAAAGAGAATTAAATTTAAACTTTGAAATCAAAGAAACACCTAAACATTCCAACAACTCAAACTTGAATTGTATGAACGTTTAGGCACTCTTTTCTTTCTCGTTGTTGTAGCACAAGGTCTAAGGTGAGCTTTGGGGATTATGTGAAGTGTTTTGGAGGGATGGGAAGTGGTTGGATAGTGGCTGCAATGAAGGAGAAAAACTGCACAGAAAATGGAAGGGGAATTGCGGCAATGGATGTGTATTTGTGTTGTGTGAAGTGTTGTGAATGGAAATATGAGATATGAATTAAATGAATGAATGCAAGGGTATTTATAGGAGTAGTGGAGGGAACATATGGCTGTTTGTTTAAGATGCAAGTGGCTAATTAATGATGGAAAAGTATGTGATTGAATTAAAGGATGCAAAGTGAATGAATCATGAATCATTGTGGATGAAAGGTGGAAGTGCATGTGTTGATGACTAGGTTAGTGGGTGGAAATCTGAAAATGGCATATAGGAATGGGAGCTCACGGTTTGAATGTGTAAAGTGTGTGTGAATGCATGTGAAGATGCAATAAATAATGCATGTAGGGTTAGGAAATAATGAAGAAATGCATGTGAGATGTTTGGAAAGGAAATGGGAACCCACGGCAATGAAGTTGTTTTGTGTTGTGAATTATGATGAATGCATGTGAGTTAAAGAGGGAGAATGTGGTGAAATGATGAAGTAGGAAGGTGGAAATGCATGTGAGATGTTTGGAAAGGAATAAAGAATGAATGGTGGAAATGTGAGTGAATGATGTGCATGTGTGAGAATGCATGTGGAATTAAGAGGAGTATGGAAGTGAAATAAATGAATGATATGTTAAGTGATAAGTGAATGATATGTGGTGAGTGATAAGTGAATGGTTTGATAAGTGATAAATGAATTAGTTTAAAGGGCTAGGGTTTAAGTACATAGAATGGGCCTAAAATAGGTTGGTTTGTATGGCATAATGTGTTTGATTGGGCTAGAGCCATTGTTTTGTGTCTTCAAGTGCATACAAGGCCTTCAAATTCGTCCATCCTCTTGGCTCCATGGATAAGCTATCCAATCCATGCCCAAAAATGCTCCAAATGGCCTCAAAATGCACTTTCTTGCTCCCTAGGCCCTTAGAACCTGAAAACACACAAAAGAAGCATAAAGGACTAAAATAACGAGAGAAACATAACGTAAATGCACGAGAACAAGCCATTTAAGTCGCATGAATATGCTCCTATCAGCCCTTCAAATCTCTAGCATTCGGTTCCCCAACGTTGAACTACCTCCAACAACGACCTCCCAACGCCCCCCTGCTGCAGCATCTACGACCTCCTAGCCCCCTGCCCCAGCAGCTACGACCTCCCAGCCCCCTAACGCATCAGCACCACCACCAGCAGGCAATTGTGACATGGACAACCACCTATTTTGGTTTTGTTTTCAAATTTAAAAAAAAACAATTCCTTTGTATGTACATTTTCAATAATTTTTTTAATTCAATATTCTTCTTTACATTTTATGTTTTCAATTTCATTAAATTAATTTATACATAAAACAATATTATCAACATTTAAAAGGAAAAAATAATAAATAAATAAAAATTATTTTAAAATTTAATTTTAAAATCTTACTGATACGGTCTCTATGTCCGTCGAGCAAGGGTTTGGGGGTCGAACCCCAATTTCTTCACTCGGAGTATCACATGCAACGAACACTCATTCGTCGCTCTTCATTTCGTGCAACGACCACCAATTCTGTCACGCAACATTCGTAAAATGAAGCACTTTCCTCTGTTGCATCACGAGCTTTGCACGACGTTCTATTCGTCGTCCAATGTTTTCGACGACGTATTTGCCTCTGCGTGACGGATTTCCCTTCGTCACCTAAGCAATTATGCTTAGTTGTGATCCCTTCCTAATTTTCCAGTTCTTAACAAATTGTTGTGTCAAAGTGTCTTCAACTGAATATATCTTCTTTAGAATCTTAGTTCCATAATGTTATTGCTTTTAAAAAGATTCATGGCTACAATTTGATTATTTTGCTATTACTTAAGGTTTTTTCTTTTTTTGGTTTTGTCGTCACACATGTTACCATTTATATTATTTTTGCAGATATTATTGTGGTACTACTGTTAACCAAAACTGAGGAAATAGCGTAGGATATAATTATTGTATAATAAGCAAGATTCTAAAAAACGTTAGGCACTAGTCGGGCGGTGGACTAACGCCTAGCGCCTAGGCAGCCTAGGCGGATTTACATAAATTTACACTATATGTTATAAAATATGAGTATATGTGTATAATTTTAGGACTTTTTTTCTAATTTTATACAAAGAATAGTGGGCTTAGTTTGTTTTTTCTTTGAACAAAACAATGGGCCACAAAATGGATCGAACTTGAAAGAAAAGCCATTTTTTTCAATTAAACCGATAGCTTTTCTACAACCTTTCTCGATTTCTCCAATGCTGGTCCCAATCAACCATCACTTGTTTAGTGGCTCTAGGCTAGCATTTATTATCAACAGATCTCCTTCTCTTATTTCTCTATCTGCAAAGAGATCCCCTTCTCTCTTCAGTTATGCCTTTCTTTTCCTCCCTTTTTCAGTTTTTCTTTCGACTCTCTCTCTCTCTCTTCTTCAACAGAACGGACAGATCTCTTCAACAGATCCCCTTTTCTCTCTGCAATAAAACCCAACGGATGGATTATGTGTATTGTTCATCCATGTATATTCTCAATCTACTTGGGTTCATCAATTAATGTTGGGTGCAAGAGCGCAGGTTTGAAGATTTAGGTTGTGGGTGGTGGATCGTGTGAATGCGAGGGGAGATTTGCAAAGAGAATCAGTTGCATCGACCGCTACCTAGCACCGCCTTGAGCACATAGAGACGCCTAGGCGGACGCCTAACCTGAATGATTTAGCCCAAATCGGATCCGGACTCCACCGCCAAGCGCCGATTTTTAGAACACTGATAATAAGTACTTCTCTATAACCACTACACATATACATATAGCATTATTTAAAAACTAAATCATTGCGTTTTCAAGCTTTTATTTTTTTGATAAATTAAAATGCTCTCCCGACAAAGCTAATTTTATCGGTAGAGAAAAATTGTGCAACCAAACTGTGTGTCAACAAAGGATAAGGATCCCATCTAGATTCAAATGATGGGAATCCTATGGATCTTTTCATCATAGCCATTCATTGTATATCGTGCGATCATAAATCATTTGAATTTTATTATTTAAAATTAAACACAAATAATACCTGACAAAAACTGACCGCATGATATACAATAAATAGCTAGGATGTGAGGATCCCTAAGATCCCCACCATTTGGATCCAGATGGGATCCTCACCCGTCGACAAACACATCTTGTTGGCTATAAGGTACATTTCGAAGGCTTCTAAATCATTTTTTCACGAATTGTCAGGGATTAAGAATGGGGACAAAATATGTTTTGTCAGGAAAGAACCACTCAATACAGAAATGGCCAACAAATTTTTTCGTCCGGAAAGACTCTTAAGTTTAGACTAGAGAAGTTATATAAGTTATATAAGTTCTTGGTTGATGAGTCGATATCATTAACTAGAGAAGTTATATAAGTTCTTGGTTGATGAGGTCATGAATAGGGAGGGTGCTCAAACCAAACTAAATTCAAAGGTAAAAATCATTTTTTGACGAATTGTCAAGGATTTGTCGGGAAAGAACCACTCGATACATAAATGGTCAACAAATTTTTTCGTCCGAAAAGACTCTAAGTTTAGACTTTTATCGACAAACTAATTTTGTTGCTGAAGTTAAAAAAATGATGAAGTAGGAAGGTGGAAATGCATGTGAGATGTTTGGAAAGGAATAAAGAATGAATGGTGGAAATGTGAGTGAATGATGTGCATGTGTGAGAATGCATGTGGAATTAAGAGGAGTATGGAAGTGAAATAAATGAATGATATGTTAAGTGATAAGTGAATGATATGTGGTGAGTGATAAGTGAATGGTTTGATAAGTGATAAATGAATTAGTTTAAAGGGCTAGGGTTTAAGTACATAGAATGGGCCTAAAATAGGTTGGTTTGTATGGCATAATGTGTTTGATTGGGCTAGAGCCATTGTTTTGTGTCTTCAAGTGCATACAAGGCCTTCAAATTCGTCCATCCTCTTGGCTCCATGGATAAGCTATCCAATCCATGCCCAAAAATGCTCCAAATGGCCTCAAAATGCACTTTCTTGCTCCCTAGGCCCTTAGAACCTGAAAACACACAAAAGAAGCATAAAGGACTAAAATAACGAGAGAAACATAACGTAAATGCACGAGAACAAGCCATTTAAGTCGCATGAATATGCTCCTATCAAATACCCCCACACTTAGCTTTTGCTAGTCCTCGAGCAAAACAGAATAAAAACAAATAAACAAAACGACACTAAACACGTAAAACACAACCTAAACCTTCCAACAACCGTCTTAGGGATTTCCAATGCACATGACAAGTTAAAAATCATCATTCTCACAGATTTTAGTCATCTTCACATTTAAGTACATTCTTAATCATAGTCACCATATACTAGTTCACAATTAAGCATTTAAAACCATGTTTTGAATGTAGTAACATGCCTTAGAGAATTTGCTCAATTCCTTTCAAGATATGCACTCAATTTTTACTCAGATTTTCTAACTACACACCCTAATCTAGTCATATGTGAGAAGATTGATGTAAACATGAAAACGACACTCACATATATGTATCACAAAGAACGCAAATTCTGGAGTTAATAATCAAGTTTAGATATGATCTCATGAATGGAATGCTACTACTTAGACGCGAGAACCAGTGACACCATAAGCTCATACCAAGTTCAAACTCCACAAATTGAAATACACAACACTCAAGATAGAAGTCAAGGGTTGTAACGGGGCTTGGGGTATGTGGATAACAAAGAAGGGATATGGAAAACAAAGGTTCTTAAAGAAATAGTGAGCAAAGCAATTTTAATCAACTTAGAATTCACTTTTGAATGAAAACTCAACTTTTGAACAAAAAGGGAGAATTTAGACAATTTACGCTCAGAATTGTTGTTTTGGAACCTTTCTTCAATCACTTATTCTTTTCTCTTTTTTTTTTTTTTTTTTTTTTTTTTTTTTTTTTTTTTTTTTTGAATCTCAAAACAAAAACACTTAAACATTCTCTCCCCCACACTTATTTTCTTTCATAATGTAACTCAAAAGGAATTCAATTAAGTCATGCTCACTATCTTTTAAGAACAAGGGTAAGGACGGTCATATTCTAGGTTAGGTGAAGATAAAGTGGGTTAACAAAGAACATGGGTTAACATGGCTCAACGGGGGTAAAACTTACAACATATACGAAATATGGGAAGCGAGGCTATTTGGCTATGGTGGCAACTACACAACTTCATCTTGATATATGTTATGCAAATCAATAACATGCTTTGAATGAAATGGGCATGAGTTCTAGCATTTGGAACTATATGATGAAACGCCTTCTAAGTAGTAACCAAGCAAAGAATAATGAGATCATGCAACGATTTTAGAAAACAAGAAATCACAGATTATACTCTCCAAAGAACGTTATAGGCTCAAGTCTCTCAGGGTTGTAGCATTTGTTTGAGTTCCTTCCTTCAGGCATGTTACAAAAACTAATTTTTTTTTTTTTTTTTTTTTTTTTTTTTTTTTTTTTTTGATTGCATGTGAAGTTATACATTATAACCATAACCAAGCATATACCAAGAGTAAATCAAACTTTTCTCTATGTTAATAACTCTTTTTAACAGTCATGCAATTACAAACCAAATCCTTATCATTGTGTTGGAAGGTATCCTAAGACACAAACACACACACAAAAATAACTTTAAAACAACTCTTTTTGGGTTTTTCAAAACAATTTTTCAAATTTTTATGGGATTTTCGAATTTTTAAGACAAAACACACTAAAACAGTTTTAAAACAGTGAGAAACAACATGTGAAGTGATAGGTGATAAAATCCAACGAATTTGCATCAAATATACTTAGTTACCCCCCCACACTTAAATCAAACATTGTCCTCAATGTTTTAAGCATAGATTCACACAAAGCATAAGTAAATACACAAAAAGCACTTAAACATACTAAACATGGCATAATGTAATTAACAAAGAGAAGAGTTTAGAGACGCAAATCTGGTTATAGAGTGTAAATTCCATCTTCTCCTTGGTAATTGCATTGAGGCTTTTGATCTTTGTGATTCCACAGGCTTACTCTTGAACTGGTTTCTGCCCATCGTTGATTTTCCTTTGTGCTACTTCTTGAACTGGGCAGCAGGATGGTTCATTTGGTCTCCCCCGAAGGTCTGAGCATACCCTTTTGGTCTGTTTCTTTGTTCAATCTTTCCAATTCGTATTGAAAAGGGTTGGAGGATAACTCAGCCTATGTTTGTCTCCACATGCTTCAATGTATCATTTGCACTTGCCTTACTCGCTCCCCTTTGCAGAAGTGGTCCCTTCTCCGGAAGTGTATCAACCGTTGAAGATGACTACTCGAGAGCAACGCTAGGTAAGCAATCAGGAATAGATTCCAGGCAGTTGGCTCCAGAACGGAAGACTGACTCCAAGTGCCGGCTGATTGCTTGTTTTACTTTGCCATGCGAGTAAGAACAAGGACAAAGAAAAAGACAGGGAAAGAGCATGATATGAGATACTTTTGCTTTTGACCTTGATGATATGAGATACCTTTGCTTTTGAAGAAGCGGTGAATGAATCAGCACATGTATTTGTTGTGCTGTTTCCTCCTGGGTCATATGTACTCCAGGCATCTGGTATCATCTTTGGGGAAGAAGAAAGAATTGAGTCTTTCGAAAGGCTTTGCTGGGAGTACGCCCTCAGAGGTGAGGGAGAGTTGGGCATTTTTCTTCAGGTTTGCCCTACCATAAAAGACGAAGGTCGACATATATAGAGATAATATCAAGTGGTGGTACTTTTTACCTTTGTCGACAAACGTTTTGATCCCGCAAATCCGGCTTTTTGAAATAATGGCGCCTCATCGATCTCTGAACACGCCTCTTCGATTTCTGAGCAGGCGCCCCTTCGATTTCTGAGCAGGCGCCTCTTCGCTTTCTGAACGACACGTGGTAGTGCAGATGCGGCTCCTTTTGACAAAGCTGCACGCGTCTTCTGAAAAGCAGAGAAAGCGTCGCCGAACTTTGCGCTTGTCGGCTAAAGAGGTGTAGTTGCGATGATGGCCTCCACGTGTTTCTGAAAAGCCGAGAAAGCGTCGCCTAAATTACGCCGGAAAATCTGGCTCTTTGAATCGGGGGACGCGTCGCCTTGGCTTTTTATAAAGCTATCAAACACCACAACAAACACACTCTGCTGATTTCCCATTCTTGAAAATCGACTCCGGCCCTTTGAAATTTAACTCCATCCCTTCTCTTTGAACACTTTTGAAAAAAATGGCAAACTCATCGAACCTTAGCTTGGAATTGAGCCTTAGCAGTGATACGGGCGCGCCGCGTCAAGGTAACGTATGGCGCCCTTCTTTCTTTTCTTCTAACGGTCCTCTCACAGGTGAAGACTCCGTGATGCAGGACGCCACAACAGCTACAATAGTAGCTAGGAACCTCCTCACTCCGAAAGATAGTTGGCTGCTGTCAGGACGGTCCGATGAGTTGGCCGTTCAAGAGTCCCTCGCACTTAGTGTTCAGTGTGCGAGTTCTGTGTCCAACATGGGCCAACGCCTGCTTGCCCGCTCCCGTCAGGTGGAATCATTGATGGCAGAGGTGGAAAGTCTCAAGCAGGAGATCCAGCAGCTGAAGTATGAGAATAGAAGTTTGCACGTGCTTGCAAACAACTACTCGACGGGCATGAAGAGGAAGCTTGATGAGCTGCAAGAGTCTGAAGGTCGGATTCACAGTGACCGTCAAAGGTTCTCGTCTTTCCTCCAGAGGCACCTTTTTCCTGGCTCATCCAGTGCTTGGCCAAGTATTGAGGCCTGGAATGCTCTATCTTCGATGCCTCCCGCTCCGATGCCTTCTGTTCCTACGCCTTCTGCTCCGATGCCTTCTGTTCCGATGCCTTCTGTTCCTACGCCTTCCGCTTCAAGAGTAAAGCCACGTAGTGGGGCCTCAAGCAAACAACCTTTGTGAAGCACCATCTTTCTTTGTTTAGCAGTGCCTATCAATAAATCAAACATTTTCTCAATGTTACAATCATAGACTCACACAATAAACAAACAAACAATAACAACTAAACAACCTAACAAGGCAGAAACGAAATAGCAACAATTTTTTTTTTTTTTTTTTTTTTTTTTTTTTTTATCAAATTTTCGGAGTTTTATACCAAGACACTATAAAACACACTAAAACACTCTAAAAACGCTTAAAACAGCAAGAAACAACATTCTAAGTGAAAGGAGAATAAATCCCACGAAATTCATGCAAATACAAATTGTTTACCCCCCCACACTTAAATCAAACTTTGTCCTCAATGTTTTAAGCAGAAAGTCACAATAGAGCAAGCAAATAAACAAATACGAGAAAGAAAGCAAAGTAAAGGCAGTAAAGAAAAAGAAAGGAATAAAAATAAGTCTCTTAAAGGGGTTTCCAAGTTCTTCTCTATTCGGATGCATGGGTTGCCTCCCACGAAGCGTTTTCTTTTACGTCTTGCAGCCGGACGGTACCTCCGTTTAAGCTTGACTAGGTTCCACGGCATGGAGGGGTACCTCCTCCACGACATGCTCCTCAAACATCTCGTAATAGGGCTTCAATCGATGCCCATTCACTTTGAATTCTTGCTGCGTCCTTGAACTTTTGATTTGCACTGCACCATGAGGGAAAACATTAGTAACAACAAACGGGCCAATCCATTTAGAACGCAACTTACTAGGAAACAAACGTAGGCGAGAGTTAAAAAGTAACACTTTCTGCCCAACTGTGAAGGTCTTGGTTCGAATCATTTTATCATGGAATGCTTTGGTCTTGGCTTTGTACATCCGGGCATTCTCATAGGCTTCATTCCGAATCTCCTCAAGTTCATTCAATTGGAGCTTCCTATGAACTCCCGCTGCATCTATGTCCATGTTGAAAATCTTCACGGCCCAATGTGCCTTGTGCTCTAACTCTACAGGCAAATGACATGGCTTACCATAGACGAGCCGAAAAGGTGACATCCCAATGGGTGTTTTGTATGCCGTACGATATGCCCACAGTGCATCATCTAAACGTAAGCTCCAATCCTTCCTTGTTGGTCCAACGGTCTTCTCCAAAATTTGTTTTATTTCTCGGTTAGACACCTCGGCTTGGCCATTTGTTTGAGGATGGTAAGGTGTGGAGACCTTATGGTTGACATGGTACTTTTTTAGCAACGCCTCAATGGTCCGATTGCAAAAGTGAGACCCTCCATCACTTATGATTACTCTCGGCATTCCAAACCTAGCAAAAATGTTAGTTTTCACGAAATCTGCAACCACCTTAGAATCGTTAGTACGGGTGGCTTTTGCTTCCACCCATTTAGAAACATAATCAACGGCTAGCAAGATATAAGTGAAACCATAAGATGGAGGGAAAGGGCCCATGAAATCAATGCCCCAAACATCAAAAATTTCAACATTAAAGACAGGGGTTTGCGGCATTTGGTCCTTGGTACCTATGTTACCCATTCGTTGGCAACGATCACAAGACATACAAAAGGTTCTAGCATCCCTAAATATAGTCGGCCAATAAAAACCACACTCTAGAACCTTGAGGGCAGTGCGTTGTGTGCCAAAATGACCACCACATGCATATGCGTGACAAAAGCTTAGAATTGAGTGAAATTCAGAATCATGCACACATCTACGTACAATTTGATCCGAGCAATACTTCCACAAATAAGGGTCATCCCAAACATAGAAACGTGCATCATTTTTAAGCTTATCACGTTGGTGCTTGTTTAGTTCATTTGGAATTTGTTTAGTCACCAAGTAATTCACTAAATCTGCATACCATGGTTCACTTACCTCAATGGATAGCAGCTGCTCATCGGGAAAAGTTTCAGGGATAGGTACGGCATGTTCATGCTCCTCGTGGATCATTCGGCTTAAATGGTTAGCCACTACATTCTCGCTTCCTTTCTTATCCCGGATTTCAATATCAAATTCTTGAAGAAGAAGAATCCAACGGATAAGCCTCGGCTTTGCTTCCTTTTTCGTGAGCAAGTACCTCAAAGCTGCATGATCAGAATAAACGATTACTTTAGTACCAATTAAATATGAACGGAATTTATCTAAAGCAAAAACCACAGCTAGAAGTTCTTTTTCCGTCGTGGAGTAGTTCAATTGGGCATCATTGAGAGTCCGAGAGGCATAGTATATGACATGCGGCCGCTTGTCTCTTCTTTGTCCTAGAACAGCTCCTAATGCATAGTCGGATGCATCGCACATGAGCTCGAACGGGAGGCTCCAATCTGGAGGTACAATAATGGGGGCCGAGACTAGCTTCTCCTTGAGTTGGTTAAATGCCGAATTACACTCTTCATCAAACTTGAATGGCACATCTTTTTGAAGCAATCGGCAAAGAGGGTTGGACATCTTGGAGAAGTCCTTGATAAAACGCCTATAGAACCCTGCATGGCCAAGAAACGAACGTACCTCTCTAACCGAAGTAGGAGAGGGTAAGTGACGTACAAGGTCTATTTTCGATTTATCTACTGCAATTCCTTTTTCTGAAACAATATGTCCTAAAACTATACCTTGGTTCACCATCAAGTGACATTTCTCCCAATTCAAGACAAGGTTAGTTTCAACACATCGTTTCAAAATTAAGGTCAGATTATCCAAGCAATTATCAAATGAACTCCCAAATACACTGAAATCATCCATGAAAACCTCAATGATCTTTTCAACAAAATCGGAAAATATACTTACCATACACCTTTGGAAAGTGGCCGGTGCGTTGCATAAGCCAAATGGCATGCGACGATAAGCAAATGTTCCAAAGGGACATGTGAATGTGGTCTTCTCTTGATCATCCGGGGCTATCACAATTTGGTTATATCCAGAGTATCCATCAAGAAAACAGTAAAAAGCATGACCGGCTAACCTTTCGAGCATCTGGTCGATGAATGGCAAAGGAAAGTGATCTTTCCTAGTCATGGCATTTAGCTTCCGGTAATCGATACATACCCGCCATCCAGTCTGAATGCGTGTAGGCACGAGCTCATTCTCATCATTCTTGATAACAGTTACTCCGGACTTCTTGGGAACAACTTGAACTGGAGAGACCCAACGGCTATCGGAGATAGGGTAGATCACTCCGCAATCCAAAAGCTTGATTATTTCCTTCTTCACCACTTCCATCATCGGAGGGTTGAGACGGCGTTGAGCCTCTCGAGTTGGTTTAGCCCCCTCCTCAAGAAGTATACGGTGCATGCATGTGGTAGGGCTTATTCCTTTAATGTCGGCCAAAGTCCACCCTATGGCCGTTTTGTGCTCTCGCAGCACCCTCACAAGCTTCTCCTCCTCCATTGCCGTGAGACTTGATGAAATGATGACGGGCAATGTTTCGCCTTTTCCCAAAAACACATACTTCAAATGGTCCGGCAACGGCTTAAGTTCAAGCGATGGTGCCTGAACAACAGAAGGTAGCATCTTAGTGGAAACTGAATTTGAAAGTGAGAGTGGAACCTTACCATATTGTTGTGGCAATGACTCAAGGGCTGCCACAACCTCAATTATTTCTTCACTAGAACCCATTGCAAAGAATTCCTCCTCCTTGCCGTGGCCTTGCATTGGCCCAAATCCTTCATTTTTGCGCTCTATGGCCTTAGTGATGGTTGTTTCCAGGGCGTCCTCGTTCAATTCTTCAAGGTATACCTGCGCCAAAGAATCGATAACATCAATGGAAAAACAAGAATGGTCATCAACGGGATATCTCATAGTTTCAGAAATATTAAAATCAATCACTTCCCCATCGAATTCCATTGTCAAGGTGCCTTTGTATACATCAATCTTCGTTCGGGCCGTCTTCATGAATGGCCTACCAAGGAGAATCGGCAAAGATGTAGAATGGGCTGAATCCTCCATGTCTAGGACGTAGAAATCAGCCGGAAAAATTAAATGGTTCACCTGCACAAGCACATCCTCCAAAACTCCTTTTGGATACGCGTTAGAACGATCAGCCAATTGTATAATTACACCATCTTGCTTTAATTCACCCAAATTCATAGATGCATAAATAGAATAAGGCATGACATTTATGGATGCACCTAAATCAAGCATGGCATGTTCAAAACGATTATGTCCAATTACACAAGGAATCGTGAAACTACCGGGGTCTTTGCACTTGGTAGGCAGTTTACGTTGCAAAATAGCGGACACATTCTCGCTTACCTTCACTACCTCTTTGTTTGCCCTTCTTCTCTTTGTATTGCATAGGTCCTTGAGGAATTTAGCATACTTTGGAACCTGTTTGATTGCATCGAGAAGCGGTATGTTCACTTGCACTTTCCGGAACGTTTCAAGAATGTCCTTCTCGCTTTCTTCCTTTTTTTCTTGCATGAACCTGCGAGGAAAAGGTACATTGGGCAGATTAGGACGTGGAGTACATGAATTTGAACTTAAATTACCTGATTTGGCCGAGTTAGGGTGATCTGCCTCAGGTTGTGTCGTCTCTTCATCTACTTTCTGGGCAGATTTGGGATTGTTTGGCTCGGTCCCAACTTCTTTTCCACCCCTTAAGGTGATGGCCTTGGCGGATTCGAATCCTCCCTTTGGATTGACTGTGGTTGAGCTAGGAAGCTTTCCTTGCTCTCTAATCTGTCCAAGGAACTCAGAAATCTGCCCTATTTGTTTCTTCATATCCGTCATCTCCTTCTCGTTATTTGCTATCCGGTTGTTTTGATTTTGCAACCCCTGCGAAATAGAGGTTAGTAATTGCATAGCTTGATCACTTTCCAAGGACGTACCTGAATGAGATGATGTCGAAGGTTGTTGGGGTGCATACGGCTTGGAATAAAAACCAGGGGGGTTTGGCCTAAATCCTCCTTGTTGGGCAGCTTGTTGTGGCTCCCTCCATTTGAAGTTTGGATGGTCCCTCCATCCGGCATTGTAAGTGTTCGAGTATGGGTTGTTTTGATTTTGTCCTTGGAAACCAATTGCATTGGCAGATTCCCACCCACCATTCTCGATTAGTTGAGGGCACTTGTCGGATGGATGCCCTGGACTTGAGCACACGCCACAAACTTGGTGTTCTTGTGCTTTTGGACTAATCACAACCTGAGAAACAAGAGAAGTAAGATTAGCAAGTTGTGATTGAATTTCAGAAATAGCACTCACCTCATTTACACTTTGTTGCCATGGGCTTCCCTTTGGCCCACTCCTTCATATTGTTGAGCGTTGAGCGCTCGGTTGGCTATGAGAATCTTGGCATCCCTTGGTGTTTTGTCCACCAATGCTCCTCCCGCTGATGCATCAACCATTTGACGTTCGATAGGAAGGAGGCCCTCATAGAAATATTGAAGGAGAAGTTCCTCCTTCATTTGATGTTGAGGACATGAAGCTACAAGGCCCTTGAAGCGCTCATAATAAGCCGGGAATGTCTCACCATGATTCTGTTGAATACCACTAATTTTCTTCCGTAGGAGAATCACTCTCGAAGTAGGGAAGAATTTCTCCAAGAAAGCACGCTTCATACTCTCCCACGAAGTCACAGTTCCCGGGGCTAGTTCGTAGAGCCAATCTTTGGCCTTGTCCATAAGTGAAAATGGAAAGGCCTTCATCTTCAATATACTCCCATCCACATTGACGGGGGTCATGCTCGAACAAACCACCTCGAACTCCTTCAAGTGTTTGTTGGGGTCTTCCATAGACAAGCCATGGAACTTCGGAATATGGTGTAACAAACTGGATTTGAGTTCAAATTCCTCAGTCTTCCCCTCTGCAGCCGTGGGGTATTGGATACAAAGAGGCAATGCATTATCCAAACCCGAGGCCGAAAGCTCCTTGATGGTTCTATTATCTGCTGCCATGGCTTGTTCTTCTTCAAAAATCTGATCCGTGGGCTTTTCTTCTACACCTACTTCGTCTTCTTCAAGCCCAGGTTGTGGTGGAGGTTGTGGTGGCTCTTGTTGACTCCTCGTTCTCCTCAAAGTGCGTTCAAAATCACCGTCAAAGTCGGAGATGTTCTCTATAATAGGCCGAGAGCGACGAGTCATACACAGTACCTAAAAAACAAGGAAACAAACAAACTAAGAATCTGAAAGAAGAATGCACGAAAAACTAAAAAAATATAAAAATAAAGACAAAGGATTAGCAAAGTTGCTAATCCCCGGCAACGGCGCCAAAATTTGATGCGAGATTTACTTGACACTCAAATTAAACCCTCGTTTGACAATTGTAGTAGAATGGATAAGTGAGGGATCGTTCTAGACCGGGGATTAGGAGGGCTTGCTAAAACCTTCTAAATTGACTTTAAAACATAAAAACTAAATTAAAATACTCTTAACAAGACTACTATGACTCAGAATGGCTTTGAAAAAACTCAAATTGTCTAAAACAATCAAATTGACTCAAATAGAAGCTAGAACTTGATTTAGACGAATTTGCAAGTGTTTATGACTCCAAAAGCTTAAAGATACAAAAATAAAACAAATACGAATGATTAAGACTTAACAAAATAGGGGGGGGGGGGGAAATTGTGGTTGGACGCTATTAAATTAAATGGACAGAATATAATTAAAGGCAAAATGTAAATATGAATGCGATGAAAAATATGGATGATGGAATAGCTAAGGGGTTCTTCTCCACACATGTTACACTTGCAATACAAGATTGATTTTCGGTTGGTCTTTCGATAAATTATGAAACTCAATGCTCCAAGTTAATTAGGTCCGCTTACATTAACTTTCAGATTTCCCTAGATTCGTTGGATTGAATGGAATACGCATTACAACCAATTTATTCTTAATCAAAGTCCCTAACTATGGAATACGCATGATAGAGACATTCAACAAAGATCATTAAGTTCAACGGAAATCATAAACATTGACGAGGCATTCGTTACTATGGAATACGCATGAAACTTATGCCAAGAATTCGTTTAACGCGATTGTTTATAAGCAACCTCCACTACTTGTGAATATAAGTTCGTAACTATTAGGTGAAACTCACTTATATTCTAGCGTCATATTCATTCAAATGGTTAAACAAATTGAATCCACAACTTATAAAATTCCAACCAAAAGTAATCAATTCATATTGCAAGCATAAACATGTATTTTGAATCACCCCCTAGCTAAAGGGGGTTTAGTTCCTCATAACTTTGAAATCAAAGAAACACCTAAACATTCCAACAACTCAAACGTGAATTGTACGAACGTTTAGGCACTCTTCTCTTCCATTCTCATACGTACAAAACAAAGAGAATTAAATTTAAACTTTGAAATCAAAGAAACACCTAAACATTCCAACAACTCAAACTTGAATTGTATGAACGTTTAGGCACTCTTTTCTTTCTCGTTGTTGTAGCACAAGGTCTAAGGTGAGCTTTGGGGATTATGTGAAGTGTTTTGGAGGGATGGGAAGTGGTTGGATAGTGGCTGCAATGAAGGAGAAAAACTGCACAGAAAATGGAAGGGGAATTGCGGCAATGGATGTGTATTTGTGTTGTGTGAAGTGTTGTGAATGGAAATATGAGATATGAATTAAATGAATGAATGCAAGGGTATTTATAGGAGTAGTGGAGGGAACATATGGCTGTTTGTTTAAGATGCAAGTGGCTAATTAATGATGGAAAAGTATGTGATTGAATTAAAGGATGCAAAGTGAATGAATCATGAATCATTGTGGATGAAAGGTGGAAGTGCATGTGTTGATGACTATGTTAGTGGGTGGAAATCTGAAAATGGCATATAGGAATGGGAGCTCACGGTTTGAATGTGTAAAGTGTGTGTGAATGCATGTGAAGATGCAATAAATAATGCATGTAGGGTTAGGAAATAATGAAGAAATGCATGTGAGATGTTTGGAAAGGAAATGGGAACCCACGGCAATGAAGTTGTTTTGTGTTGTGAATTATGATGAATGCATGTGAGTTAAAGAGGGAGAATGTGGTGAAATGATGAAGTAGGAAGGTGGAAATGCATGTGAGATGTTTGGAAAGGAATAAAGAATGAATGGTGGAAATGTGAGTGAATGATGTGCATGTGTGAGAATGCATGTGGAATTAAGAGGAGTATGGAAGTGAAATAAATGAATGATATGTTAAGTGATAAGTGAATGATATGTGGTGAGTGATAAGTGAATGGTTTGATAAGTGATAAATGAATTAGTTTAAAGGGCTAGGGTTTAAGTACATAGAATGGGCCTAAAATAGGTTGGTTTGTATGGCATAATGTGTTTGATTGGGCTAGAGCCATTGTTTTGTGTCTTCAAGTGCATACAAGGCCTTCAAATTCGTCCATCCTCTTGGCTCCATGGATAAGCTATCCAATCCATGCCCAAAAATGCTCCAAATGGCCTCAAAATGCACTTTCTTGCTCCCTAGGCCCTTAGAACCTGAAAACACACAAAAGAAGCATAAAGGACTAAAATAACGAGAGAAACATAACGTAAATGCACGAGAACAAGCCATTTAAGTCGCATGAATATGCTCCTATCAGCCCTTCAAATCTCTAGCATTCGGTTCCCCAACGTTGAACTACCTCCAACAACGACCTCCCAACGCCCCCCTGCTGCAGCATCTACGACCTCCTAGCCCCCTGCCCCAGCAGCTACGACCTCCCAGCCCCCTAACGCATCAGCAGCACCACCAGCAGGCAATTGTGACATGGACAACCACCTATTTTGGTTTTGTTTTCAAATTTAAAAAAAAACAATTCCTTTGTATGTACATTTTCAATAATTTTTTTAATTCAATATTCTTCTTTACATTTTATGTTTTCAATTTCATTAAATTAATTTATACATAAAACAATATTATCAACATTTAAAAGGAAAAAATAATAAATAAATAAAAATTATTTTAAAATTTAATTTTAAAATCTTACTGATACGGTCTCTATGTCCGTCGAGCAAGGGTTTGGGGGTCGAACCCCAATTTCTTCACTCGGAGTATCACATGCAACGAACACTCATTCGTCGCTCTTCATTTCGTGCAACGACCACCAATTCTGTCACGCAACATTCGTAAAATGAAGCACTTTCCTCTGTTGCATCACGAGCTTTGCACGACGTTCTATTCGTCGTCCAATGTTTTCGACGACGTATTTGCCTCTGCGTGACGGATTTCCCTTCGTCACCTAAGCAATTATGCTTAGTTGTGATCCCTTCCTAATTTTCCAGTTCTTAACAAATTGTTGTGTCAAAGTGTCTTCAACTGAATATATCTTCTTTAGAATCTTAGTTCCATAATGTTATTGCTTTTAAAAAGATTCATGGCTACAATTTGATTATTTTGCTATTACTTAAGGTTTTTTCTTTTTTTGGTTTTGTCGTCACACATGTTACCATTTATATTATTTTTGCAGATATTATTGTGGTACTACTGTTAACCAAAACTGAGGAAATAGCGTAGGATATAATTATTGTATAATAAGCAAGATTCTAAAAAACGTTAGGCACTAGTCGGGCGGTGGACTAGCGCCTAGCGCCTAGGCAGCCTAGGCGGATTTACATAAATTTACACTATATGTTATAAAATATGAGTATATGTGTATAATTTTAGGACTTTTTTTCTAATTTTATACAAAGAATAGTGGGCTTAGTTTGTTTTTTCTTTGAACAAAACAGTGGGCCACAAAATGGATCGAACTTGAAAGAAAAGCCATTTTTTTCAATTAAACCGATAGCTTTTCTACAACCTTTCTCGATTTCTCCAATGCTGGTCCCAATCAACCATCACTTGTTTAGTGGCTCTAGGCTAGCATTTATTATCAACAGATCTCCTTCTCTTATTTCTCTATCTGCAAAGAGATCCCCTTCTCTCTTCAGTTATGCCTTTCTTTTCCTCCCTTTTTCAGTTTTTCTTTCGACTCTCTCTCTCTCTCTTCTTCAACAGAACGGACAGATCTCTTCAACAGATCCCCTTTTCTCTCTGCAATAAAACCCAACGGATGGATTATGTGTATTGTTCATCCATGTATATTCTCAATCTACTTGGGTTCATCAATTAATGTTGGGTGCAAGAGCGCAGGTTTGAAGATTTAGGTTGTGGGTGGTGGATCGTGTGAATGCGAGGGGAGATTTGCAAAGAGAATCAGTTGCATCGACCGCTACCTAGCACCGCCTTGAGCACATAGAGACGCCTAGGCGGACGCCTAACCTGAATGATTTAGCCCAAATCGGATCCGGACTCCACCGCCAAGCGCCGATTTTTAGAACACTGATAATAAGTACTTCTCTATAACCACTACACATATACATATAGCATTATTTAAAAACTAAATCATTGCGTTTTCAAGCTTTTATTTTTTTGATAAATTAAAATGCTCTCCCGACAAAGCTAATTTTATCGGTAGAGAAAAATTGTGCAACCAAACTGTGTGTCAACAAAGGATAAGGATCCCATCTAGATTCAAATGATGGGAATCCTATGGATCTTTTCATCATAGCCATTCATTGTATATCGTGCGATCATAAATCATTTGAATTTTATTATTTAAAATTAAACACAAATAATACCTGACAAAAACTGACCGCATGATATACAATAAATAGCTAGGATGTGAGGATCCCTAAGATCCCCACCATTTGGATCCAGATGGGATCCTCACCTGTCGACAAACACATCTTGTTGGCTATAAGGTACATTTCGAAGGCTTCTAAATCATTTTTTCACGAATTGTCAGGGATTAAGAATGGGGACAAAATATGTTTTGTCAGGAAAGAACCACTCAATACAGAAATGGCCAACAAATTTTTTCGTCCGGAAAGACTCTTAAGTTTAGACTAGAGAAGTTATATAAGTTATATAAGTTCTTGGTTGATGAGTCGATATCATTAACTAGAGAAGTTATATAAGTTCTTGGTTGATGAGGTCATGAATAGGGAGGGTGCTCAAACCAAACTAAATTCAAAGGTAAAAATCATTTTTTGACGAATTGTCAAGGATTTGTCGGGAAAGAACCACTCGATACATAAATGGTCAACAAATTTTTTCGTCCGAAAAGACTCTAAGTTTAGACTTTTATCGACAAACTAATTTTGTTGCTGAAGTTAAAAAAAAAAAAAAAAATCTTTTAAATGAGTCGATATCATTAACTAGATAAGTTATATATATGTTCTTGGTTGATGAGGTCCTGAATAACAGTGGAAGGGTGCTCAAACCAAACTAAATTCGAAGCAACAGACAAAGCTAACCTTGCCAAACGATGGGCAATTCCATTATTTTTTACGCGAAACAAAAACAAACTTACTAGCAGTAAACGAAGCTGCACTATAAAGGACATCCCCGGCAAGCAAATCCGTAGTGTACCCACTATCCACACAAGTAGTGATGATGGATATAGCTTGGGAACAGTCATTCTCAAAACGAACTCGATGATAACCCAACTGTGAGGCCAATCTCAACGCATGGAGCACCGCTTGCATCTCGACATGGAGCGCGGATGAGAGTGCTGGGATCTTCCATGCTCCTGCCCCCACGAAACCCCCTCGAGCATCTCTCAACACTACTCTTGCCCCACCAACCTTCTCTTGCAAATTTGTCGCACTGAACCCAACCATCCTCCATTATTTCTATTAGTAGATTAAATTATATAACGACAACATAACGATGATATAATCAACACTGCGACGAAATGTCAAAATAAGTTTATTACAGGTGTCAAGGCACAGGGCAGCAAGGTAAGGTAACTACTTTTGGTTGATGAAGGATCCAAATCTTTTCACCAAGTCCGCAGCATTCTCACAGTCCGAATTGAACAAGTGAAACACATGTCCTTCACCATGCTCCACCACGTCGACACTCCCTCCCCACTCACTCTTTTTCAGGTCCTCATAGTACAGCTGGCCCGCCCCTCTCAGATGGTCTCCCGCCGCGAAAAATATCAACATCTTCCCGCACGCTAGCCTTTTGAAATCCTCTTGGGGCGGCCTCAGCCTACGATCCTCCAACCCACCGTTCTCCGGACATATGTACAGAAACATTTGGTCGTCCTCCTCCAAGCCCCCAAAGAACGGATGCACCAGCACAACTCCACCAATCTTCAAATCCGGTTGCCCGATGGACCCGACCCGGACAGCCAAATAGTGCGACAAATTTGCTCCACAGCTGTCCCCGCCTATAAGCAACCGGTCAAAGTCAGCGTACTTGTTTAACCACGACTCGGTTCCATCCCCACTACCGTGGGACGCGAGCCATTTGAGCGCCGCCCATGAGTCTTCATAGCAAGCGGGTACGGGGCGATCCGGGAACAACCCGTATTCGACGGACACTACGATTGCATGGGCTTCAGCTGCCAATCGGCCGACGAAGTTGTGATAAATAGGAGAGAAGGCAGACTCGAAGATAAACCCACCGCCGTGGAGGTAGAGGAGAACGGGGAGCTTTTGGGCCGGGTCGTGGATCTTGGGAAGGAAGATACGGGCAGAAACGGCGGGTTCGGGTTGAATTGTGACGTCCTTGGATTGGACACCAGTGACTGCGTCAGTCGAAGGGGGGACCTTTTGTGTCTTGTAGAATATTTCTATGCGACCGTCTTTGTACACCCGGAAGAAGCGAAATTCACGAGCAATCTCGTCGTTGATTGGCTCCATCTTGGATAAGAGGAGGTTACAGAAGCTAAAAATTTTAGATTTTAACCTAAGGTTGATGATTTGAGAGAGTGATGGGATAATGGGAGGGAGAGACTAAGACAAAATTGTGGGGTTTAAAAAGGAAATGGTGCAACTTGCACATAAAGTGGTAGTCCTTGTTCAAAAAATAGTGGTTAGATCGTCCAAAGTTTGGGTTGTTGGGAATCTTTTGTGTTTCTCATTGTGTTTAACAAACGATATTATCTACATTAAGAAAAAATTGTGATATTAATTTCACAATAAGCTAGTAATAATGTAATTTAAATTCGTCTTTTTAATGACAATCGAACTTAAGATCTCTCACTTGCAAGTAAAAAACAATGGTAATTATTACAAGGTAACTGCATTATTTTTTAGCTAATCATAAAGATGAATGCCGGCAATCTTTTCATTTTACCTTATCCTTATGAAGTTCCAAAAGCATTCAAATAGTCTATTTTTCAAGCCACCCTTTAAAGATAAGTTATGCCAAAAAGTAATGAAATTTGAAATTGTTTAGTTAGTCAATGGTTAGACAATAAATAGACGAACGATGTTGTTCAGTTAAACATTGAAAGTTCGACAATGTTAATCAAGTACATAAATGATTTTCTAATTCGGTTGGTTTTTAGCAGAGTTGATTTTTTTAAAATAACGTAGAAAAAATAAACAATTTCGATTATGTACAACATTACAAGATGAGAAGAAAAACCATAAATGTAGAATAGAAGGTCCGACTAAGGGCTGGTTTGGTATTGCTGTGCTTTGAAAAAAAACTGCTTCTGCTGTGAGAATAAGCAGCTGTGAAATAAAGCAGCAGAGTGTTTGGTAAACTTTTTTGTAAAAGTGCTTTTGAAAAAAAAAAGCAATATTAGAATGTTTAGTAAACTTTTATGTAAAACAGATGTGAAAAAAAGCTGGTTTTTCAAAGCTGGGTTTTGCAGCTTCTTGTTTTTGGCTTTTTTTCACCCAAAACTGTGAAAAAAAGCTGAAGCTGAGTGTTTACCAAACACAAAAAAAGCTCCCAGCTTTTTTTGATTGCAGCTTCTTTCAGAATCACCTCAGTACCAAACCAGGTCTAAGAAGGTTTAGCATCTAGTCTTGTAATTGGCAATAGTGTTCATAATTCGATATAAACTACGGATTTGTATTAGTTAATTATATATGTTCTGTCCTGGCCAAAAGAAACAACAACAACCAAAAAAAGTGAAGAAAAAACTGAAATTAATGGTGTCTATCAGTTCAAGTTGGCGAGTTAACAAAAGGGTATATTCACACACCATTTTTTTACTTCTTACACCCCCCTTATAAATTTCTGTCAATTTTTTTAGTACATCAATATTTTTACAATAAGAGGAGGCGAAATTTGGCTAAGCCACACAATAGGCAGCCTAATTTAGTATCAAATTCGTCATCCACGAAATTCAAACCTCAGACATCTCTCACTTCTAAGTAAAGAGGAATACTACTAGACCGTAGTACTGAGTGACTATTAATTTTTATCATTTGATTTTCTTCAATTTATTCAATCCGACAGCTAGAAATTAAGAGGATATGTGAAAAATAAAAAATGATATGTTGATAGCACACCCCTAACAAAAGAGTGAATCCTACAACACGTGTTTGCCGAAGCCAACATAGTACTATGAGTAAATGAGTCTGTTGATATGAGAAATCACTTTCATTATCTTTGTTTTAGTTCTGTACTAAACCACCAAGATAGGCAATTAGCTGCTTTTGATTATTTAATTACTAGGAAAATAAAACATTGAAAAATTAAAAATTAATAAGATACCATGTGAACAAGATGAGAAGAAAAACCATAAATGTAGAATAGAAGGTCCGACTAAGAAGGTTTAGCATCTAGTCTTGTAATTGGCAATAGTGTTCATAATTCGATATAAACTACGGATTTGTATTAGTTAATTATATATGTTCTATCCTGGCCAAAAGAAACAACAACAACCAAAAAAAGTGAAGAAAAAACTGAAATTAATGGTGTCTATCAGTTCAAGTTGGCGAGTTAACAAAAGGGTATATCCACACACCATTTTTTACTTCTTACACCCCCTTATATATTTCTGTCAAATTTTTTAGTACATGAATATTTTTACAATAAGGGAAGGGGAAATTCGGCTAAGCCACACAATAGGTAGCCTAATTTAGTATCAAATTCGTCATGAACGAAATTCTAACCTCAGACCTCTCTCACTTCTAAGTAAAGAGGAATACTACTAGACCGTAATACTGAGTGACTATTAATTTTTATCATTTGATTTTCTTCAATTTATTCAATCCGACAGATAGAAATTAAGAGGATATGTGAAAAATAAAAAATGAAATGTTGATAGCACACCCCTAACAAAAGAGTGAGTCCTACAACACGTGTTTGCCGAAGCCAACATAGTACTATGAGTAAATGAGTCTGTTGATATGAGAAATCACTTTCATTATCTTTGTTTTAGTTCTGTACTAAACTGACACACCCCAGTCGAGACCAGGACGTGCTGGCCGTCACGTGAAAGTGACGTAGCCATGTGCACAGTGCGGAAGCTAATAAAATAATAGTGGAAATAGTAATACGAATAAATAAAAACTGATTTTACAATAAGTAATAATAAGTGCGACGCCTAGTTCAGAGCATAAGCCTAAAGCAGTCCAAATAAAAATGATGCGACAACAGTGCACCCGAAGGTGGCCCTACGTTGGTGAGGGTCTATCAGAAATGCCGGGAAGCCTTCTGGGAAACCACCGAACCTGCTAACCAACTAGAACCTGGAGGGGCGCAAAACAAAAGCGTGAGTGGGCAAAAACAAAGCTTTTCGAAAACCATTTAATAAATACGTTTTAACCCCTCACCGTAAAACCTGTATACTTCCCAGAAAATAGATATACGTAATATATATACACCAATCATGCTCAAGAATATGCCATGCCCAAACCTCATAATGAAATGCAAGTGCTCAGGTGTAAATCATATCGATAACATGTAATCTGGCAGCCGGAGTCACCTAACGTGACCTGTACGGCTGCATCTAGAGCTCAAATCTCAATCTCAATAACTAAACCTGCACACCAGTCGGAACCACCTAAAGTGGTCTGTACGACAGGCCTGGGTGTAATACATATATACGCTCTAGTGCTATGATCACGTGAAGGCTGGGCGAATAATCGCGGGTCACCTACGAGTCGGAAGCACCTAAAGTGGTCTGTACGACAGGACTGTGCACCTAACTTGGATCCAAGCTGAGCGTGTGGTGCGGGAGGTGAACATCACGTGAAGGACTATGCCCAACTCTGGGCGGGAGCACTAACACCGGGGGTGCAGGTTATGAGCTCTCTAAGCATCTCGAATCACTACTGAAAGTAAACATGCATAACACCTACCTGGCACTTACCTGTGCGTCCACAGCACCAATACATGCACATATATAAATGCAGTAACCATGCATAACCAACGGCAATATAATATATGGCATATAGCGAATAAACAATTTAAATCATTTTCTGGGAAAATATAAGTATATAGGTATATACGGAAAACCAAAAGCCCACTCACTGGTACGTGGAAGGGTCGTAGCCCCCCTGCCTCGAGTGACCACGCTCGTCCTCGGGATAGGTATCACCTATATGCGAAACAACTACAAAAACGTCAATTTAAAAGCACAAAACCAACCTTTAGAAATAACTTCTCATACAATGCTCAAATGGGGTGTATGAATACACCAACGTGACCTACTCAACCTCAGGAACATCCCCATATTTTTTAGAAAAATTTTCCACCGCCGCACGCGCCCCCACGCGTCGGCCACGCGCAGGCACGTGCCTGGCACGCTGACGGCGTCAACTGACGCCGTAGGGAATATTCCGTCAGTTTTGATAGATTCCGTTAACGACGTCAGGAATATTCCGACAGACTTGACTGAATATTCCGTCTCCTTCTCCGGCAAGCCTCCGGCGCCGTCGCCAGCGCCGGAAAACTGGAAAATTTTCAAACGTTTATATCTTCTTCGTTTTTCACCCAAATTTCACAAAATTGGTACCAAAATGAAGCTTAGAACTAGAGGAACACATTCATACCACTTTCAAGTGCTAAAAACCACAAAATCTCACCTGCAAAATCACCCCAACTCCGGCCAACTTCGAAACTAGTGATTCCGACGTCCAAAACCTTCAAACGAACCACCCCGAGCCTCCTAGGGACCTCACCAAGCTACCTACAAGCTTGAAATTCCCTAAAACGTGAGAAATCACGTGTCCATGAACAGTACTCGAAATCGGAAGTTGTGGATTCGACGTGAAAACGATGATGTTCTTACTTGAAAATGGTATGGTTGGACTCCTACAAGCCTCACGAGCTCGAATATGGTCTTGGTTTCCACGATCTGTGAAGGTTTAATGGAATTTGGGTGTGGTCCGTACGTTTCAAGAAGAAAGGGAAGGGAAAGGGGACACGGGACAGTGCAGGGAAAATAGGAAAATGGTGAGGGTGAGTGTGTGGTGCAAAACCAGCCACACCAAGCCAAAAAGAACAACTACACAACGAAAAATCACGCTAGGAGCAAAATCATCTTTTCACGCGTACGTTTTTAAATTTCTTGGGCGATGCTGTCCCGGGGCATAAAGAGCTGCATCGCCCTGATAATCGAGCTGTGCTGGCCGACACCTGGACGGTGACGAAGCCATAAAATGTGATGGAGTGTAGAAAAAGTGAATAAATTTGAATCTAAAAGTGTCTAAGTACCAGAGTGCGCTATGAGTGGGAGCGAACCCATTTCACACGCGATGTCAGAGCATAAGTAAGGTACAGTAGTGTGGGTAAGAATCATACCCTCAGAAATATCCATCAATACTAAGATTCGTCACAGATTCTTGTCGATACAAACTCGGCAGCTAAAACCTGGAGGGCACCAAACAGAAGGTGTGAGTAAGCAATAAAACCAAGCTTCCCAAAGTTATTACCTCTCTAAAAGTAATGCCCCTAAATGTAAAACCCGTATCGTTTTCCATAAGACAGTACAACATATATACATATAAAAGTAATGCCCCTAAATGCTCGCCGGAGAAGGAGACGGAATATTCCTGACGCCGTTAACGGAATCTGTCAAAACTGACGAAATATTCCCTACGGCGTCAGTTGGCGCCGTTAGTGTGCCAGGCACGTGCCTGCGCGTGGCCGGCGCGTGGCGGCACGTGCGGCGGTGGAAAATTTTTCTAAAAATATGGGGATGTTCCTGAGGTTGAGTAGGTCACGTTGGTGTATTCATACACCCCATTTGAGCATTATATGAGAAGTTATTTCTATAGGTTGGTTTTGTGCTTTTAAATTGACGTTTTTGTAGTTGTTTCGCATATAGGTGACACCTATCCCGAGGACGAGCGTGGTCACTCGAGGCCGGGGGGCTACGACCCTTCCACATACCAGTGAGTGGGCTTTTGGTTTTCCGTATATACCTATATACATATATTTTCCCAGAAATTGAGTTGAATTGTTAATTGCCATATGCCATGCATTATTTTATTGTTGGTTGTGCATCGTTAGTTGCATTATTAATCGTATACATATTTATATGCATATATAGTGCTGTGGACGCACAGGTAAGTGCCAGGTAAGTATTATGCATGTTTACATTCAGTAGTGATTCGAGATGCTTAGAGAGCTCATAACCTGCACCCCGGTGTTAGTGCTCCCGCCCAGAGTTGGGCACAGTCCTTCACGTGATGTTCACCTCCCGCACCACACGCTCAGCTTGGATCCAAGTTAGGTGCACAGTCCTGTCATACAGACCACTTTAGGTGGTTCCGACTCGTAGGTGACCCGCGATTATTCGCCCAGCCTTCACGTGATCGTAGCACTAGAGCGTATATATGTGTTACACCCAGGCCTGTCGTACAGACCACTTTAGGTGGTTCCGACTCGTGTGCAGGTTCAGCCAGTGAGATTGAGATTTGAGCTCTAGATGCAGCCGTACAGGTCACGTTAGGTGACTCCGGCTGCCAGATTATATGTTATCGATATGATTTATACCTGAGCACTTGCATTTCATTATGAGGTTTTGGCATGGCATATTCTTGAGCATGATTGGTATATATATATACGTATATCTATTTTCTGGGAAGTATACAGGTTTTACGGCGAGGGGTTAAAATGTATTTATAAATGGTTTTCGAAAGCTTTGTTTTTGCCCACTCACGCTTGTGTTTTGCGCCCCTCCAGGTTCTAGTTGGTTAGCAGGTTCGGTGGTTTCCCAGAGGGCTTCCCGGCATTTCCGATAGACCCTCACCAACGTAGGGCCACCTTCGGGTGCACTGTTGTCGCATCATTTTTATTTGGACTGCTTTAGGCTTATGCTCTGAACTAGGCGTCACACTTATTATTACTTATTGTAAAATCAGTTTTTATTTATTCGTATTACTATTTCCACTATTATTTTATTAGCTTCCGCACTGTGCACATGGCTACGTCACTTTCATGTGACGGCCAACACGTCCTGGTCTCGACCGGGGTGTGTCAGTTTGGTATCAGAGCCTAGGTTTGGTAGTCCTGTGTTTTTGTGAGTATTTTAGTGGTTTTGGTGTCTTCTGTCAGAATTATGCCGCCTCGTCGGGAACCACGTCGCTCTACTGAGCCTAGCTTCCCCGATGTTGCTCAGCTGGGGGAAGTTATTGCTACAGCCATTCAGTCGGTGATGCGCCCTCCCCAGAGGACTCCTCTGGAGACTATGTACAATTTGAAATTGGATAAGTTTGAAGGTAGTGAGGGTCATGAGGGTGCAGAGAGATGGTTAGAGCATATCGAGAAGACTTTTCGTGTGTTGCACAACCAGGGGAACCTTCCTGTTGAGAGGTGGGTTGAGACGACATCTTGGTTTCTGGGTAAGGAGTCTGCAGCCTGGTGGGAGCAGGAATCTCGTCGTTTGACTTCAGCTGAGAGGACTGATTGGGATGTTTTCCAGGAGTTGTTAAGGAGAAGGTTTGTGCCTCCTGAGTACATTGATCGTAAGAAGCAGGAGTTCACTGAGCTGAAACAGGGGAAGATGACGGCGAATGAGTATTATCGGAGGTTCACTGATCTGTCTTGCTACCATCCAGATGTTGCGAGTAATCCAGCGGAGATGCTTCGTCGTTTCCGCCTAGGTACTAAGAAGAAGTGGCGTTCGATGCCGACCACTACCCACTGTGATACCTACCAGGATTTCTACGAGATATTGTTGAGGATTGAGGATTCAGAGAACATGCCGAGGGAAGGTGAGGAGGAAGAGAATGATGGTAATCAGAAGAAAGAGGATAAGGGTAAAGGTCAGGCGTTGCTCGGACCTCGTAGGATGCAGAACTTTAAGAGGGGTGGCACTAGTTCTAGCTCATCTAGCAGTGGTTTTAGTGCCACTGGTCAGGGACGAGGATGTAGGTTTGCTGGTGGTGCCAGAGGGCAGAGACAGGGTGATGGTGGTCGAGGCAGGGCCCCGGTTTGCCGTAGGTGTAATAACCGGCATTTTGGTGAGTGCATGCGTGGTAGCAGTGGTTGCTTCACGTGTGGGCAAATGGGACATCGGGCTGCAAATTGTCCCCAGAGTCAGCAGCAAAAACCGCAGTAGGTTTTCTTGCCGCCACCTGCGCCGATTCAGCAGATTCAGGGTCCGGGTAGTTATGGACAAGCAGGTCGAGGTGGTGCCTACCACTATTAGGGTGATGCTGTTCCTTATGCCCCGGGACAGTATCAGTATCCCCAGGACCCGTATTCCCAGGGTGGTTATCCTCCGTATTCTGGTGGCTATATGCCGTATCCTCCAGCCTCAGTAGGTGGTTCTCAGTGGTATCAGGGAGGATAGTTCCAGCAGGGAGAGATTGCTACGAGTAGTGATGGGTCTTCGAGGCAGTCTGGTCAGCCCAGTCAGGGGCGTGGCACTCAGAGTCGTGGTGGCCAGACGAGTAGAGGTCGAGGTGGACGATCGCAGACCTAGGGGTGTATTCATAATATTTCACTGCAGGATGCTCAGAACAATCCGGATTTGATCATGGGTACGTTAAATATCCTTGGTTATTTTGCTAGAGTATTAATTGATTGTGGTGGTACACATTCTGTGATTTCTCATACATTTGCTCAAGTGACGCAACCTCGCCCCACACCTCTAGGGTATGATTTAGAGTTCGCTATGTGATAGGAGCATATTCATGCGACTTAAATGGCTTGTTCTCGTGCATTTACGTTATGTTTCTTTAGTTATTTTAGTACTTTAAGCTATTTTCGTGTGTTTGTAGGCCGAAAGGGCTAAGGGAGCAAAAAGATGCATTTTGGAGACGTTTGGAGCACTTTTGGGCTAAGGATGGATAGCTTATGCTTGGAGCCAAAGTGTTGGACGAAATTAAAAACCTAATTGAAGACCAAAGTGTTGGAACCTTGTTCCTTTTAGTTTTAGGATATTTAAACCTTTCCTATATCCTTAGTCGTGCATAACATTCCAACATTCCACTCCTTCATTCACCACTTATCATATCATACACTTATCTTATC
Source organism: Pyrus x bretschneideri (assembly GCF_019419815.1). Lineage (NCBI taxonomy): Eukaryota > Viridiplantae > Streptophyta > Magnoliopsida > Rosales > Rosaceae > Pyrus > Pyrus x bretschneideri. Next base: position 7,489,164 of record NW_025999391.1, on the reverse strand, counting down.
ATCACCACATATCATTCATTTATTACTTATCATATCATTCATTCATCTACATATCAATAACCACTTATCATTCATTTATTACTTATCATATCATTCATTCATCTACATATCAATAACCACTCATCTTATCACTCAACATATCATTCATTTATCACTTAACATATCATTCATTTATCACTTAACATATCATACACTTATCATAATCATTCACTTATCACTTATCATAATCATTCACTTATTCTTTCATCATTCAACCACCAATTCAACACATGCATCTTCAAACATATCAACCCTACAAGCACATGCTCCCTCTAATTCCTTGCCGTGCCTTCCTCAACCATTTCAACCATATTCTTCCACTTTGTCTCTCATCATTTCAGCCACATTTCTAACTCACATGCATCACATTCATTTCCAAACAACAATCATTTCAAATGCCATGCATTCACATGCATTTACACCACCAAAAACCCCTTTGCCGTGGGCTTTCAATGCCTTTCCAGCTTTCCCTTTTATTTTCCAGCTTTCATTCTTCACAATTTCAGCCATTAAACATGCATTTCAAACCTTTCAACACCCTTTAATCATCTCCCTTTAAGTTATGATTTTATTTCCTAACCCTACATGCATTATTTATTAGCATCTTCACATGCATTCACACACACTTCACACAAACAAACATCCTTGCCGTGAGTTCCCTACCTTTTCAGCATTCCATTTCATCATTTCACCAACAATTCAGCCACATTCCACATGCATAACCAACTTAGTGTCACTCCCATTCATTCCCTTTAATCATTTAGCCACCATCATACATTTATTCTCTTCCCAAACACATACACAACCTGCCATCATTCCAGAAAACCATCCATACCGTGGGTTCCCTTTCATTTCTGTCAAAGTACATGCACTTCCACCCTTTAATCACATGCATAAATCAGCCACATGCATCTCCCATCACCATTTCAGATTTCCACCAACCTCCTAGCTATTATGTTCCCCCCATTTCACCTATAAATAAGCATCCAACACTCCTCAAAATTCATTCACTCCCCACTCCATCTCATTCACAACACAACACCCCTCAAACACTTCCATTCTTTCCTTAGCCGTGAGTCCCCCCTCCCTTAGAATCCAAAAACCATTCTTCCATTCCACACTTCCATCCCCCAAACCAATTATCCCTAGACCTTATGCTACAATAAAGAGGAAGAGAAGAGGGCCTAAACGTTCATACAATTCAAGTTTGAGTTGTTGGAATGTTTAGGCGTTTCTTTGATTTCAATGTTTAATTTCGATTCTCTTTGTTTTGTATGAGGAACTAAACCCCCCTTTAGCTAGGGGGGATTCGAAATATATGTTTATACTTGCATTTTGATTTGATTACTTCTAATTGCGTTTCATAAGTTGTGGATTCAATTTGTTTAACCGTTTGATTGATAACTTATTTATGTATGTTTATTAAGAATGCGCGCTTAATTTTCATGCATGAATATGACGCTAGAATATAAGTGAGTTTCACCTAATCGTTATGAACTTATATTCACAAGTAATGGAGGTTGCTTATAAACAATCGCGTTAAACGAATTCTTGGCATAAGTTTCATGCAATCATAGTAACGAATGCCTCGTCAACACTTATAGTTTTCATGATGCTTAATGATTCTTGCTTGTTTCTCTATTATGCAATTCATGTAGGGAACTTGTGAGGAATGCTTTGGGTTGTCGTATGCAATCATCCAATTCATTAACTTAAGGAAAACTTGACGGTTAATTTAAGCGGACCTAATTAACCCGGGGTGTTGAGAATTCATGATTTATTGAAATGCAATTGGAATTCATTTTATTATGCAAGTGTAACATGTATGGAGATGAACCCCTTAGCTAACCATACCATCCATTCATTTCCGTCAATTTCATATTTACAATTTGTTTTCTTTACAATCTATCCATTTTAGTTTAAATTCGTCCAAATCCAATTCCCCCCTATTTCGTTGAAATCTTAGTCTTAATCTTTCTTATTTTTAGTTTTGCTTTCTTCGAGCATTAAATAGTGTTTTATATTGTATTTTTATGTTTTTAAGTCAATTTAGAAGGTTTTAGCAAGCCCTCCTAATCCCCGGTCTAGAACGATCCCTCACTTATCCATTCTACTACAATTGTGAAACGAGGGTTTAATTTGAGTGTCAGGTAAATCACGCATCAAATTTTGGCGCCGTTGCCGGGGATTAGCAACTTTGCTAATCCCTTAGTTCTTTTCTTTTTTTTTTTGGTTTAGTTGTTTTCGTTTTAGTTTCTAACTTAGTGTTGTTTTCTTTGTTTGTTGTTACTTTTGATTTTTGATTTAGTTCTCTTTCTTTTTAGGTACTAGAGAAGTAAGATATGGATTTTGCTAGCATTCAAGCTCAATTGGCAAATCTTACTTCTAAATTGTCGCCGTATGCCGAAAGGACCACAATGCAGAGTGTCCCTACATTTGGTGCTTCATATAGGCAAGGATTTCAAGCCAATCAATGTCCACAAAGAGATTGGAGGGATCATTCAAACTCTATATGGTGGGAAGATCAACAAGTTCAACGTGAAGCATATTGGCAACCATATGAGGAGTTCTATTCAAGACCTATGCAGCCACCACAACTTCATATGCAATATGCTCAATTAAATTCAAGTTCGCCAGTAGATTATATTCAAATTCTTAATGAAATAAATTCTTTGGCGCATGGGTCACAAAATCAAGCCAAGGAGGCTCAACAAGAAGCATATTGGCAACCATATGAGGAGTTCAATACAACACCTATGCAGCCACCACAACCTCCCCCACAACAATTCCAATCAAGTTCAAGTATGTCCATGGATAATGATAAAAATTTTCAATTACTAACCTCTTTGACGCAGGACGAACAAAATCAAGACAAGAAGTTGGGTAAATTGGACGAGCAATTTGGGCAGATTATGGAGTTCATGAAACAAATTCAAGAGCAAAGTGAACTTTCCAACTCAACTATTGAAAACTCGAAGGAAGATTTTGAAATCCATAATGCTATCACTTTGGGAAGTGCTATGGAGGTTGGAGCTGACCTAAAAATGTCCAAACATAGCCTAGAAGTGGATGAAGAGCTGCTAATTGAGGAGGAGGAAGAAGACATGCACACGGCAAGGGTAGAACAACCCTTGCCGCAGCCTCCTAAGCCCTCTAAACCACCCACCACCAGTAAGGACGTCCCAATTTCATGTTATTCTGATGTTATTCCACCCAATGTCCCTTTTCCTAGCAGGTTTTTGATTCCCAACCAAGAAGAGAGTAAAAAGGACATCGTGGAAGCCTTCCCAAAGGTGCAAAATGCTATTCAAATTCTTGGTGCAACACAGCAAGTTTTAGATGGTGTTGAATTCTTCAAAGGACTTTGTACACCAAGAAGAATGATTCAAGAGAAGGTAGTGGCTGGAGAAGATGTAGAAGGCATCAAAGAGGACAAATTTGAAACAACAATTCCCAAGGAAGTTGGATTTTATGACACGGGACAAGTCATAACTTTCGATGGGGTGTTTATTCTGGAGTTCATTTTGGAGCACACAGGTAAGCCGCCTCCCCGAATTTCAATTTTCTTTTATACTAACATGTGGTTAATGATTCAGGCACCCAATCTGGAATTTAAACTATTACCGGATCATTTCAAGTATCACCGTCCATTCAAAGATAAATTCCATGCCGTTTGATTTTATTTATGTTAATAAAAAAAATAAAAAAATAAAAAAATTAAAATTGAAAGAAAGATACTAAACATGGAGAAAAGTGGAGCTTCACAAAGGTTGTTTACGTGAAGCCCCACTACGAGGCGCAGAAGCGGAAGGCGCAGAAGCGGGAGGCATAAAAGCGGGAGGCATCGGAGCGGAAGCCATCGGAGCGGGAGGCATCGGAGCTAGAGCATTCCAGGCCTCAATACTTGGCCAAGCGCTGGATGACCCAGGAAAAAGGTGCCTCTGGAGATAAGACGCAAGCCTTTGACGGTCACTGTGAATTCGACCCTCAGATTCTTGCAGCTCATCAAGCTTCCTTTTCATCCCCGACGAATAGTTATTTGCAAGCACATGCAAACTTCTATTCTCGTACTTAAGCTGCTGGATCTCTTGCTTAAGTCTTTCCACTTCTGCCATCAACGATTCCACCTGACGAGACCGAGCAAGCAGGCGTAGGCCCATGTTGGACACAGAGCTCGCACACTGAACACTAAATGCGAGGGACTCTTGAACGGCCAACTCATCGGACCGTCCTGACAGCAGCCTACTATCCTTCGGAGTGAGGAGATTCTTAGCTACTATTGTAGCTGTTGTGGCGTCCTGCATCACAGAGTCTTCACCTGAAAGAGGACCGTTAGAAGATAAAAAAGAAGGGCGCCATACGTTACCTTGACGCGGCGCGCCCGTATCACTGCTAAGGCTCAATTCCAAGCTAAGGTTCGATGAGTTTGCCATTTTTTCAAAAGTGTTCAAAGATAGGGGTTGATGGAGTAAATTTTCAAAGGGTCGGAGTCGATTTTCAAGAATGGGAGTTCTTCAGAGTGTGTTTGTTGTGGTGATCGATAGCTCTATAAGAAGCCAAGGCGACGCGTCCACCAATTCAAAAAGCCGGAATTTCCGGCGTAATTTAGGCGACGCGTTCTCTGCTTTTCAGAAGACGCGTTCAACTTTGTCAAAAGATTTCTGACAAAGCTGAAAACATGTGGAGGCCATCATCGCAACTACACATCTTTAGCCGACAAGCGCAAAGTTCGGCGACGCTTTCTCTGCTTTTCAGAAAACGCGTGCAGCTTTGTCAAAAGGAGCCGCATCTGCACTACCACGTGTCGTTCAGAAAGCGAAGGGGCGTCGTTCAGAAATCGAAGGGGCGCCTGCTCAGAAATTGAAGAGGCGAATTCAAAGATCGAAGAGGCGCCACTATTTCAAAAAGCCGGAATTGCGGGATCAAAACGTTTGTCGACAAGGGTAAAAAGTACCACCACTTGAAATTATCTCTATATATGTCGACCTTCGTCTTTTATGGCAGGGCAAACCTGAAGAAAATGCCCAACTCTCCCTCACCTCTGAGGGCGCACTCCCAGCAAAGCCTTTCGAAATACTCAATTCTTTCTTCTTCCCCAAAGATGATACCAGATGCCTGGAGTACAGATGACCCAGGAGGAAGCGGCGGATTGAAGTGTGCTGATTCATTCACCGCTTCTTCAAAAGCAAAGGTATCTCATATCATCAAGGTCAAAAGCAAAAGTATCTCATATCATGCTCTTTCCCTGTCTTTTTCTTTGTCCTTGTTCTTACTCGCATGGCAAAGTAAAAGAAGCAATCAGCCGGCACTTGGAGTCAGTCTTCCGATCTGGAGCCAACTGCCTGGGATCTATTCCTGATTGCTTACCTAGCGTTGCTCTCGAGTAGTCATCTTCAACGGTTGATACACTTCCGGAGAAGGGACCACTTCTGCAAAGAGGAGCGAGTAAGGCAAGTGAAAATGATACATTGAAGCATGTGGAGACAAACATAGGCTGAGTTATCCTCCAACCCTTTTCAATACGAATTGGAAAGATTGAACAAAGAAACAGACCAAAAGGGTATGCTCAGACCTTCGGGGGAGACCAAATGAACCATCCTGCTGCCCAGTTCAAGAAGTAGCACAAAGGAAAATCAACGATGGGCAGAAACCAGTTCAAGAGTAAGCCTGTGGAATCACAAAGATCAAAAGCCTCAATGCAATTACCAAGGAGAAGATGGAATTTACACTCTATAACCAGATTTGCGTCTCTAAACTCTTCTCTTTGTTAATTACATTCTGCCATGTTTAGTATGTTTAAGTGCTTTTTGTGTATTTACTTATGCTTTGTGTGAATCTATGCTTAAAACATTGAGGACAATGTTTGATTTAAGTGTGGGGGGTAACTAAGTATGTTGATGCAAATTCGTTGAATTTTATCACCCATAACTTCAAGTGTTGTTCCTTGCTGTTTTAAATGTTTTTAAGGTGTTTTTAAACTGTTTTAGCATGTTTTGTTTTATAACTCCGAAAATCACATAAAAATTTGAAAAACAATTTTTTTGAAAAGCCTAAAAAGAGTGTTTTGAGTTGTTTTTGTGTCTTAGGGAACCTTCCAACGTTATGATGAGGATTTGGTTTGTAATTGCATGACTGTTAAAAAGAGTTATAAACATGGATGAAAGTTTGATTTACTCTTGGTTTATGCTTAGTTATGGTTATAATGTATGACTTCACATGCAATCATAAAAGAAAAATTCGTTTTTGTAACATGCTTGAAGGAAGGAACTCAAACAAACGCTACAACCCGGTGAGACTCGAGCCATTACCTTCTTTGGAGAGTTATTTTCTGTGATTCTTTGTTTTCTAAAAGTTGTTGCATGATCTCATTATTCCTTGCTTGGCTGCTACTTAGAATGCAATTGTATCATGATAGAACTAAATGCTAGAACTTATATCCGTTTCATTCAAAGCATGACATTGAATTGCATAACATATATCAAGATGAAGTTGTGTAGTTGCCACCATAGCCAAATAGCCTTACTTCCCATATTTCGTATATGTTGTAAGTTTTACCCCCGTTGAGCCTTGTTTAGCCTTTATTCTTTGTTTACCCACATTATCCTCACCTAGCCTAGTGTAGGACAGTCCACACCCTTGTTCTTAATTGATAGTGAGCATGACTAAAATGAATTCCTTTTGAGTACATTATGCAAGAAAATGAGTGTGGGGGAGTAAAAGTTTGTTCTTACGTTTATATGTATGTTTTGAGATTCAAAAGAAAAAAAAAAAAAAAAAAAAAAAAAAAAAAAAAAAAAGGAGTGAAAATAAGTAAGAATGAACTCACGAGCGTTGATGGTTGAAGAAAGGGTCAAAAAAAAAAGTTGAATATGGCCCTAAGTTTTGTGTGACTTTCCCATGGGTGTTCAAAGTTGACTTCTGCGTTCTTAAGGGAATTCTAAGTGCCTAATTCAATACTTTGCTCACTATTGCTTTAAGAATGTTTGTTTATCCTTCACCTTTCATTGTTAGCCAACACCTTTAGCCCCGTTACACCCCTTTGACTTCTATCTTGATCGTTATGTGTTCAATAATGTGGAGTTTGAAATTGATATGAGCTTATGGAATCACTGGTTCTCATTCTAAGTAGTAGCATTCCATTCATGAGATCATATTCATGTCATTATCGTAAATCCAGAAAATGCTTTCCTTGTTATAACATATGTGAGTGTTCGTCTACATGTTTACATCAATCTTCTCACATATAACTAGTGTAGGGTGTGTAGTCAGAAAATCTGTGTGAAAAACGAGTGCATATCTTGTAAGGATTTGAGCAATTTCTCTAAAGGCATGTTACTGCATTCGAAATGTGTTTTAAATGTTTAATTGTGAACTAGTATGTGGTGACTATGATTAAGAATGTACTTAAGTGTAATGATGGCTAAAATCTGTGGGAATAATGATTTTTAACTTGTCATGTGCTTTGGAAATCCCTGAGACGTTTGTTGGAAGGTTTAGGTTGTGTTTTACTTGTTCGTTTTGTTTTGTTTCTGGTTTCTTTTGTTTTGTTTTGCTCGAGGACTAGCAAAAGATAAGTGTGGGGGTATTTGATAGGAGCATATTCATGCGACTTAAATGGCTTGTTCTCGTGCATTTACGTTATGTTTCTTTAGTTATTTTAGTACTTTAAGCTATTTTCGTGTGGTTGTAGGCCGAAAGGGCTAAGGGAGCAAAAAGATGCATTTTGGAGACGTTTGGAGCACTTTTGGGCTAAGGATGGATAGCTTATGCTTGGAGCCAAAGTGTTGGACGAAATTAAAAACCTAATTGAAGACCAAAGTGTTGGAACCTTGTTCCTTTTAGTTTTAGGATATTTAAACCTTTCCTATATCCTTAGTCGTGCATAACATTCCAACATTCCACTCCTTCATTCACCACTTATCATATCATACACTTATCTTATCATCACCACATATCATTCATTTATTACTTATCATATCATTCATTCATCTACATATCAATAACCACTTATCATTCATTTATTACTTATCATATCATTCATTCATCTACATATCAATAACCACTCATCTTATCACTCAACATATCATTCATTTATCACTTAACATATCATTCATTTATCACTTAACATATCATACACTTATCATAATCATTCACTTATCACTTATCATAATCATTCACTTATTCTTTCATCATTCAACCACCAATTCAACACATGCATCTTCAAACATATCAACCCTACAAGCACATGCTCCCTCTAATTCCTTGCCGTGCCTTCCTCAACCATTTCAACCACATTCTTCCACTTTGTCTCTCATCATTTCAGCCACATTTCTAACTCACATGCATCACATTCATTTCCAAACAACAATAATTTCAAATGCCATGCATTCACATGCATTTACACCACCAAAAACCCCTTTGCCGTGGGCTTTCAATGCCTTTCCAGCTTTCCCTTTTATTTTCCAGCTTTCATTCTTCACAATTTCAGCCATTAAACATGCATTTCAAACCTTTCAACACCCTTTAATCATCTCCCTTTAAGTTATGATTTTATTTCCTAACCCTACATGCATTATTTATTAGCATCTTCACATGCATTCACACACACTTCACACAAACAAACATCCTTGCCGTGAGTTCCCTACCTTTTCAGCATTCCATTTCATCATTTCACCAACAATTCAGCCACATTCCACATGCATAACCAACTTAGTGTCACTCCCATTCATTCCCTTTAATCATTTAGCCACCATCATACATTTATTCTCTTCCCAAACACATACACAACCTGCCATCATTCCAGAAAACCATCCATACCGTGGGTTCCCTTTCATTTCTGTCAAAGTACATGCACTTCCACCCTTTAATCACATGCATAAATCAGCCACATGCATCTCCCATCACCATTTCAGATTTCCACCAACCTCCTAGCTATTATGTTCCCCCCATTTCACTTATAAATAAGCATCCAACACTCCTCAAAATTCATTCACTCCCCACTCCATCTCATTCACAACACAACACCCCTCAAACACTTCCATTCTTTCCTTAGCTGTGAGTCCCCCCTCCCTTAGAATCCAAAAACCATTCTTCCATTCCACACTTCCATCCCCCAAACCAATTATCCCTAGACCTTATGCTACAATAAAGAGGAAGAGAAGAGGGCCTAAACGTTCATACAATTCAAGTTTGAGTTGTTGGAATGTTTAGGCGTTTCTTTGATTTCAATGTTTAATTTCGATTCTCTTTGTTTTGTATGAGGAACTAAACCCCCCTTTAGCTAGGGGGGGATTCGAAATATATGTTTATGCTTGCATTTTGATTTGATTACTTCTAATTGCGTTTCATAAGTTGTGGATTCAATTTGTTTAACTGTTTGATTGATAACTTATTTATGTATGTTTATTAAGAATGCGCGCTTAATTTTCATGCATGAATATGACGCTAGAATATAAGTGAGTTTCACCTAATCGTTATGAACTTATATTCACAAGTAGTGGAGGTTGCTTATAAACAATCGCGTTAAACGAATTCTTGGCATAAGTTTCATGCAATCATAGTAACGAATGCCTCGTCAACACTTATAGTGTTCATGATGCTTAATGATTCTTGCTTGTTTCTCTATTATGCAATTCATGTAGGGAACTTGTGAGGAATGCTTTGGGTTGTCGTATGCAATCATCCAATTCATTAACTTAAGGAAAACTTGACGGTTAATTTAAGCGGACCTAATTAACCCGGGGTGTTGAGAATTCATGATTTATTGAAATGCAATTGGAATTCATTTTATTATGCAAGTGTAACATGTATGGAGATGAACCCCTTAGCTAACCATACCATCCATTCATTTCCGTCAATTTCATATTTACAATTTGTTTTCTTTACAATCTATCCATTTTAGTTTAAATTCGTCCAAATCCAATTCCCCCCTATTTCGTTGAAATCTTAGTCTTAATCTTTCTTATTTTTAGTTTTGCTTTCTTCGAGCATTAAATAGTGTTTTATATTGTATTTTTATGTTTTTAAGTCAATTTAGAAGGTTTTAGCAAGCCCTCCTAATCCCCGGTCTAGAACGATCCCTCACTTATCCATTCTACTACAATTGTCAAACGAGGGTTTAATTTGAGTGTCAAGTAAATCACGCATCACTATGCCTAGAGGGGAGAGATGTATAGTAGATTGTGTGTACCCAGGATGTCCAGTGATAGTAGAGGATGTGGTTATGCCAGCTGATCTTATCCCGTTAGATATTGTTGACTTTGATGTGATTTTGGGCACAGATTGGTTGCATTTCAATCATGCCAATATTGATTGTTACGGGAAAATAGTTACGTTTCATCGTCCTGGACTACCTGTGGTTACTCTTGTGGGCGAGCAGAGTGGGGTGAGACATGGCGTTATTTCGGCTTTGCGAGCGAAAAGGTTGTTGTCTAAAGGTTGTCAGGGGTACTTAGCTCATGTGGTGTTGGATGAGGCCGTTCCTAGTAGAGTTGAGGATGTGAGAGTAGTCAGACACTTTCCCGATGTTTTCCCCGAGGATTTACCTGGATTACCACCGGACCGAAACATGGAGTTCACTATTGAGTTGCTTCCAGGTACTAATCCTATTTCCTTAACTCCTTATCGTATGGCTCCCGCTGAGTTAAGGGAATTGAAAGTTCAGTTGCAGGAATTAGTGGATAAGGGTTTCATTCAGCCTAGTACTTCACCTTGGGGTGCTCTAGTATTGTTTGTGAGAAAGAAAGACGGAACTTTGAGGCTATGTATTGATTACCGGCAACTGAATCGGGTGACGATTAAAAACCGTTATCCGTTGCCACATATCGATGATTTGTTTGATCAGCTTCGAGGTGCTTGTGTATTCTCCAAGATTGACTTGAGGTCTGGGTATTATCAGCTGAAGATTTGTAGGGATGACGTTCCTAAGACGGCATTTAGGACTCGTTATGGTCATTACGAGTTCCTGGTTATGCCATTTGGGTTGACGAATGCACCAGCTGCATTTATGGATTTGATGAATCGGGTGTTCCAGCCCTATTTGGATAGGTTTGTTATTGTTTTCATCAACGACATTCTGGTGTATTCTAAATCGAAGGCGGAGCATGTTCGACATCTTACTTTGGTGTTGAAAAGGTTGAGGGAACACCAACTGTATGCTAAGTTTAGCAAGTGCCAGTTTTGGCTAGACCAAGTTGCGTTTTTGGGGCACATCATTTCGGCTCAGGGTATTTTGGTGGACCCTCAGAAGGTCGCAGCAGTGGAGAATTGGGAGTAACCGCGAACCGTCACAGAGGTGAGGAGTTTCCTTGGTTTGGCAGGGTATTATTGGCGGTTTGTTAAGGATTTTTCTGTGATTGCTTTACCACTGACAAGATTAACGAGGAAAGACGTTAAATTTGAGTGGGATGATAAGTGTGAGCAGAGTTTCCAACAGTTGAAGTATTGTCTCACTCATGCACCTGTTTTGGCACTTCCGGACGATAGTGGTGATTTCGAGGTTTATAGTGATGCTTCTTTAAATGGTCTGGGATGTGTATTGATGCAGCATGGTAAGGTGATTGCTTATGCTTCACGACAGTTGAAACCTCATGAGTTGAATTACCCTACGCATGATTTGGAGTTGGCAGCCATCATTTTTGCGTTGAAGATATGGAGACATTATCTTTACGGAGAGAAATGTAGAATCTTTACAGATCACAAGAGTCTTCAATATCTTTTTATGCAGAAAGATCTTAATCTTCGTCAACGGAGGTGGTTGGAGTTGCTCAGTGATTATGACTGCACGATTGATTATCATCCTGGTCGTGCAAATGTAGTTGCTGATGCACTTAGCAGGAAGTCTCAGGGCCGCATTAATGCGTTGTATGCGAGTCGTATTCCTCTTCTGGCAGATTTACGTTCTACAGGAGTGAGGTTGGAAGCAGAAGATATAGATGTGGCTTTACTTGCTAATTTTCAAGTTAGGCCAATTTTGGTTGATCGTGTGCTTGAAGCTCAAGTAGCTGATCGGGAAACTCAAGATCTAATCCAAGCTCGAGATCGAGGAAGGAGGAGAGACCTCAGAGTTTGTGAATCGGATGACATGTTAATGCAGGAAGGTAGAATGTTCGTGCCTAATAATTTGGATTTGAAGAAGGAAATTCTCGATGAAGCACATATCTCGGCTTACGCCATGCATCCAGGAGCTACTAAAATGTATCATACCATTCGGCCATTTTTTTTTTGGCCGGGTATGAAGAGGGAAATAGCTGAGTATGTAAGTAGGTGTGCTGCTTGTCAGCAAGTTAAGGCGGAAAGGAAGAAGTCGTTTGGGTTGTTGCAGCCGCTTCCCGTTCCAGAGTGGAAATGGGAAAATATCACTATGGATTTCGTGTACAAGCTTCCACGTACACATAATGGTTTTGATGGCATTTGGGTGATCGTTGATCGGCTCACTAAGTCAGCACATTTTATTCCTATGAGGGAGAAGTATTCTTTGGGCCGATTAGCAGAGTTGTTTATCTCGAAGATTGTGAAATACCATGGTGTTCCTGTGAGTATTGTCTCGGATCGTGATCCACAATTTACATCCAAGTTTTGGGTGGCTTTTCAGGAAGCTTTGGGTACGAGACTACTTTATAGTACGGCGTATCATCCTCAGACGGACAGACAGTCAGAGAGAACCATTCAGACTTTGGAGGATATGTTGCGAGCTTCGGTGTTACAGTTTGGTGATGCTTGGCACCAGCGGTTGGATTTGATGGAATTTGCCTACAACAACAGTTTTCATTCGAGTATCGGCATGGCGCCATTTGAGGCATTGTATGGTAGATCTTGTCGCTCGCCGTTGTGTTGGTCAGAGGTCGGAGAGAGAGTTTTAGTGGGTCCAGAGATTGTTGAGGAGACTACTCAGAATGTTCAGGTGATTAAGTCTAACCTGAAAGCAGCCCAAGACAGGCAGAAGAGTTTAGCAGATCGGCATGCTACGGACAGAGTGTATGAAGTTGAAGTTTGGGTATTTCTGAAGCTTTCACCGTGGAGAGGAGTTGTGCGGTTCGGAAAGAAGGGTAAGTTGAGTCCCAGGTACATTGGACCATACATGGTCACAGAACGAGTTGGTGAGGTAGCGTACAGGTTGGAGTTGCCTTCGGAGTTAGCTAGAGTGCATAACGTTTTCCACATGTCTATGCTTCGACATTATGTTGCTGATCCGTCTCATGTGATACCTCCTCAACCCTTGGAAATTAATCCAGATTTGACTTATGATGAGGAGCCAGTGACGATACTAGATTGGAAAGAAAAGGTTCTGGGGAACAAGACGGTGAACTTAGTAAAAGTTTTGTGGATGAATCATTCAGTCGAGGAAGCTACGTGGGAAACAGAAGATCGGATGTGGGATTTGTATCCTCGGTTGTTCTTTGATCACTAGGGGTTGTTGTTTGGTTGTTTTGAATTTCGGGACGAAATTCTTGTAAGGTGGGTAGGTTGTGATAGCCCGTCCCGAGAAATTTAAAAACGTACGCGTGAAAAGACGATTTTGCCCCTAGCGTGATTTTTCGTTGTGTAGTTGTTCTTTTTGGCTTCGTGTGGCTGGTTTTGCACCACACACTCACCCTCACCATTTTCCTCTTTTCCCTGCACTGTCCCATGTCCCCTTTCCCTTCCCTTTCGTCTTGAAACGTACGGACCACACCCAAATTCCATTAAACTTTCACAGAGCGTGGAAACCAAGACCATATTCGAGCTCGTGAGGCTTGTAGGAGTCCAACCATACCATTTTCAGGTAAGAACATCATCGTTTTCACGTCGAATCCACAACGTCCGATTTCAAGTACTGTTCATGGACACGTGATTTCTCACGTTTTAGGGAATTTCAAGCTTGTAGGTAGCTTGGTGAGGTCCCTAGGAGGCTCGGGGTGGTTCGTTTGAAGGTTTTGGACGTCGGAATCACTAGTTTCGAAGTTGGCCGGAGTGCCGGAGTTGGGGTGATTTTGCAGGTGAGATTTTGTGGTTTTTAGCACTTGAAATTGGTATGAATGTGTTCCTTTAGTTCTAAGCTTCATTTTGGTACCAATTTTGAAAATTTTCTAGTTTTCCAACGCCGGCGACGGCGCCGGAGGCTCGCCGGAGAAGGAGACGGAATATTCCGTCAAGTCTGACGGAATATTCCTGACGCCGTTAACGGAATCTGTCAAAACTGACGGAATATTCCCTACGGCGTCAGTTGACGCCGTCAGCGTGCCAGGCACGTGCCTGCGCGTGGCCAGCGCGTGTGGCCGTGCCTTGGCCGGCGCGTGGGGGCGCGTGTGGCGGTGGAAAATTTTTCTAAAAATATGGGGATGTTCCTGAGGTTGAGTAGGTCACGTTGGTGTATTCATACACCCCATTTGAGCATTGTATGAGAAGTTATTTCTATAGGTTGGTTTTGTGCTTTTAAATTGACGTTTTTGTAGTTGTTTCGCATATAGGTGACACCTATCCCGAGGACGAGCGTGGTCACTCGAGGCAGGGGGGCTACGACCCTTCCACATACCAGTGAGTGGGCTTTTGGTTTTCCGTATATACATATATACTTATATTTTCCCAGAAAATGATTTAAATTGTTTATTCGCTATATGCCATATATTATATTAACGTTGGTTATGCATGGTTACTGCATTTATATATGTGCATGCAACTTCCCAGTGGGTCACCCATCATGGGATTGCTCTAGCCTCCTTCTCGCTTAACTTCGGAGTTCCCAAAAACAAAACCGTGAGGGCGTAATGGGCCCAAAGCAGACAATATCGTGCTACGGTGGTGGAGCGGGCCCGGGAAGTGGTGCCGCCCGGGCCGGGATGTGACATAAACCACCAAGATAGGCAATTAGCTGCTTTTGATTATTTAATTACTAGGAAAATAAAACATTGAAAAATTAAAAATTAATAAGATACCATGTGAACAAGATGACATGTCGACGTTGATATAAACTTGTCACTTATGGCGTTATTGGTCTTTTTCTGAGAAATTCTAAAGTACAAGACCTAAATTATCCGGCTCATTTCATCCTAGCCCTTCTACATGCACTCATGTGCATACGAAAGATCTTTTTTACATCACGACGCACTAAACGCGGTATGTAGAATTATTTTTTCCTTTTGCATTTGTTCACGCATAAAGACTTCTTATAGTTACAATATGTCAAACGCGCCGTACAATGTTTAATTTTAATATTTGTACTTGTCAAAAGACATAATTTCATTTTAATTTTTTAGCTATGAATTTTTGCACTGCTAGATTTAAATTAAGATACTACAAGTCTCACAACTTGAAAAGAGAAAAGCACATAAACAAAATGAAGCTAAACATAATATTCCTGATCAATCTCCCATATCACAAATGCCACAAAAATTGAAACTTTATGTCCAAATAGCAAAAAAAAGTCACATATGCATACACCATTTAATTAGGATCATTTTGGTTCTCTAATTGTTAGAATGAGACCTTCTTTGTTTAAATAGTTTGATTGAGGTCCCTAGCGTCATTTGAGAGATTTAACTCGTACATTTATGCATTCAATACCCTACAATATATGAAATTTAAACAAATACAAATAACATTTTTACAATATAATAATTACTTTAAAATCAATAACAAAGTAATAGTGTAACATCTCATATCGCCCAGGGAAGTGATCCTTAAATGTATATTTTCATCCCTACCTAGCACGAGGCTTTTTGGGAACTCACGAGCAACTTCCTAGAGGGTCACCCATCATGGGATTGCTCTAGCCCCCTTCTCGCCTAACTTCGGAGTTCCCACGGAACTCGAAGCCAGTGAGCTCCCAAAAAGCCTCGTGCTAGGTAGGGATGGGAATATACATTTAAGGATCGCTCCCCTGGGCGATATGGGATGTGACAGGTTCCGTAGGAACTCCGAAGTTAAGCGAGAAGGGGACTAGAGCAATCCCATGATGGGTGACCCTCTGGGAAGTTGCTCGTGAGCTCCCAAAAAGCCTCGTGCTAGGTAGGGCTGAAAATATACATTTAAGGATCGCTCCCCTGGGCGATATGGGATGTTACAATTTGTCACATCACTCGTGCCGAGGCGGGATGTGACAAATTGGTATCAGAGCCTAACCATGGCCGTGTGTGTGCCGACGAGGACGTCGGGCCCCTAAGGGGGGTGGATTGTAACATCCCATATCGTCCAGGGGAGTGATCCTTAAATGTATATTCCCATCCCTACCTAGCACGAGGCTTTTTGGGTGCTCACTGGCTTCGGGTTCCGTGGGAACTCCGAAGTTAAGCGAAAAGGGGGCTAGAGCAATCCCATGATGAGTGACCCACTGGGAAGTTGCTCGTGAGTTCCAAAAACAAAACCGTGAGGGAATGGTAAGCCCAAAGCGGACAATATCATGCTTTGGTGCTGGAGTGGGCCCGGGAAGTCATCTGCCCCAGGCCGGGATGTGATAAATTGGTATCAGAGCCTAACCCTGGCCGTGGTGTGCCGACGAGGACGTCGGGCCCTTAAGGGGGGTGAATTGTGACATCCCACATCACTCAGAGGTGTGATCCTTATATGTATATTCCCATCCCTACCTAGCACGAGGCCTTTTGGGAGCTCACTGGCTTCGGGTTCCGTAGGAACTCCGAAGTTAAGCGAGAAGGGGGCTAGAGCAACCCCATGATGGGTGACCCACTGGGAAGTTGCTCGTGAGTTCCCAAAAACAAAACCATGAGGGAATGGTAAGCCCAAAGCGGACAATATTGTGCTATGGTGGTGGAGCGGGCCCGGGAAGTGATCCGCCCCGAGCCGGGATGTGACAAATAGTATTCTTCACATAGTTCTAACAAAAAAGTAATGTACCCCATAATTATTAATTTATTTGAAAAATAAATATTGGCATATTATAAAACATAAAATAAATACATGTAACTATCGAAGTAAATAAACCACACAAAAAAACAACCTCAATATATAAAGAGAAAACTACCTCTCTATCCAAAAAAAATCACAATAAAATTACAAACTTGAAGTTCGAATTTGTGACAACTATCCCTAATTTTACATTTTTATTTATTTTAATCAAGGGAACTGACGAACATACCCTAGAGGCAAGGACTTTGACTTTCGTTAACCATCATTTAGAGAAACGTATGACTTATTCTTTTAGCATATTTAAGTAGTACTTGTTGGTACGAACACATAAATGAAAGCCATTTGCGAATCCGGATTATAACGTTATAGTTACGAATGTTTGAAGTTGGTTATTTAAAGTTAGTTAATTGGTTAAGGAGGACCAATTAGATAAAACGTAGAAAAAGGCACCAGCCCAATCAGAATTAGAAAGAAAAAAATGGGGAGGGGGGGGGGAAGAAAACTCCCAGCTTTCCTGTGCACACCACCACCGCGACCACCCAACTTCCAAGGCTGATTCCGGCCAACTCCGGTGGAATTTCTCAACGCCACCACTGCCATATTGAAGCTCTCATTCCTCTCTACAAAATCCACCCAAGAACCACCTTGATTAACCTATGTATGTGGCGGTTTAAGGCCACGAAAGTTGACGGTTCTCACGATGCTCTGGCTACCCTTTTTTATTTTTCCGGCAAAACGGCAAAGCGATGGCCGATGCCACCACTTGGGCTTTGTAGCCCATCATCCCAGGAGCAAAACCCAACCAAAGCTTTAGGCACCCACCGGCTTCGTGGGGAAAATTGACCATCTTCCGTCCACTTTTGGACTTCGTGGCAAGTATGAAAGTTGTTCCTCTCTTTGAGATCTTCATTTCTGTGAAATGTGAGAATTTTTAGAAATAGTGGAATTTTCTGGCGAACCATGGCGGCGCGTGTGGCAGCGAGTGGGCCTAGACTCCACCTGACCTTCCTAGGCTAATTTCAAAGCCCCGATTCGACATTTGACATCCGTTTAGTGAAATTATGATGTTTAATATAGTTTCATAGTTGACCACCTAGTCGACCATTAAGAGGTCTTTGCATGAATTGACAATCCGATCGTTGGATGATAGGAGCATATTCATGCGACTTAAATGGCTTGTTCTCATGCATTTACGTTATGTTTCTCTAGTTATTTTAGTCCTTTATGCTTCTTTTGTGTGTTTTCAGGTTCTAAGGGCAAGGTATGCAAAATGATGCCTTTTGGAGCCTTTTGGAGCAAATTAGAGATTGGAATGGATATCATATGCTTCGAGCCAAGAGGATGGACGAAATTAAAGACTTGAAGTAGGAAAGTTAAATCCTAAAAGACCTCATGTTTAAGCATCATTGAAGACTCCTACGCATTTTAGAACACAAAAACAACATTCCTTGCAACCTTAGGACATTGTCGTGTGTTTCCTTGTGTCCCCCTTCCTTGCCATGCAAGGAAGGGCTTTGTTCCCTATTTTAAACACTTAAAGCATTCACTTATCATATCATTCACTTATCACTCACCACATATCATTCATTTATCACTTATCACTTCCACTCACTTATCACTTATCAAACCATTCACTTATCACTTCCATTCACTTATCACTTATCACTTCCATTCACTTATCACTCACCACATATCATTCATTTATCACTTAACATATCATTCACTTATCACTTATCATACTCATAATCATCTACACATTTCAACCATTTAAACATATGCATTTCAAATCACATGCACACCCACCTCTTTCCACCTAATCCACATGCATTCACACACATGCACATCATTCATTATTCTTCCTAGCCGTGCATCCCCTTAGCCATTTCCAACCACATTCTTCCACTTCCCACTTCATCATTACACCACCTAATCCACATGCACTCCCATCCATTTCATCATTGCATTCATCACCAAAGAACCAACAACAAAACCGTGCATTACTCATCAATTCCAGCCACATTCCACATGTTTTCACAACCTAATTCACATGCACATTCAGCCACCTTTCTCCCAAAAACAGTGCACATGCATTCATTATTCATTCACTTTGCATTCCCTTTGCAATTACACCCCACATGTCCATTTAATCATTCAACCACATTCCCATTAACCACAAAACAAATCACACAACACACCAACAAACATGCATCCTGAAATTCTTTGCCGTGCAATCACATGCATTTCCCTTGACATTTTCAGCCATCACACTTCATCATTACACCACCATTCACTCTTTAACCCACACACACTTCACACAAACAACATTCACATGCATTCACATGCATTTCCAACACAAAACACACTCAAAACCGTGGCCACCTTTGCATTTCAGCATTCCCATTTGCATTTTCAGATTTCCAGCTTTCCAACCTAGCCACATTCACATGCATTCACATGCATTCACTCATAATCATTCATCAAACTTGCAGCCACATTTCCACCCACCTCCTAGCTGTCATGTTCCCCCCATTACTCCTATAAATACCCTTGCATTCATTCATTCAAAGATCATCTCATTCACAACACAACAACAAACACAAAAACAGCAACCTTGTTGCCGTGGGTTCTCTTCATTTCCAGCATCATTCCCTTCTATTTCCACCACTTCCCAACCCTCCAAACCACTCCTCTACCATTTCCATAATCCCCCAAACCTCACCTTAGACCTTGTGCTACAATAACGAGGAAGATAAGAGGGCCTAAACGTTCATACAATTCAAGTTTGAGTTGTTGGAATGTTTAGGTGTTTCTTTGATTTCAAAGTTTAAATTCAATTCTCTTTGTTTTGTACGTATGAGGAATGGAAGAGAAGAGTGCCTAAACGTTCATACAATTCAAGTTTGAGTTGTTGGAATGTTTAGGTGTTTCTTTAATTTCAAAGTTATGAGGAAATAAACCCCCCTTTAGCTAGGGGGTGATTCGAAATAAATGTTTATACTTGCATTTTGATTTGATTACCTTTCGTTGGAATTTCATAAGTTTTGAATTCAATTTGTTTAAACCGTTTGATTGATAACTTATTTATGAATGTTTATTAAGAATGCGCGCTTAATTTTCATGCATAAATATGACGCTAGAATATAAGTGAATTTCACCTAATCGTTATGAACTTATATTCACAAGTAGTGGAGGTTGCTTATAAACAATCGCGTTAAACGAATTCTTGGCATAAGTTTCATGCGTATTCCATAGTAACGAATGCCTCGTCAACACTTATAGTTTTCATAATGCTTAATGATCTTTGATTGTATCTTTATTGTGCTTTTCACGTAAAGGACTTTTGGAGAATGTGGTGAATTGCGTTGCGCTAACCCATCCAATTCATTAACTTAAGGAGAACTTGACGGTTAATTTAAGCGGACCTAATTAACCCGGGGCGTTGAGTTTCATAATTTATCGAAAGACCAACTGAGAATCAATCTTGTATGCAAGTGTAACATGTATGGAGATGAACCCCTTAGCTATTCTATCATCCATTCATTCCATTTCATCAATTTCATATTTACATTCTGTTTTAATTTGTTCATTTAATTTAATTTCGTATAAACTTAAATCCTCCTTTTGCTTTAATGTTCATTTTAGTTAGAATTCAATTTAGTTTGTGTTTTTAAAGCATTTTGAGTTTTTGGTTTGTCTTAGTGTTTTAAACTTTAATTTTGCATTCTTTGAGTCTAGTTTAGTGTTTTAAACTTTATTTTACGTTTTTGAGTCAGTTTCCAAGAGATTTGCAATCCCTCCTAATCCCCGGTCCAGAACGATCCCTACTTATACTTATACTACAAATCGACAAAAAGAGGGTTTAATTTGTGTGCGTATAAATCTCGCATCATTGGATCGTCACCAAATTTTAATGCATTATGGTATGTAATATTTGAGGATATTTGAAACTTACAGATTAGAAATCTGACGTACGAATCTTCCCAAATTGGACTTGTAAGTTCGTAAAATAAAACGTTGACTGCCACTTGAATTGGCAATTGGCAGAGATCCAACCGTTGAATCATAATGAAACTTTAGTATTATGTTCTAGAAGTTTAATGTGGATCTTTAGAAGTTTCGGATCGGAAATCCGAGATGCGGATCTTCCGGATTGAGTTCCGTAGAATTGTGGACCCTACCGTTGATCTTTGACCGAAGGTTGACTTTCGGTCAATGGATCTCAAATCATTCTAGAACGTCCTTGGGATATGTTTTATGTAAACTGTGGGTTCTATGCAGGAGTGGATTTGGTACATTACCGTAAACTATGGGTTTTATGTAAACTATATAACATCAACTCATATTTCAGTTAACCGTAAATATCGAACGTGATATTAAAGATCTAAACCGTTCATCTTCATACATCCGCCAAATGAACATGTTTTCAAAAAAAAAATTTTAAAAATAAAATTAAGTAAGAAGAATAAAGCGTAAATGATAATCGACGGTTAAATATAAATTTAAGGTTTATGGATTAAAGTGTTTGATTTTGAAGCTGACCTCTTCATAAAAGTTGTAAAGCTTGTCACTATAAGTGATTGTATACTTTTTTTTTTTTTTTTTTTTACATTTTTTACACTTCTACAATAATTATTATTAATTTTGCCCTCAAATAATTATATGAATGAATACATAATATAATATTAATAATATTGGCAGGTACGGTATACCACCGATACTGGTTTTGGATACCAGTATCGTACCGAAACAGTATGGTACGATACAAATACCGTACCATTACCAATTGGGACAAATTTTTGGTAATAATTTGGTATGGTATGGTTGGTAGGGAGGTTGGTATGGTAGTTTGGTAAAACTTTCCACCCCTAGTTCTATGGATAAGAGTTATGAGATATGACTAAATAATTGTTCTAGGTGAGGATCGTTCGTGATGTCTCGATATTCATGCTTGGGAGTTGTACCGCGAACCTAAGGTGAGTGGGTCTTTTCCCTTCTATCATATATATATATATATATAAGATTGACATCTCCACAAACGTTTATAAATTGAATGCTTTGGAGGACTAGCACAAACTACGAATGGCTTGATCCCTGTTTAGGGTACGTAGGCAATTTAACGAGACGTTAGATGCAGCCATATAATAAATGAGACTAAATAATTGAGGCAATAGCCTTGTTTGGGGAATTGAGCAATGTGAGGGACATTGGTGGAAAATGTGAGATTTAACCTTATGATTTGACGGTTAAATGTTGGTCATAAATCACTGTGTGAAGAATCAAGAAATTAAAGTAAGGAAATGTAAGTAATGATATTTAATTAAACAAGTGTCTAGTTGGGCTTATCACCGATAATTATTCCCGAAAATAAATAGTGTGGAAGTGGGGCATTATAGATTATGCATTTCACGCCATGTTGTATATATATATTTGGAAACACTATGTTATGGTTGAGATTTAGATTGCATCATGACATATCCATATGTATATTATCTACACATAATTATTGTGAATGCTTTGAGGTGTAAAGGTGAACGCATGACATAAAGGTAAGTTCAAGTGAGTTTATGGTATTAGTTGAAATGATGGAGTTATGGCATGACTACATTTATGTTTTAGGCAACTCCGACATTGTCGTACATGTTCTAATAATTGGCAACTCCGACCTTGTCGTACAAGTTGCCCATGAGTCGTACATGTTATATTAGATGCAGTTAGAGCTCATAAACTTGCACCTCGGTGTTAGTGCTCCCGCCTGTGGCTATGGTACAGTCCTTCACGTGATGTTCACATCCCTCACCTTACGCTCACCTTGGATCCAAGGTAGGCGCACAGTCCTATCCTACAGACCACAATAGGTGGTTCCGACTCGTATTGACCCGCGATTATTTGCACAGTCTTCACGTGATCGTAACACTTGAGCATATTTATTTACATCTATTCCTATCGTACAGACCACTTTAGGTGGTTCCGACTCGTGTGCAGATATACTTATTAAGCTATTGGCTAGCATGTTGATGAGTTATTGATTCAGTCGTACAGGTCACGTGAGGTGACTCTGGCTAGCATGTTGATGAGCTATTGGTTTAGCCGTACAAGCCACAATAGGTGGATCCGGCTAACATACCATTTCATATTGATTTATTTCACTTGGGTTACTTATTCTTGTTGAGATATTTGACACGACATAGTTGTGAGACTGTTATTTTGGTTATGGTTTTGAGTTATAGTCATGCCTGTTATTTTCTGGGAAATTATACAGGTGTTACGGCGAGGGGTTACTGCCTTTGGTAATTGAAATTGATTTGAAAAGTTTTGTTTCGCTCACTCACATTTTCTATTTTTGCACCCCTCCAAGTTCTAGCAGCAGAGTTCCGTATCGACGAAAATTCGTGGCACTTTTCAATACATAGGTCTTCTTATGATGGTATAATCATTATCTTACCTTACTATACTATACATGTGCTCTGTATCACGCATGAAATGGGTCCAGACCTGCTCATCGCGCACTCGTGTACTTAAGCACTTTTAGGTTTTAATTTATTCACATTTTATACACTATCACACTTTATGGTTTTGTCACCTTCTAGGTGTCGGCCAGCATAGCTCGATTCGGGGTTCTAGTGGACATTCCGGGTCGGACTGTAAAATTAGTCACACAACATATACAAAATATATGTCTTGTATTCAGAAACATTGTTCATAATTCCATATAAACTACGGGTTTGTATTAGTCAATTGTAAATGTTCTTTCCTAGCCAAAAGAAACGGAATAGGATTCTCTCCCTCCTAATCCCTCTCCCCTCCCATCTCCTCTTATTTAAACGATTACTATTAAACAACGTCAATATTTTATTTTGAATTTGTTCTATAGATAAAAAGACAAAAAGAAGAGTGAGAAAGAGGAAGGAAAATGGATGGTAATAGAACAGGAAAGAATTCTACTATGGAAGAACAACAACAACAAAAAGTGAAGAAAAAATGAAATTATTGACTTAACGAAAGAATTGAGTCCCACAACATGTATTAACAGTTTGAGTCCTTTGGGAATCTTCTGTTTTTGTCTTAGCATCTCAATCCAGATGCAATGATGTCGAAGAAAGGATAGATTCCATGTTTCGAAGAAAACAAACAGAAAGCAGATAATATTAATAGGATGTATGGTGGGATGCCGCAATCCACATGGGATGTCTGGTGGTGCCTATGAGTACCGCGGAAGGTAAAGGTAAACTTTGTGTACTACCCTCATGTTTCGTAGTTTTCAATATGTTTTTTTCATCTCAGAGTCATCCCTAAAGTGTTAATTTTGGGACAGTCTCATATATCCGTTAGTCAAACTGTTATTTCTCCCGTTAAGTGATGACGTGGTACCTATGTGGACAATGACTGGGAGCCACGTGTCATTAAAAAAAATTAAAATAATTAATTAAATAAAAGTTATTAAAAAAAAAAAAAAAGCCCTATCCCTTCTTCCACCCACCCCCCTTGTGGGGCCACTAACCCAGAACAAGAACAAGAACCCAGAAGAAGAAGAAGAAGGGAAAAAAAATAAAACTAAAACCCAATCTTGCCCCCAACCCAGAAGAAGAAGGAAAAAAAAAAAAAAAAAAACCCAGTTCATCACTTCCATATTAATGGAGATCTACCACAAAACCAACCCAAAAATCATCTCAAACTCAAACTCCCCATCTTAAAGTATTTTCGAAATTCACCCACACTGAAAATCCAAAAAATATGGAGTTCATGGTCTGGGTTCGTGTTTGCGGTCACGGAGCGGGTGGGGTGGGGGGGGGGGGTGGGTTGTAGGGACGGCAGGTGGGTAGCGAGGGCGACGAACTGGGTTTGGGTTGTTGTTGTTTTTTTTTTTTTCCTCCTTCTTCTAGGTTGCAGATTCGGTTTTTTTTTTTTTTTTTTCTTCTTCTTCCTCCTTCTATGTTGCAGATTCGATTATTATTTTTTTTTCTTCTTCTGGGTTTAGGACAGAGGGAGAAGGGATGGGTTTTTTTTTTTTTTTTTTTTTACTTTTATTTAATTAATATTTTTAATGACACGTGGCGCCCAATCATTGTCCACATGGGCACTACGTCATCACTTAACGGAAGAATTAACAGTTTGACCAACAGATGTATGAGACTGTCCCAAAATTAACACTTTCGGTATGACTCTGGGACGAAAAAAATTTGATGTACTAAATGTTGAAAACCACGAAACATGAGGGTAGTAAACAGAGTTTAACCCAACAAATTATCATGATCAGCAGTTCTAAAAAAAAAAAAAAATATATATATATATATATTATCATGATTAGCTAGTAGATAATCCACTTGAAGAAACCACTTTGAGAAATGGCACCGTCCCACTATTTCTTAGTACAATTCTATTGTAAAAGATAAAACTTAGCCTCGTTTTTCTTTCTATTAATTTGTTGTAATCGTTTGTTAGTTTGTTGAGTTAGTTTGGCTAAGTTTGTTATGGTGGTTAGGCTGAATTGGTAGCATAAGTGTGTGTGTGTGTGTGTGTTTGGACCCGATTTTAAACTATCGGCCCTAACAATCAAGGTCGTAGAATGAATAAAATTTTGAACCGTTGGATTGAAAGAAAATTAAGATGGTTGATTAATAATTTATCTGGATATTATTATGATTTTAATCATAATAAAATTATTTCTAAAAGTGCAGATGTTTTTGGGTCGGTTCTGTGCATGTGGCAAAAGTGTCGTGTGGTAATAAAGTTTTAGAGGTGTTTTGCTTTGCAGAAAGCATGGGGTAATGCTAAGTCAGGATGGAATTATGATGAGGTAAGAAGCCTAGATAGGTTAGGCTTTTGGTCATGATGGGATAAGTCAGGATGGGCTTTTATCTTGTTTGAAAAGTAAGCATGGATGATAGGCTTCAGCTTATAGATGAAATAAGGAAATAGTGACGTGATGCAGCAGGAGGTTACCATGCATGCAAGAAATTTTTAGTCGTGAAGGGAATACAAGTAGTATACCACATGTTTTAATATGAATGGTAGGAAATTTTATTTTTTAAGTTATTAACTTTTTAGCACACATATCCCACCATTTGTTTAGTGACATGTGATGTACCATCCCGTGTACCGATCACACTAAAAAATCTCTCATGCATGCATAGATAAAGATTATGAAATGATGGTGGGACCCAATATCCTTGGCAGGATGCCAAGAATTTTAGTCAAATGGCATCACATGCAAGATTTGGAGATAAAGTGGCAGTACATCAGGTTACTGCAAATGAACACGTGGCTCCAATTTGCATGAGATGATTATTTGGGGTTGAGCTTTGAGTTAATTAAATGTGTCAGAATGAGATAAAGATAAGTTAAACGACTAAAACCTGCATAACGTAAATTGGTTTGTGAGTTTGAAATGCAATTGGATTCTGCAACAAGTGTCAGCTGCTGAAGCCAGTGTAGCAGCTCTATAAATATGGAGTGACATGCAATTGAGAAACCCCTCCAATTCAACACATAAATTGCCTTGAGCAAAGTTTCCCAACAACCCTAAGAATTTTATCCTTCTCCCCTATTTTCCTGCCGACATATCTTCAGTTTGGATAAATAGCACTGTAAAGGCAACCGACGACATCTTCAGTTTGGATAAACAACACTAGAGCCGTAGAATCAGCCAATTTAAGAGCACCTTCAGTTTGGATAAACAGCACTGCTTCGAAACCGACTGGTTATTTATCCAAGTCTCAGTCAACAAGGATTTCTAAGTCCTTGTTGGTAGAGGTCATCTTATAAGCCTTGTCGACGAAGTGAGGCGTTACCAGGTTACTACATTCGGCACATTGGATGCCGAATTTGATATTGAACTTCATAGAACTAGCAGCCTTGTCTTCAGGCTCTAGAACCCGAAAGCCGAGATGTATTCCATTCTCGGTCGCAGTCGCAAGATCAAGAAGTCAGCAGTGCCCCTAAAGCTACATCAACATATTTTACTCCCCGGCCGAGCTTAGCCAACAAGTTGGCACGCCCCGCACACAACCGAATGACGTAGTTAGCTCATTAGTTACTCGGCATGCGCGCCACGTAGGCTTGGTAGTTTTTATGGTTAACTATGTGTCAAGCCATTATATAAATACCACTTGTAAGGTTATGATTGTTTATTAATGAAAGTATAATTTCTCAATATGATAACACCCGATTTTGTCTCATGACCCGATTCGAAAAACGCTACCTCCTTCTCTTGCTTTGAATCTTTGTCTTCCTCATGATGATCTTCAAGTTTTTGCCAATTTTCTCTACAAATCCTAGATCACAAAGATGGCTACCTCTAGTTCTCCCTTCTTCAATTCGGCTTCTTAAATTCATCATTCTCCGTTCATGAATTCGAGCCCCAATTCCTCAATTTCTTCCATCATAATCCAAAATATTGGATCTCTGGTTCCAATTAAACTTACAACCATAATTGCCTCACCTGAAGTGCATTGTTCCTTCCGATCTTTTGTCAGTACAATCTCGTTGAATTGTTGATCGATTGCTGACTCCTTTGCCCAAATTTATTCTTGATTATTCATGAAAACTTCAACTCTGAATCCTAAGTTTGTTACTTGGTTCAAAAATGACCAGAATATTCTCATCTGGCTCAATTCTACACTCTTTGATTCTCTGTTTCCATATGCAATCGGTGTGACTTCGAATCGAGAACTTTGGGCAAAATTGGAATCGCGACTTGTGACGGCTTCGTAATTGCACATTTATAAGCTTTGATCTCTTCATAATATCACAAAAGGTGATTCCACTGCTGTACTTTATCTTCAACAAATTGAAGAAATCGTAGATGCTCTTACTAACACTTGATCTCCGGTTGATGATATTGAGCTCATATCAGTCACTCTTTATGGCCTTCATCCCGAGTATGAATCATTTGTGGATACAATTCAGTATCGTCTTGGTACTAATACAATTGATGAGCTCTTACTTCTCAACAAGGAAATTCAACTGACAAATAGAAAGAAATCTTCTCCATCTTCATTAATCCAGGCTTTCAATTCATCCAGTAGCATTTCCTACCCCAACAAATAACTCTAATTCTCAAGCTTTTCTGGCTCATAATGCATCCAATTTCAATCAACACCAAGGTCTTGGCATGGATCGAAACTTCTCAAACCCTAGAAAGAATCATAATCGTGGCATGGACAAAAAAATTTCCAATTATCAAGGCAATAACAATAATCAGGGATATAATCAGAGATCAAGTAAAATGTACAATCGTGGTAGACAAGCTAGATTCAACAATTCTTAAAGGCTCTTTGGATCTTGGTCTTTTGTTATCTAAAAGTTCAACACCTCTGAGTATAAATGTCTTTTCAGATGTTGATTGGGCAGGTTGTTTAATTGATAGGAAACCAACAAGAGGATAGTGTGTGTTTTTGGGCAACTCTATAATCAATAAGAGTGCCAAGAAACAACCTACAGTGACCAGATCATCTACTAAGGCAGAGTATAGATCATTAGCAAACATTGCTGCAAAGCTTACTTGGATATGCAAACCTTTAGTTAGTGTTTGCTTGGTCTTTTCTTTTCCTCCTAAGCTCTAGTGTGACAATATTTCAAGAATATCCTTAGCCAAGAACCCAATCTTCCATGCTCGGACCAAACATGTGGAGATATACTACCAATATATAAGAGAAAAAGTCATTTCAATGTTGTTTCAGTTCAGTTTGTTTGCTCACAAGACCAGATTACAGACATCTGTACTAAATCATTGTCAAAGCCAAGATTTCTTCTTCTCAGACACAAACTTTCACTCAGAGTTCCTAAGTTCAGTTTGAAGGCGGAATATTAAAGACAGTTCTCTCATAAAAGATAAAACTTAGCCTAGTTTTTCATTCTGTTAATTTGTTGTAATTGTTTATTAGTTTGTTGAGTTAGTTTGGCTAAGTTTGTTATGGTAGATAGGCTGAGTTGGCAATACAAGTGTGTGTGTCAAGCCATTGTATAAATGCCACTTGTAAGGTTATGATTGTTTTTGTGTTTTTGGTCAAAGGAAAGATTTTATTTCCAACAAAGTACAAATACATAAAATTCTAGATACAAGAAGTTAGATCAAGAGAAAAGAAGGACCACAAACTTTAAAGCTAGTGCCTAAAGTCAACAAAGGGCTAGCGCAAAAACCAAGCAAACAAAAAAACCTAAGTCGTTTGCACCATACTTGACCAATCCCGAAACTACTGAGCACCGGTCAACAATATACCATCAAAAACCCACAAGAGTTTCCCTCCAACCAGGAGGCCAATCACAACGCGACACGTGTCGATATTAGAGGCCAATCACAGCACGACACATGTCGATATCAAAGGCTAATCACAGCACGACACCTGTCAATGTCAGAACAAAGCTAGAAACTCTCTTTTATAAAAAGGGATCATTCTCCCACAATAATCCCTAATGTCATTTGTACTAAACTATTCACTAGAACTCACTAAAGGAGAGCTTGAATCTATGTATTTGTGTAAACCCTTCACAATTAATGACAACTCCTCTACTCCGTGGATGTAGCCAATCTGGGTGAACCACGTATATCTTGTGTTTATTTCCCTATCCCTATCTTTTTACATACTTATACACACTAATGACCGGAGCAATCTAGCGAAGGTCACAAACTTGACCCTTTCTGTTGTTCCAAAGTCCTCGTCGATTTTGTGCATCAACATTTGGCTCCGTCTGTGGGAAACACACTTACTACTACTCTCTTCAACTTTGTTAAGTTGGTTTCCACCATTCGTACACTCTCTTTTGGCTAAGCATCCCTCTCCAACATGGGGAGCAAAGGAAGCCACAGCACACAGAACGACACCCCCTCGCGCCTAGTGTAAGGTAGCGAAAGAAGTTTGCTTTTCAAGCTAAAGTCAAGCTAGAAGCTCAGAACAACAAGATAATGATGAAGAATAAGGTCCTCCAGGAGCAGTATGAGAAGCTCTTCAAGATGCTCCATGAGGCTAGGCATACTCAAACACACGAGCTTATTGCCCCCGTGGAAGTCAACCACCAAATGGGTGCCCCCCAAGACGGAGGGTCACCGATCTTCGACATGGTTGTTCCTAATGAGGAACGAGTTAATCATCAAGGTTTTGATCAACCTGAGGCCTCTCTCAACCCTGCTGCTTTGACCCAATTTGGGAGAAGTGGTGGAAGGCATCTCCTTGTAGAGGGAGCAGAAGGATCGAAAGCCATTTATCGCGACTATCAAGACTTCCTAAGACAACGTCGAGAGAATCTCATCCACATAAGCTCAAAGATCAATGACCCAAGGGTTTCTAAAAGACTCGGCCCCCTCCCACGACCAAGGCCAACTGTCAATCTAGGAAATGAGCGACAGGTCCCAGAGGAACATGAAGGTACAGGTGATGTGAGAATTATGTTGACACACAAATTAAACCCTATTTATGGCAATTGTAGTAATGAAGTAAGTAGGGATCGTTCTAACCGGGGATTAACTAGGGGTGCTAATCTAATTTGAATTGACTCAAACAGAAACTAGAACTTAATTGGGACGAATTTGAAAGTGTTATGACTCCAATTGCTTAAAAACACAAAATAAAACAAATACGAATGACTACGACTCAACAAAATATGGGGGGATTGTGGTTGGACGAATTTAAGCTAAATGGGCAGATTGTAAAGAAAACAGATTTTAAGACAAAATTGTGATGAATCAATGGATGATGGGATAGCTAAGGGGTTCTTCTCCACACATGAAATATATGCAACGTAAATCAATTTCCAATTATCAATCCAATAAGTTATGAACCTCGACACTCCAAGTTAATTAGGTCCGCTTAAATTAACCTTCAGATTTCCCTAGAATCATTGAATTGGATGAATATGCATCGCAAACAAATTATTCCTAACAAATTCTCTATATGAACAGCATGATAAAGACATAAATTAGAATCATTACGTTCTTTGGAAATCATAAGCATCGACAAGGCATTTGTAACTATGAAAAGCATGATACGCTTGCCAGGAATCTACTTAACATGATTGTGACTAGCAACCTTCACTACTTGTGAATATAAATTCATAACGATTAGGTGAAACAAACTTATATCCTAGCACCAAATTCAAGCATGCAAATTAAGCGTGCACTCTCAATCAACATACAAGAATAAGTTTTAAATCAAACGGTTAAGCAAATTGTATTCAAAACTTATTCAACGATAACTGGAAGTAATCAACTTATTTCACATATATAATCATGGTTTCGAATCACCCCCTAGCTAACTAGGGGGTTTAGCCTCTCATGTTCACAAAAAGAGAAACAAAATTGAAATTAAACATAAAGAACAAAAGATTGATTACACCTAAAACGCACAACGAATCCACTTGAATTTCTGCGCGTCCAAGCTCCTCTTTCTTCTTCTCCTTGCTGCTGCAGTGATAGTCTAGGTGAGTTTTGGATGTTTTTCTGGTTTGGGAATGGGTTTATGGAGGTTTGGTGGTGCGGCAATGGTTGTGGAAGGTGTGGAATAGAGTGGAATAGAGTGGGGAGTGGTGGAGGAAGGCACGGCAATGTTGGATGGTGAATGGTTGCTGCTGCTTGAAGATGGGGGAAGGCTGGAATTAAAAGGGGCAGGCACGGCAGAGAAGAATCAAAAATGATATATTGGCTGCGGTAGGATTTTTGTGTGTGAATTAGGGTACAGTTTTTAAGAATGAATGGGATCAAAGGTGATGGAATGCACCACTTATGGAGAATGGGAATGACGGCTTCTTCTAGAGAATTAGGATGATTCGCCGATTAAAAGATCAATGAATGGGATATGGTGCCACGAATGGAATGATTTTTTAGTTTATTAGGGTGAATGGTAAATGGGGGGGCCACGGCTTAGGTTAAAATGTGAATGTGGCTGATGAGAAAATAAGGTGCATGCTTTCTTGCGGCTGTTTGGTTATTTTTCGCTGAAAAATATGAAAAGAAAAATAATAATAATAGGTCCCTAAGGTGCGGCTAAATGGTGGAAACCCTAGGGTTTAGAAATTCAAGCCCTCTTTTATTTTTATTAACTAAAATTCACCTAAAGGCTGCTAGAATTTAGGAAATAAAATCAGAAATTAAAGAGGGAATAATTAAAGGGTGCGGCTAGGGTTAGGTTAGGAGAGGGAAATAGGGTTTAATTTCACAACATTGGACAAAAGTGCCCCCCCTTGCATGGCAAGGGAAGGGAATTAGAGTTAAGGCACGGCAAGGTTGTGTAATTGGGCTAGGGCTTTGGTTTTGTGTCCTAAAGTGCCTACAAGGCCTTCAAAGTGGCTAGAAAATACGGACGTTTAAGTTTAGGAAAGGTTACCAAAACGGGAAACTTAGGGTTAACTTTCCTATATCAAATAGGAAACCTTGTTTGAGTAGGATTCCTCGTTTTGGTAAGAATTCATCGTTGGAGTAGGAATTCGTCGTTTCTTCAAGTCTTCAACTCATTCATTCCTCTTTTGCTCCAAAAGGCTCCAATTTGCATCTTCTTGCACACTTTGGCCTTATAATCTGAAAATACACAAAAGTGGCCTTAAACACTAAAATAACTAAGTAAACACAACATAAATGCACGAGAACAAGCTAATTAAGTCGCATGAATATGCTCCTATCAAATTCCCCCACACTTAACTTTTGCTAGTCCTCGAGCAAAACAAAACAACTAAAGAAAATAAGACGAAACAAAACAAACAAAACAAAACCTAAACCTTCCAACGTTTGCCTCAGGGATTTCCAATGAAACATGACATGTCAAAGATCATTACTCACATAGCTTTTAGTCCTCCTTCCCCTCGAGCACATACTTAATCATAGTCACCATTCACTAGTTTGCATTTAATCAATTAAAACACATTTTGAATGTAGTAACATGCCTTAGAGAATTCCCTCAATTCCTCACTAGTTATGCACTCAATTTTCACTCAGATTTTCTGACTACACACCCTACACTAGTTATATGTGAGAAGATTGATGTAAACATGAAAGACTAGTACTCACATATGTTATAACAACGAACGCAATTTCTGGAGTAATTAAACGTGTTTAGATATGATCTCATGAATGGAATGCTACTACTTAGATGCGAGAACCAGTGACACCATATGCTCATACCAAATTCAAACTCCACAAATTGAAATGCAAAACACTCAAGATAGAAGTCAAGGGTTGTAACGGGGCTTAGGGTATTGGCTAACAAGGAAAGATAGGGGTAAACGAAAGTTCTTTAAGCAATAGCAAGCAAAGTAATGAAATTGAGACTTAGAATTCACTTAGAATGCAGAAATCAACTTTTAGACAAATAGGGAAGATTCAAACAACTCTTAGGGCCTAATTCATTGTTTTAGGCCCTTACTTCAACAAACAATACTTTTCAACTCTTTTTCACTTCTTTTTCTTTCTTTTTTTTTTTTTTTTTTTTTTTTTCTTGCCATGCCTATGGCACATAACTCACATCAATAATCCTTCCCCCACACTTATTTCCTGCAACACATTAATAAAAAGGAATTCATTCATGCTTACTATGCTTCAAGAACAAGGATACGGATGGTCCTATTCTAGGCTAGGTGAGGATAATGTGGGTTAACAAAGAACATGGGCTAACACGGCTCAATGGGGTTAAACTTAAACACAAAATGAGTGAAGGGCACATGGCTGTTTGGCTTTGATGGTGGTCACTACACAACTTCATCTTGAATATGTGTTATGCAAATCAATGACATGCTTTGAATGAAATGGGCATGAGTTCTAGCATTTGGAACTAAGTGATGAAACGCCTTCTAAGTAGTAACCAAGCAAAGAATAATGAGATCATGCAACGACTTAGAAAACAATGATGCACAGATTTTAACTCTCCAAATAACGTTTAGGCTCAAGTCTCACAGGGATGTAGCGTTAGTTTGAGTTCATTCCTTCAAGCATGTTACAAAAACTGATTTTTATCATTTGTGATTACATGTGAATTCGTAAACTATAACTACAAACAAGCATAAACCAAAGAGTATATCAAACGTCCATCCATGTTTGTAACTTTCTTTAACCATCATGCAATTAAAAACCAAATCCTCATCATTGTGTTGGAAGGTGACCTACGACACAAACAAACACACAAAAACAACTCTTTTTGGGTTTTTCAAAACAATTTTTCAAATTTTTATGGTATTTTCGGATTGTTAAGTTAACACACACTAAAACACTCTAAAATAGCTTAAAAACACTTTAAAACAGTGGGAAACAAGTTTAGACATGTTAGGTGGTAATACCCTACGAATTTCATGCAAAACTATCTCAAAACAGAATGTTACCCCCCCCCCCCCCCCACACTTAAACTAAACATTGTCCTCAATGTTTCAAGCTTAAAATCACACCAAACAAAAATAAACACAAAAACAGCAACTAAACACACTAAACATGGCAGAATGTAAATAACAAAGAGAAGAGGTTAGGGACGCAAATCTGGTTATGGAGTGTAGATTCCATCTTCTCCTTGGTGATTGCATGGGTTGCCTCCCACGAAGCGCTTTCTTTTACGTCTTGCAGCCGGACGACGTTATGCTCATTCCCCATTGGAGCCCACGGCATGCAATGGGATCTCCTCCACAACATGCTCAACAAAGTTCTCGTAGTAGGGTTTCAACCTATAGCCATTCACCTTGAACTCTTGACCTGTTTTGAAACTACGAACTTGGACTGCACCATGAGGAAAAACATTAGTAATAACAAAGGGTCCAATCCAACGTGAACGTAATTTACCCGGAAATAGACGAAGACGAGAATTAAATAACAACACTTTCTGTCCAACAGAGAAGGACTTGGTGCGAATCATCTTGTCATGAAAGGCCTTTGTCTTTTCCTTGTAAATACGGGCATTCTCGTAAGCTTCATTCCGTATCTCCTCAAGTTCATTCAATTGAAGCTTACGATGAATTCCCGCCTCATCTACATCCATGTTGAACTTCCTCACGGCCCAATGAGCCTTGTGCTCCAACTCCACAGGTAAGTGACTGATGCGTATATTTTACGCACACAAACTAAACCCTATTTGTGACAATTGTAGTAATGATGTAAGTAGGGATCGTTCTAACCGGGGATTAACTAGGGGTGCTAATCTATTTTGAATTGACTTGAAAACACAAAAACTAAATGTAAAGACTCTTAACAAGACTACTATGACTCAGAATAGATTTGAAAGACTCAAACTGCTTAAAACAATCAAATTGACTCAAATAGAAATTAGAACTTGATTTAGACGAATTTGAAAGTGTTTATGACTCCAAAAGCTTAAAGATACAAAAATAAAACAAATACGAATGATTAAGACTCAACGAAATATGAGGGAAATTGTGTTTGGACGATATTAAATTAAAAAGACAGAATATAATTAAAGGCAAAATGTAAATATGAATGTGATGAAAATATGGATGATGGAATAGCCAAGGGGTTCTTCTCCACACATGTTACACTTGCATACAATATTGATTCTCAGTTGGTCTTTCGATAAGTTGTGAAACTCAACACCCCGGGTTAATTAGGTCCGCTTAAATTAACCGTCAAGTTCTCCTTAAGTTAATGAATTGGATGGGTTAGCGCAACGCAATTCACCACATTCTCCAAAAGTCCTTTACGTGAAAAGCACAATAAAGATACAATCAAAGATCATTAAGCATTATGAAAACTGTAAGTGTTGACGAGGCATTCGTTACTATGGAATACGCATGAAATTAGTGCCAAGAATTCATTTAACGCGGTTGTTTATAAGCAACCTCCACTACTTGTGAATATAAGTTCGTAACGATTAGGTGAAATTCACTTATATTCTAGCGTCATATTCATGCATGAAAATTAAGCGCGCATTCTTAATAAACATTCATAAATAAGTTATCAATCAAACGGTTAAACAAATTGAATCCACAACTTATGAAATTCCAACGAAAGTTAATCAATTCATATTGCAAATATAAACATAGTTTCGAATCACCCCCTAGCTAAAGGGGGTTTAGTTCCTCATAACTTTGAAATCAAAGAAATCCCTAAACATTCCAACAACTCAAACTTGAATTGTATGAACGTTTAGGCACTCTTCTCTTCCATTCTCATACGTACAAAACAAAGAGAATTCAATTTAAACTTTGAAATCAAAGAAACACCTAAACATTCCAACAACTCAAACTTGAATTGTATGAACGTTTAGGCACTCTTTTCTTCCTCGTTGTTGTAGCACAAGGTCTAAGGTGAGCTTTGGGGATTATGTGAAGTGTTTTGGAGGGATGGGAAGTGGTTGGATAGTGGCTGCAATGGAGGAGAAAAACTGCACAGAAATGGAGGGGGATTTGCGGCACAAGGGTTGTGTTTGTGTTGTGTGAAGTCTTCTGAATGGATGAATGCAAGGGTATTTATAGGAGTAGTGGAGGGAACATATGGCTGTTTGTTTAAGCATGCATGTGCTGGAATGT
The DNA here is from genome assembly GCF_019419815.1 of Pyrus x bretschneideri. NCBI lineage: Eukaryota > Viridiplantae > Streptophyta > Magnoliopsida > Rosales > Rosaceae > Pyrus > Pyrus x bretschneideri. The sequence goes on along the minus strand of NW_025999391.1, from coordinate 7,452,843 downwards.
GGTGGAAAATAGCTAGGAAAGCTGGAAAGCACAAGGATCCCACGGCAATGACAGTTTTTGATATTGGATTTGCATGTGTGTGCTGGAAATGGTGTGTGTATGCATGTGTTTGGGAAGCTTTCTTGCTCATTTTCTGGATGCAATGATGAAGAGTTTAATAATTAATGCATGTAGGTGGCTGAAATGATGAAGAATGAGTGGTGGAAATGAAAGGGAAAGTTAGAAAGACATGTGAAGATGCTGGAATTGGTGTGTAGGCCACGGCAATGTGTTTTCAGGATGGTTCTTTGTGGTTGTGATGCATGTGATTGCATGTGTTGATTGCTAAGGTGTGTGATGATGAGTGTAAGTGGAATAAAGAATGAATGAAGGCATGTGAATTAGGTGGAATGCTGGAATGATGAAGGGGATACACGGCACAAGGTTGGAAATGCATGTGAATGCATAGAGGAAATCTGAAAATGGTCATAAGGAATGCATGGCAAAGGAAGTGTGAGTTGGTGTGTGAATGCATGTGGTTTAAATGATTAAAGGGGGTGAAAGATGGCTGAATGATAGATTGAATAATTAGGCTCTAGGGTGGAATAAATGGTGATGCATGTGGGTGAATGTGAAGGGAATATCATTTGCACGACAAAGAGGGATTTGTGGTGAAATGGATGAATGATTAAGAGTGCATGTGGGTGATTTGAATGAATGCAAAGTGAATGAATAATGAAATGGGAAAGCATGACCAAGGTGGAAATGCATGTGAAATGTTGGAAAGGGATTGGGAATGCACGGCTTTGGGGAAAGAATGAGTGGATGTGCAAATGTGTTTTAATTAATGAAAGTGTTTGGAGAATGAATGCAATGATGAAGAGTGAATAAAGAATGCATGTAGGGTTAGCTAGGTTGGCTTTGTTTGGGTGCATGTGTGTTAATGGTGGTTTTGCATGTGAATTGATGGATTGTTTTTGATGGAATGGATGGTTCTTTGCATGGCTATAAGGGAGAGAATAAGAGAGAATGGGCTAGGCCCTTTGTTTTATGTCCAAAGTGAATACAAGGCCTTCAAATTCGTCCATCCTCTTGGCTCCATGGATAAGCTATCCAATCCATGCCCAAAAATGCTCCAAATGGCCTCAAAATGCACTTTCTTGCTCCCTAGGCCCTTAGAACCTGAAAACACACAAAAGAAGCATAAAGGACTAAAATAACGAGAGAAACATAACGTAAATGCACGAGAACAAGCCATTTAAGTCGCACGAATATGCTCCTATCAAACTCCCCCACACTTATCTTTTGCTTGTCCTCGAGCAAAACAGAAAAACAAAACAAAACCTAAACCTTCCAACAATCGTCTTAGGGATTTCCAATGCACATGACATGTTAAAAATCATCATTCCCACAGATTTTAGTCATCTTCACACTTAATTACATTCTTAATCACAGTCACCACATACTATTTCACAATTAAGTATTTAAAACCATGTTTTGAATGTAGTAACATGCCTTAGAGAATTTGGTCAATTCCTTACAAGATATGCACTCAGTTTTCACTCAGATTTTCTGACTACACATCCTAAACTAGTTATATGTGAGAAGATTGATGTAAACATAAAAACGAACACTCACATATATGTATTTCAAAGGAAGCAATTTCTGGAGTTAATAAGCATGTTTAGATATGATCTCATGAATGGAATGCTACTACTTAGACGCGAGAACCAGTGACACCATATGCTCATACCAAGTTCAAACTCCACAAATTGAAATACACAACACTCAAGATAGAAGTCAAGGGTTGTAATGGGGCTTGGGGTATGTGGATAACAAAGAAGGGATATGGAAAACAAAGGTTCTTAAAGAAATAGTGAGCAAAGCATTTGAATCAACTTAGAATTCACTTTTGAATGAAAACTCAACTTTTGAACAAAAAGGGAGAAATTAGACAATTTACACCCAGAATTGGTGTTTTGGAACCTTTCTTCAATCACTTATTCTTTCATTCATTTTTTTTTTTTTTTTTTTTTTTTTCAAGCTTTTTTTTTTTTTTTTTTTTCTTTCTTTCTTTTCTCTTTTTTTTTTCTTTTCTTTTTCTTTTCTTTTGAATCTCAAAACATAAACACTTAAACATTCTCTCCCCCACACTTATTTTCTTTCATAATGTAACTCAAAAGGAATTCAATTAAGTCATGCTCACTATCTTTTAAGAACAAGGGTGGGGATTGTCCTAAACTAGGCTAGGTGAGGAAAATGTGGGTAAACAAAGAATAAAGGCTAAACAAGGCTCAACGGGGTTAAAACTTACAACATATACGAAGTATGGGAAGTAAGGCTATTTGGCTATGGTGGTGGTCACTACACAACTTCTTCTTGAATATGTGTTATGCAAATCAATAACATGCTTTGAATGAAATGGGCATGAGTTCTAGCATTTGGAACTATATGATGAAACGCCTACTAAGTAGTAACCAAGCAAAGAATAATGAGATCATGCAACGACTTTAGAAAACAAGAAATCACAGATTATACTCTCCAAAGAACGTTATAGGCTCAAGTCTCTCAGGGTTGTAGCGTTTGTTTGAGTTCCTTCCTTCAAGCATGTTACAAAAACGAATTTTTTTCTTTTATGATTGCATGTGAAGTCATACATTATAACCATAACCAAGCATATACCAAGAGTAAATCAAACTTTTCTCTATGTTAATAACTCTTTCTAACCGTCATGCAATTATAAACCAAATCCTTATCATTGTGTTGGAAGGTACCCTAAGACACAAACACACCAAAAAAACGACTCAAAATACTCTTTTTAGGCTTTTCAAAACATTTTCTTCAAATTTTTATGTGATTTTCGGAGTTATAAAACAAAACACACTAAAACACTCTAAAACAATTTAAAAACACCTTAAAACAGCAAGGAACAACATTTGAAGTTATGGGTGATAAAATCCCACGAATTTGCATTAACAACATTAGTTACCCCCCCACACTTAAATCAAACATTGTCCTCAATGTTTTAAGCATAGATTCACACAAAACATAAGTAACAACACAAAAAGCAATTTAAACATACTAAACATGGCAGAATGTAATTAACAAAGAGAAGAGTTTAGGGACGCAAATCTGGTTATGGAGTGTAAATTCCCTCTTCTCCTTGGTAATTGCATTGAGGCTTTGATCATAGTGATTCCACAGGCTTACTCTCGAACTGGTTTCCGCCCATCATTGATTTTCCTTTGTGCTACTCTTGAACTGGGCAGCAGGATTCTTTTGGTCTTCCCCGAAGGTCTTCCCCGAAGGTCTGAGCTTACCCCTTTGGTCTGTTTCTTTGTTCAATCTTTCCAATTCGTATTGAAAAGGGTTGGAGGATAACTCAGCCTATGTTTGTCTCCACATGCTTCAATGTATCATTTTTACTTGCCTTACTCGCTCCTCTTTGCAGAAGTGGTCCCTTCTCTGGAAGTGTATCAACCGTTGAAGATGACTACTCGAGAGCAACGCTAGGTAAGCAATCAGGAATAGATTCCAGGCAGTTGGCTCCAACTCGGAAGACTGACTCCAAGTGCCGGCTGATTGCTTCTTTCACTTTGCCATGCGAGTAAGAACAAGGACAAAGAAAAAGACAGGGAAAGAGCATGATATGAGATACTTTTGCTTTTGACCTTGATGATATAAGATACCTTTGCTTTTGAAGAAGCGGTGAATGAATCAGCACATGTATTTGTTGTGCTGTTTCCTCCTGGGTCATCTGTACTCCAGGTATCTGGTATCATCTTTGGGGAAGAAGAAAAAATTGAGTAATTCGAAAGGCTTTGCTGGGAGTGCGCCCTCAGAGGTGAGGGAGAGTTGGGCATTTTCTTCAGGTCTGCCTTGCCATAAAAGACGAAGGTCGACATATATAGAGATAATATCAAGTGGTGGTACTGTTCTTTTACCCTTGTCGACAAATGTCTCTTCGATATCAGAACGACGCCTCTTCGATTTCTGAGCAGACGCCCCTTCGATTTCTGAACGACGCCTCTTTGCTTTCTGAACGACACGTAGTAGTGCGCATGCGGCTCCTTTTGACAAAGCTGCACGCGTTTTCTGAAAAGCAGAGAAAGCGTCGCCGAACTTTGCGCTTGTCGGCTAAAGATGTGTAGTTGCGATGATGGCCTCCACGTGTTGTCTGAAAAGAAGAAATCTTTTGACAAAGTTGAACACGTCTTCTGAAAAGCCGAGAAAGCGTCGCCAAAATTACGCCGGAAATTCCGGCTTTTTGAATCGGTGGACGCGTCGCCTTGGCTTTTTTTATTGAGCTATCGATCACCACAACAAACACACTCTGAAGATTTCCCATTCTTGAAAATCGACTCCGGCCCTTTGAAATTTAACTCCATCCCTTCTCTTTGAACACTTTTGAAAAATGGCAAACTCATCGAACCTTAGCTTGGAATTGAGCCTTAGCAGTGATACGGGCGCGCCGCGTCAAGGTAACGTATGGCACCCTTCTTTCTTTTCTTCTAACGGTCCTCTCACAGGTGAAGATTCCGTGATGCAGGACGCCACAACAGCTACAATAGTAGCTAGGAACCTCCTCACTCCGAAAGATAGTAGGCTGCTGTCAGGACTGTCCGATGAGTTGGCCGTTCAAGAGTCCCTCGCACTTAGTGTTCAGTGTGCGAGTTCTGTGTCCAACATGGGCCAACGCCTGCTTGCCCGCTCCCGTCAGGTGGAATCATTGATGGCAGAGGTGGAAAGTCTTAAGCAAGAGATCCAGCAGCTTAAGTACGAGAATAGAAGTTTGCATGTGCTTGCAAATAACTATTCGTCGGGCATGAAGAGGAAGCTTGATGAACTGCAAGAGTCTGAAGGTCGGATTCAAAGTGACCGTCAAAGGTTTTCGTCTTTCCTCCAGAGGCACCTTTTTCCTGGATCATCGAGCGCTTGGCCAAGTATTGAGGCCTGGAATGCTCTAGCTCCGATGCCTCCCGCTTCGATGCCTTCCGCTTCGATGTCTTCCGCTTCGATGCCTTCCGCTCCAACGCCTTCCGCTCCGACGCCTTCTGTTCCGACGCCTTCTGCTCCGACGCCTCGTAGTGGGGCTTCACGTAAACATCCTTTGTGAAGGCTCCATTTTTCTCCATGTTTAGTATCTTTTTTTTTTTTTTTTTTTTTTTTGGGTAATCAAATCGGAGATCAATGGACAACTTTATTTTATTCAGTGTATTGGGTTGCCTCCCAAGTAGCGCTTGCTTTAACGTCTTCCAGCCGGACGATACCTCCGTTCAAGCTTGACTAGGTTCCACAGCATGGAGGGGTACCTCCTCCACGACATGCTCCTCAAACATCTTGTAATAGGGCTTCAATCGATGCCCATTCACTTTGAATTCTTGCTGCGTCCTTGAACTTTTGATTTGCACTGCACCATGAGGGAAAACATTAGTGACAATAAAAGGACCAACCCATTTGGAACGCAACTTACCCAGAAACAACCGAAGGCGAGAATTGAACAACAACACTTTCTGCCCAATAGAGAACGTCTTGGCACGAATCATCTTGTCATGAAATGCCTTTGTTTTCTCCTTGTAAATCCAGGCATTCTCATATGCTTCATTTCGGATTTCATCAAGCTCACATAATTGAAGCTTCCTATGTAAACCTGCTGCATCAAGGTCCATATTGAACGTTTTGACGGCCCAATGTGCACGATGCTCTAGTTCGACGGGAAGATGGCATGGCTTCCCATAGATGAGCCGAAAAGGTGACATCCCAATGGGGGTTTTGTAGGCAGTGCGATACGCCCACAATGCATCGTTTAAGCGCAAACTCCAATCCTTCCTTGTAGGCCCCACGGTCTTCTCAAGAATCTGCTTGATTTCCCTATTCGAAACCTCGGCTTGCCCGCTCGTTTGAGGATGATAAGGTGTGGCCACCTTATGTGTGACATTGTATTTCTTGAGCAACGCCTCGATGGTTCGATTAAAAAAATGGGAACCTCCATCACTGATTAGCACTCGTGGCATTCCAAACCTTGCAAAAATGTTAGTTTTCACAAAATCTGCAACCACTCGAGAATCATTAGTTCGGGTGGCTTTTGCTTCCACCCATTTCGACACATAGTCCACAGCAAGCAATATATAAATAAACCCATGTGACGAAGGAAAGGGACCCATAAAATCAATACCCCAAACATCAAAGATTTCAACACTAAAAATGGGGGTTTGCGGCATTTGCTGTTTAGGACCAATATTGCCCGTTCTTTGGCATCTATCACAAGACATGCAAAATGTTCTAGCATCCCTAAAGATGGTAGGCCAATAGAAACCACATTCTAACACCTTAAGTGCTGTTCTTTGAGTGCCAAAGTGTCCCCCACAAGCATAAGTGTGACAAAAGGTTAGAATAGCATTAAACTCAGAATCGTGCACACACCTACGTATAACTTGGTCAGGGCAATATTTCCATAAATACGGGTCATCCCACACATAAAACCGTGCCTCTTTCTTCAATTTATCACATTGGTGTTTAAGTAATTCACTAGGAACATGTTTAGACACCAAATAATTCACCAAATCAGCATACCACGGTTCACTTACCTTGACGGACATCAGTTGCTCATCTAGGAATGTCTCTATGATAGGCACGGCATCCTCCTCATGCACCATACGGCTTAAGTGGTCAGCCACCACGTTTTCACTTCCCTTCTTGTCCCGGATTTCGATATCGAACTCTTGGAGAAGAAGCATCCAACGAATAAGTCGTGGTTTGGCCTCCTTCTTGGTGAACAAATACTTCAATGCTGCATGGTCAGTATAAATAATAACTTTAGTACCAAGCAAATAAGAACGAAATTTATCTAAAGCAAATACAACAGCAAGAAGTTCTTTTTCAGTGGTAGAATAATTCAATTGTGCATCATTTAAAGTCCGAGAGGCATAATAGATAACATGCGGCCTCTTTTCCTTCCTTTGCCCCAAAACAGCTCCTAATGCATAATCGGAAGCATCACACATAAGCTCAAAAGGAAGGCTCCAATCCGGTGGAACTATGATAGGGGCCGAAGTTAGTGTTTCTTTGAGGTGATTGAACGCCTTCTCACACTCCTCGTTGAAGTCAAACGCCACATCTTCCTGGAGGAGACGGCAAAGAGGGTTTGAGATCTTGGAGAAGTCCTTGATAAATCGCCTATAAAATCCTGCATGACCAAGAAACGAACGAACCTCTCGAACCGAAGTAGGAGAGGGTAAGTAGCGTATAAGATCTATTTTCGATTTATCCACTTCAATTCCTCTTTCTGAAACAATATGCCCTAGAACTATGCCTTGTCTAACCATAAAATGACATTTTTCCCAATTAAGCACAAGGTTAGTTTCTACACATCGTTTCAAAATCATTGTGAGATTTTCCAAACAACCATCAAATGAATCACCAAACACACTGAAATCATCCATAAATACCTCAATAATCTTTTCCACAAAATCTGAAAAGATACTTACCATGCACCTTTGAAACGTGGCCGGAGCATTGCATAAACCAAAAGGCATGCGACGATAAGCAAAAGTACCAAAGGGGCATGTGAAAGTTGTCTTTTCTTGGTCATCCGGCGCTATGACAATCTGATTATATCCAGAATAACCATCAAGGAAACAATAAAAAGAATGACCGGCTAACCTCTCAAGCATTTGATCAATGAACGGCAAAGGGAAGTGGTCCTTCCTTGTGGTGGCGTTGAGCTTCCTATAATCAATGCACACTCGCCAACCTGTTTGGATACGGGTTGGCACAAGCTCATTCTCAGCATTCTTCACCACTGTCACTCCGGACTTCTTTGGAACACATTGCACCGGTGACACCCAACGACTATCAGAGATCGGATAAATCACTCCACAATCAAGAAGTTTGATAATCTCTTTTTTCACAACTTCCATCATTGGAGGGTTGAGACGGCGCTGAGCCTCTCGAGTTGGTTTAGCCCCCTCCTCTAGAAGTATGCGATGCATGCACGTAGTCGGGCTAATTCCCCTAATATCGGCCAAAGTCCATCCAATGGCCGTCTTGTGCTCTTTCAACACTCGGATCAACTTCTCCTCCTCTATGGCCGTGAGTGATGAGGAGACAATGACGGGCAATGTCTCGTTGTCTCCCAAGAAGACGTACTTTAAATGATCGGGCAACGGTTTAAGCTCAAGTACGGGTGCCTGAATCACTGAGGGTAACAACTTATTAGTGGAAACTGAAATTGAAATTGGGTTGGAAGGCTTACCAAGGTGTTGTGGCAATGACTCAAGTGCAGCGACCATCTCGGCCTCATCTTCACTTCTAGGCACGGCAAAACCAGATTTTTGCCCAATTCCTTGTGCAATTGTTGTTTCAAGTGTATCCCTCTCCAAAGAATCAAGAAATTCCTGCGCCAAATCATCAATTATATCAATAGAAAAGCAAGAATGATCGTCCTTAGGAAATTTAATACTTTCAGAAAGATTGAAATCAATAACTTCCCCATCAAATTCCATCGTTAACGTTCCTTTAAACACATATATCTTGGTGCGGGCTGTCTTCATGAAGGGCCTCCCTAGAAGAATCGGCAAGGATGGAGCATGGGTGGTTTCCTCCATTTCAAGGACATAGAAATCCGCCGGGAAGATCAAATTATTCACCTGCACTAAGACATCTTCCAATACGCCCTTTGGATAGGCATTAGATCTATCGGCCAACTGAATAATCACACCATCATTTTTCAATTCACCAAGGTTCATTGAAGCATAAATAGAGTATGGCATGACGTTAATTGAAGCTCCTAGGTCTAACATAGCATGTTCGAACTTAGTTTGACCAATAATACAAGGGATTGTAAAGCTACCTGGATCTTTGCACTTTGGTGGTAACTTTCTTTGTAAAACAGCGGAAACGTTCTCACTTACCCTTACTATCTCTTTATGTGACGCCCTCTTCCTTGTAGTGCACAATTCCTTCAAGAACTTAGCGTATTTGGGCACTTGCTTTATGGCATCTAAGAGCGGGATATTGACCTGAACTTTCCTAAACGTCTCAAGAATGTCCTTCTCATGCTCCTCCTTCTTTGTTTGCCTAAACCTGCCAGGAAAGGGCATGTTTAGTGGAATAGAACTTGACAAAGTCGAATTTGGACTTACCTTAGGCGTGTTGGACGGTTTTGGCACAATAGGGGATTGCGGCAAAGTTTCTTTCACCCTTGCCGTGGCCTTCTTTGCTTGTTCCTCCTCTTCTTGCAGCAACATGTCCTCTTCTTGACTTGCAGCAACATGTCCTCTTCCGACTTCCTTACCACTTCTCAACATGATGGCCTTGGCAGATTCGAATCCTCCTTTCGGAGTCACCTGCGTTGAACTTGGTAACTTGCCTTGTTCTCTATTAAATTGCCCCATGAATTCAGCCATTTGTCCCAGTTGTCTCTTCAACTCCTTCACCTCTTGAGCTTGATTCTGCACCTCATTGGCGTAATTGTGCATGTCCTTTGTTTGTTTTTCTTGCCCCTACGCCAATGTAGTTAGCAATTGAATAACTTGAGAATTATCAAAAGACGAACCTGAGTTGTTTTGGGATGATGGTGGTTGGTTGGATTGGTATGGTCGCGGAAATCCAGGTGGGTTTTGTTGAAATCCCCTTTGTGGTGCAGATTGTTGGGCAGGTTGTTGTGCATCTCTCCATCTGAAATTTGGGTGGTCTCTCCAACCTGGATTATATGTGTTAGAATATGGATCGTTCCTCGGTTGGTTTTTATTCCCATAGCCTATGGCATTGGCAGATTCCCATCCCCCATTCTCTATTAATTGAGGGCATGTCTCGGATGGATGCCCTTGCATTGTACACACGCCACACACTTGGTTTTCTTGTGATTTTGACCCCTTGACAACCTGAGACACGAGAGAAGTAAGATTAGCCAATTGTGACTGAATATCAGAAATTGCACTTACCTCATTCACACTTTGTTGTCGTGGCCCTTCTCTTTGTCCAACACCTTCATATTGTTGTGCATTTAGAGCACGGTTTGCAATTAGGGTCTTGGCTGCCATAGGTGTTTTGTCCACCAATGCACCTCCCGCCGAAGCATCAAGCATTTGTCTTTCAATGGGAAGAAGGCCCTCATAGAAGTATTGAAGGAGAAGCTCCTCCTTCATTTGATGTTGAGGACATGATGCAACAAGGGTTTTAAAACGCTCGTAGTATGCCGGAAAAGATTCTCCTTGACTTTGTTGGATTCCGCTAATTTTCTTCCTCAAGAGAATGACTTTTAAAGTAGGGAAGAACTTCTCCAAGAAGGCTCTCTTCATGCTCTCCCAAGAAGTAACGGTCCCGGGTGCCAATTCATAAAGCCAATCCTTAGCCTTTTCCACAAGAGAGAATGGAAAAGCCTTCATCATCAGAATGTTCCCATCGACATTTATGGGTGTCATGCTCGAACAAACAACCTCGAACTCCTTGAGATGCTTGTTGGGATCTTCCATGGAAAGCCCATGGTACTTCGGAATGTGGTGCAACAAGCTTGACTTCAATTCGAATTCATCGGTCTTGTCTTGGGCAGCCGCGGGGTATTGAATGCAAAGAGGGGCTGCATTGGCCAAACCTGAGGCAGAAAGCTCTTTAATGGTTCGATTATCCACGGCCATGGTTGGTACTTCCCCTTTAACCCAATCTGTGGCTTCCTCTTCTACTTCAGGTTCGGGACTAGGAGGATTAGACTCTTGCAATTTCTTGTTCCTTCTCAAAGTCCTCTCGAAATCACCGTCAAAGTCGGAGATTTGCTCACGAACAGGTTGTGAGCTACGGGTCATAAACTAGTACCTACACACAAAAGTAAACAAGTAAGAAAACAAGTTGCCACACACGTCACAAAAACACATACACACGGTGCAAAAAAAAATTAAAACAAAACAGAAACTAAACTAAACAATTTAAACAAGACTCAAGACAAGGGATTAGCAACTTTGCCAATCCCCGGCAACGGCGCCAAAATTTGATGCGTATATTTTACGCACACAAACTAAACCCTATTTGTGACAATTGTAGTAATGATGTAAGTAGGGATCGTTCTAACCGGGGATTAACTAGGGGTGCTAATCTATTTTGAATTGACTTGAAAACACAAAAACTAAATGTAAAGACTCTTAACAAGACTACTATGACTCAGAATAGCTTTGAAAGACTCAAACTGCTTAAAACAATCAAATTGACTCAAATAGAAATTAGAACTTGATTTAGACGAATTTGAAAGTGTTTATGACTCCAAAAGCTTAAAGATACAAAAATAAAACAAATACGAATGATTAAGACTCAACGAAATATGGGGGAAATTGTGTTTGGACGATATTAAATTAAAAAGACAGAATATAATTAAAGGCAAAATGTAAATATGAATGTGATGAAAATATGGATGATGGAATAGCCAAGGGGTTCTTCTCCACACATGTTACACTTGCATACAATATTGATTCTCAGTTGGTCTTTCGATAAGTTGTGAAACTCAACACCCCGGGTTAATTAGGTCCGCTTAAATTAACCGTCAAGTTCTCCTTAAGTTAATGAATTGGATGGGTTAGCGCAACGCAATTCACCACATTCTCCAAAAGTCCTTTACGTGAAAAGCACAATAAAGATACAATCAAAGATCATTAAGCATTATGAAAACTGTAAGTGTTGACGAGGCATTCGTTACTATGGAATACGCATGAAATTAGTGCCAAGAATTCATTTAACGCGGTTGTTTATAAGCAACCTCCACTACTTGTGAATATAAGTTCGTAACGATTAGGTGAAATTCACTTATATTCTAGCGTCATATTCATGCATGAAAATTAAGCGCGCATTCTTAATAAACATTCATAAATAAGTTATCAATCAAACGGTTAAACAAATTGAATCCACAACTTATGAAATTCCAACGAAAGTTAATCAATTCATATTGCAAATATAAACATAGTTTCGAATCACCCCCTAGCTAAAGGGGGTTTAGTTCCTCATAACTTTGAAATCAAAGAAATCCCTAAACATTCCAACAACTCAAACTTGAATTGTATGAACGTTTAGGCACTCTTCTCTTCCATTCTCATACGTACAAAACAAAGAGAATTCAATTTAAACTTTGAAATCAAAGAAACACCTAAACATTCCAACAACTCAAACTTGAATTGTATGAACGTTTAGGCACTCTTTTCTTCCTCGTTGTTGTAGCACAAGGTCTAAGGTGAGCTTTGGGGATTATGTGAAGTGTTTTGGAGGGATGGGAAGTGGTTGGATAGTGGCTGCAATGGAGGAGAAAAACTGCACAGAAATGGAGGGGGATTTGCGGCACAAGGGTTGTGTTTGTGTTGTGTGAAGTCTTATGAATGGATGAATGCAAGGGTATTTATAGGAGTAGTGGAGGGAACATATGGCTGTGTTTGTTTAAGCATGCATGTGCTGGAATGTGGTGGAAAATAGCTAGGAAAGCTGGAAAGCACAAGGATCCCACGGCAATGACAGTTTTTGATGTTGGATTTGCATGTGTGTGCTGGAAATGGTGTGTGTATGCATGTGTTTGGGAAGCTTTCTTGCTCATTTTCTGGATGCAATGATGAAGAGTTTAATAATTAATGCATGTAGGTGGCTGAAATGATGAAGAATGAGTGGTGGAAATGAAAGGGAAAGTTAGAAAGACATGTGAAGATGCTGGAATTGGTGTGTAGGCCACGGCAATGTGTTTTCAGGATGGTTCTTTGTGGTTGTGATGCATGTGATTGCATGTGTTGATTGCTAAGGTGTGTGATGATGAGTGTAAGTGGAATAAAGAATGAATGAAGGCATGTGAATTAGGTGGAATGCTGGAATGATGAAGGGGATACACGGCACAAGGTTGGAAATGCATGTGAATGCATAGAGGAAATCTGAAAATGGTCATAAGGAATGCATGGCAAAGGAAGTGTGAGTTGGTGTGTGAATGCATGTGGTTTAAATGATTAAAGGGGGTGAAAGATGGCTGAATGATAGATTGAATAATTAGGCTCTAGGGTGGAATAAATGGTGATGCATGTGGGTGAATGTGAAGGGAATATCATTTGCACGGCAAAGAGGGATTTGTGGTGAAATGGATGAATGATTAAGAGTGCATGTGGGTGATTTGAATGAATGCAAAGTGAATGAATAATGAAATGGGAAAGCATGACCAAGGTGGAAATGCATGTGAAATGTTGGAAAGGGATTGGGAATGCACGGCTTTGGGGAAAGAATGAGTGGATGTGCAAATGTGTTTTAATTAATGAAAGTGTTTGGAGAATGAATGCAATGATGAAGAGTGAATAAAGAATGCATGTAAGGTTAGCTAGGTTGGCTTTGTTTGGGTGCATGTGTGTTAATGGTGGTTTTGCGTGTGAATTGATGGATTGTTTTTTATGGAATGGATGGTTCTTTGCATGGCTATAAGGGAGAGAATAAGAGAGAATGGGCTAGGCCCTTTGTTTTATGTCCAAAGTGAATACAAGGCCTTCAAATTCGTCCATCCTCTTGGCTCCATGGATAAGCTATCCAATCCATGCCCAAAAATGCTCCAAATGGCCTCAAAATGCACTTTCTTGCTCCATAGGCCCTTAGAACCTGAAAACACACAAAAGAAGCATAAAGGACTAAAATAACGAGAGAAACATAACGTAAATGCACGAGAACAAGCCATTTAAGTCGCACGAATATGCTCCTATCAGTGACATGGTTTGTGATGCGAGAATTACTTGACACTCAAATTAAACCCTCGTTTGACAATTGTAGTAGAATGGATAAGTGAGGGATCGTTCTAGACCGGGGATTAGGAGGGCTTGCTAAAACCTTCTAAATTGACTTAAAAACATAAAAACTAAATTAAAATACTCTTAACAAGACTACTATGACTCAGAAAGGCTTTGAAAAACTCAAATTGTCTAAAACAATCAAATTGACTCAAAAAGAAGCTAGAACTTGATTTAGACGAATTTGCAATTGTTTATGACTCCACAAGCTTAAAGATACAAAAATAAAACAAATACGAATGATTAAGACTTAACAAAATAGGGGGGGAATTGTGGTTGGACGATATTAAATTAAAAAGACAGAATATAATTAAAGGCAAAATGTAAATATGAATGTGATAAAAAATATGGATGATGGAATAGCCAAGGGGTTCTTCTCCACACATGTTACACTTGCAAACAAAATTGATTCTCAGTTGGTCTTTCGATAAGTTGTGAAACTCAATGCTCCAAGTTAATTAGATCCGCTTAGATTAACTTTCAGATTTCCCTAAATTCGTTGGATTGAATGGAATACGCATTACAACCAAATTATTCTTAATCAAAGTCCCTAACTATGGAATACGCATGATAGAGACATTTAACCAAGATCATTAAGTTCAACGGAAATCATAAACATCGACGAGGCATTCGTTACTATGGAATACGCATGAAACTTATGCCAAGAATTCGTTTAACGCGATTGTTTATAAGCAACCTCTACTGCTTGTGAATATAAGTTCATAACGATTAGGTGAAATTCACTTATATTCTAGCGTCATATTTATGCATGAAAATTAAGCTTGCAATCTCAATGAACATACATAAATAAGTTATCAATCAAACAGTTAAACGAATTGAATCCACAACTTATGAAATTCCAACCAAACGTAATCAATTCAAAATGCAAATATAAACATAGTTTCGAATCACCCCCTAGCTAAAGGGGGTTTAGTTCCTCATAACTTTGAAATTAAAGAAACACCTAAACATTCCAACAACTCAAACGTGAATTGTATGAACGTTTAGGCACTCTTCTCTTCCCTTCTCATACGTACAAAACAAAGAGAATTAAATTTAAACTTTGAAATCAAAGAAACACCTAAACATTCCAACAACTCAAACTTGAATTGTATGAACGTTTAAGCACTCTTTTCTTCCTCGTTGTTGTAGCACAAGGTCTAAGGTGAGCTTTGGGGATTATGTGAAGTGTTTTGGAGGGATGGGAAGTGGTTGGATAGTGGCTGCAATGAAGGAGAAAAACTGCACAGAAAATGGAAGGGGAATTGCGGCAATGGATGTGTATTTGTGTTGTGTGAAGTGTTGTGAATGGAAATATGAGATATGAATTGAATGAATGAATGCAAGGGTATTTATAGGAGTAGTGGAGGGAACATATGGTTGTTTGTTTAAGATGCAAGTGGCTAATTAATGATGGAAAAGTATGTGATTTAAAGGATGCAAAGTGAATGAATCATGAATCATTGTGGATGAAAGGTGGAAGTGCATGTGTTGATGACTAGGTTAGTGGGTGGAAATCTGAAAATGGCATATAGGAATGGGAGCTCACGGTTTGAATGTGTAAAGTGTGTGTGAATGCATGTGAAGATGCAATAAATAATGCATGTAGGGTTAGGAAATAATGAAGAAATGCATGTGAGATGTTTGGAAAGGAAATGGGAACCCATGGCAATGAAGTTGTTTTGTGTTGTGAATTATGATGAATGCATGTGAGTTAAAGAGGGAGAATGTGGTGAAATGATGAAGTAGGAAGGTGGAAATGCATGTGAGATGTTTGGAAAGGAATAAAGAATGAATGGTGGAAATGTGAGTGAATGATGTGCATGTGTGAGAATGCATGTGGAATTAAGAGGAGTATGGAAGTGAAATAAATGAATGATATGTTAAGTGATAAGTGAATGATATGTGGTGAGTGATAAGTGAATGGTTTGATAAGTGATAAATGAATTAGTTTAAAGGGCTAGGGTTTAAGTACATAGAATGGGCCTAAAATAGGTTGGTTTGTATGGCATAATGTGTTTGATTGGGCTAGAGCCATTGTTTTGTGTCTTCAAGTGCATACAAGGCCTTCAAATTCGTCCATCCTCTTGGCTCCATGGATAAGCTATCCAATCCATGCCCAAAAATGCTCCAAATGGCCTCAAAATGCACTTTCTTGCTCCCTAGGCCCTTAGAACCTGAAAACACACAAAAGAAGCATAAAGGACTAAAATAACGAGAGAAACATAACGTAAATGCACGAGAACAAGCCATTTAAGTCGCATGAATATGCTCCTATCAGTTTGCCATAAACAAGCCGAAAGGGGGACATTCCTATGGGTGTTTTGTAGGCGGTCCTATAAGCCCACAATGCATCCTCTAACCTCAAGCTCCAATCTTTTCTTGTTGGGCCAACCGTCTTCTCAAGAATCTGTTTTATCTCGCGATTCGACACCTCGGCTTGCCCGCTTGTTTGAGGATGATAGGGTGTCGAAACCCTATGTGTAACTTTGTACTTCTTGAGCAGTGCCTCGATTGTGCGATTACAAAAATGTGAACCTCCATCACTGATAAGGACTCGAGGCATTCCAAACCTAGCAAAAATGTTAGACTTCACAAAATCTGCAACCACTTTGGAATCGTTAGTACGGGTGGCTTTTGCTTCCACCCATTTGGAAACATAATCCACCGCCAACAAGATATAGAGAAAACCATGGGAGGAAGGAAAATGACCCATAAAATCAATTCCCCACACATCAAATATTTCAACAGAAAGTATAAGGTTTTGTGGCATTTGATCCTTAACACTTATATTACCCATTCGTTGACAACGATCACATGTAAGGCAAAATGTCCTAGCATACCTAAAAATGGTTGGCCAATAAAACCCGCATTCTAAGACTTTAAGTGCAGTGCGTTGGGTGCCAAAATGTCCCCCACATGCATATGAATGACAAAATGTTAAAATAGATTGAAACTCAGATTCATTCACACAACGTCGTACAATTTGATCAGGACAAAATTTCCAAAGGTATGGGTCATCCCAGACATAAAACCTAGCATCC
Source organism: Pyrus x bretschneideri (assembly GCF_019419815.1). Taxonomy (NCBI): domain Eukaryota; kingdom Viridiplantae; phylum Streptophyta; class Magnoliopsida; order Rosales; family Rosaceae; genus Pyrus; species Pyrus x bretschneideri. The sequence goes on along the minus strand of NW_025999391.1, from coordinate 7,436,039 downwards.
TTTATCAGCTTATCACGTTGATTCCTATTAAGTGTGCTAGGAGTATGTTTAGACACCAAAAAGTTCACCAAATCTGCATACCAAGGCTCACTTACCTGGATAGACATTAATTGCTCATCGGGAAAGGTTTCAGGAATTGGCGATGCTTCCTCATGTACCATTCGACTTAGGTGGTTAGCCACCACATTCTCCACGCCCTTCTTATCCCGAATCTCAATGTCAAACTCTTGTAAAAGCAACAGCCATCGAATTAGTCTAGGCTTGGCCTCCTTCTTCGTGAGCAAATACTTGAGAGCTGCATGATTAGTAAAAATAATAACTTTAGTACCAAGTAAGTATGACCGAAACTTATCTAATGCAAATACCACAGCAAGTAATTCTTTTTCAGTGGTTGAGTAATTTAATTGAGCATCATTTAGTGTCCTAGATGCATAATAAATAACATGAGGTTGTTTGTTCTTTCGCTGCCCCAAAACAGCACCAATCGCATAATCCAAAGCATCGCACATCAACTCGAATGGAAGGTTCCAATCTGGGGGTGTGATAATGGGGGCCGAAGTGAGAACCTCCTTTAAGTGCTTGAATGCCGTGGAGCATGCATCATCAAACTCGAAAGCCACTTCTTTTTGAAGCAACCGGCATAGTGGTTGTGCAATCTTGGAGAAATCCTTTATGAAACGCCTATAAAAACCTGCGTGACCAAGAAACGAACGAACCTCTCTAACCGAAGTTGGAGAGGGTAAGTGACGAACAAGGTCTACCTTAGATTTATCCACTTCAATGCCTTTTTCAAAAATAATATGTCCTAGAACAATACCTTGCTTAACCATGAAGTGACATTTTTCCCAATTAAGCACAAGATTCGTTTCAACACAACGTTTCAAAATTAAGGTCAGATTATTCAAGCAATGATCGAATGAATTACCAAACACGCTAAAATCATCCATGAATATCTCAATAATCTTCTCCACATAATCAGAAAATATACTCACCATGCATCGTTGAAATGTCGCAGGGGCATTGCACAAACCAAATGGCATACGCCTATATGCAAAGGTGCCAAAGGGGCACGTGAAAGTTGTCTTTTCCTGGTCCTCCGGAGCTATCACAATTTGGTTATATCCAGAATATCCATCAAGAAAGCAATAAAATTTATAACCGGCTAACCCTTCTAGCATTTGGTCCAGGAATGGCAATGGAAAATGATCCTTCCTTGTCATGGCATTTAACTTCCTGTAATCAATACAAACACGCCAACCTATCACAACACGAGTGGGTACAAGCTCTTGTTCTTCATTCTTCACCACCGTGACTCCGGACTTCTTTGGAACAACCTTCACGGGTGACACCCAACGACTATCAGAAATAGGATATATAACACCACAATCAAGCAATTTTATAACCTCCTTTTTTACTACTTCCAACATGGGTGGATTAAGGCGACGTTGAGCTTCACGAGATGGCTTCGCTCCCTCCTCCAAAAGGATGCGATGCATGCATGTGGTGGGACTAATGCCTTTGATATCCGCCAAGGTCCATCCAATGGCAGGTTTGTGCTCCTTTAACACCCTTATCAACTTGTCTTCTTCTTGGGCCGTGAGTGAGCTAGAAATGATGACAGGTAGTGTCTGATCTTCTCCCAAGAAAACATACTTCAAGTGACTAGGTAATGGCTTTAACTCAAGTGTAGGTGGCTGCACAATTGATGGAAGTAACTTGTTAGTCAAAACCGAATCTAAAAGTGAGAGTGGAGACTTACCAGAGTGTGAAGGCTCAAGGGCCGCGACCATTTCAAGCACTTCACTACAAGGGGGCACGGCAATATGGTCAAGTTCCATGTCGTGGCTTGCAAGGATTCCCCCACCCTCATTTCTTGCTCCTATGCCGTGCACTAAGGCTACTTCAAGTGCATCTTCGTTCCTTCGATTCAAATGTATCTGTGCCAAAGAATCAACAATGTCAATAGCAAAACAAGAATGGTCCTCATCTGGAAATTTAATGGTTTCAGAAAGATTAAAACGAATAATGTCCCCATCAAATTCCATGGTTAATGTTCCCGTATACACATCTATCTTTGTTCTCGCTGTTTTCATGAATGGACGGCCTAGCAAGATTGGCAATGATGGCGCATGGCTCGAATCCTCCATTTCTAAGACATAAAAATCTGCAGGAAAGATAAGATGATTGACCTGCACTAAAACATCCTCAAGGACTCCCTTGGGATAAGCGTTAGAACGATCAGCCAATTGAATTATAACGCCATCTTGTTTTAACTCACCCAGGTTCATAGATGCATAAATGGAATATGGCATAACATTAATAGAAGCACCTAAATCTAACATGCATTGCTCAAATCTAGTGTTTCCAATTGTGCAAGGGATAGTAAAGCTCCCTGGGTCCTTACACTTTGGAGGTAACTTTCGTTGCAAAACCGCGGATACATTCTCACTTACTTTCACAACTTCTTTGTTTGAAATTCTTTTCCTAGTTGTGCATAACTTTTTTAAAAACTTTGCATACCTGGGCACTTGCTTAATAGCATCAAGTAAAGGAATGTTTACTTGGACTTTTCGAAAGGTATCCAAAATGTCCTTTTCGCTTTCTTCCTTCTTCGATTGTGCAAATCTGCGAGGGAAAGGAACATTGGGCAGATTAGTGTTCGAAATCACAACATTTGGGACAACCTTACCTGAGGTGGATGGATGAAAGGTCTTAGATGGCTGCGGCATGAGTGGTGCCACCCTTGCCGTAGGGTCATTTTTCTCCTCTTCTTCGATTCGTATCTTCTCATCTTCCTTATTTCCCACTTCTTTTCCACTTCTTAGTGTGATAGCTTTCGCAGATTCGAAACCACCCTTGGGATTAACTACCGTAGTGCTTGGTAACTTACCATTTTCACGAATTTGTCCCAAAAATTCGGCCATTTGGCCCATTTGCTTCTTCAGCTCATTAACCTCCTTTGCTTGGTTCTGCATTCCCTGCGCCATTGTGGTTAGTAACTGATATGTTTTATCGTCATTCATAGACGTACCTGAGTTGGTTTGGGATGATTGTGCTTGAGGAGGTGGTTGTGGTGCCATTGGTCTTGGAAAGAAACCCGGGGGTTGTCGGAATCCACTTTGTTGGCCATATTGTGGTGCATCTCTCCATCTGAAATTGGGGTGGTCACGCCATCCCTGATTGTATGTGTTGGAGAAAGGATCACCCCTTGGTTGGTTCTGATTCCCAAAGCCCACGGCATTGGCAGATTCCCACCCTCCGTTCTCAATTAATTGAGGACATTGATCAGATTGGTGTCCTTGAATGGAGCATACACCACAGATTGTAGTTCCTTGCGTCTTAGGGCCTTCAACAAACTGCGATAACATAGACGTAAGGTTAGCCATTTGGGATTGTAACTCAGAAATAGAACTTACCTCATTTACATGCTGTGGCCGTGGGGTGTCTCTCTGCCCAACACCTTCATATTGTTGTGCATTGAGTGCTCGATTGGCAATGAGAGTTTTGGCATCCCTAGGTGTCTTGTCCACTAGAGCCCCTCCCGCGGATGCATCCAACATTTGCCGTTTAAGTGGTAAAAGGCCTTCGTAAAAATATTGAAGAAGTAGCTCCTCCTTCATCTGGTGCTGTGGACATGAAGCAACAAGAGATTTAAAACGTTCGTAATACTTAGGAAAAGATTCACCTTGGCTTTGCTGAATTCCACTAATCTTCTTGCGAAGAAGAATGACTCGTGATGTCGGAAAGAACTTCTCTAAGAAGGCTCGCTTCATACTCTCCCATGATGTGACAGTTCCGGGAGCCAACTCATACAACCAATCCTTGGCCTTCTCCACCAAAGAAAAAAGAAAAGCCTTCATCTTCAATATGTTGCTGTCCACGTTCACCGGTGTCATACTTGAGCACACCACCTCGAATTCCTTTAGATGCTTGTTCGGATCCTCCATGGCCAACCCATGGTATTTCGGAATATGGTGGAGCAAGCTGGACTTCAACTCAAATTCATCAGTCTTCTCAGGGGCTGCCCTAGGGTATTGGATGCAAAGAGGTGCAGCATTGGCCAAACCCGAGGCAGAAAGCTCCTTGATGGTTCGATTGTCCACTGCCATGGTTGGTACTTCCTCTTCAACCCAATCCGTGGCCTCCTCTTCAACCTCAACTTCAACTTCTTGCTCTTCTAATTCAGGTTCGGGACTAGGAAGATTAGACAGTTGCGATTTCTTTTTCCTTCTCAAAGTCCTCTCGAAATCACCGTCAAAGTCGGAGATATGCTCACGAACAGGTTGTGAGCCACGGGTCATAAACTAGTACCTGCACACAAGAGCAAACAAGGTTAGCAATCAACCTAATAGACTCGGCACAAGTAAGGAAATAAGGTGCCACACACGGCACAAAAAACAAAACACACACACACGGTGCAAAAAAAAAAAAAAATTAAAACAAAACAGAAACTAAACAATTTAAACAAGACTCAAGACAAAGGATTAGCAACTTTGCTAATCCCCGGCAACGGCGCCAAAATTTGATGTGAGAATTATGTTGACACACAAATTAAACCCTATTTGTGGCAATTGTAGTAATGAAGTAAGTAGGGATCGTTCTAACCGGGGATTAACTAGGGGTGCTAATCTAATTTGAATTGACTCAAACAGAAACTAGAACTTAATTGGGACGAATTTGAAAGTGTTATGACTCCAATTGCTTAAAAACACAAAATAAAACAAATACGAATGACTACGACTCAACAAAATATGGGGGGATTGTGGTTGGACGAATTTAAGCTAAATGGGCAGATTGTAAAGAAAACAGATTTTAAGACAAAATTGTAATGAATCAATGGATGATAGGATAGCTAAGGGGTTCTTCTCCACACATGAAATATATGCAACGTAAATCAATTTCCAATTATCAATCCAATAAGTTATGAACCTCGACACTCCAAGTTAATTAGGTCCGCTTAAATTAACCTTCAAATTTCCCTAGAATCATTGAATTGGATGAATATGCATCGCAAACAAATTATTCCTAACAAATTCTCTATATGAACAGCATGATAAAGACATAAGTTAGAATCATTACGTTCTTTGGAAATCATAAGCATCGACAAGGCATTTGTAACTATGAAAAGCATGATACGCTTGCCAGGAATCTACTTAACATGATTGTGACTAGCAACCTTCACTACTTGTGAATATAAATTCATAACGATTAGGTGAAACAAACTTATATCCTAGCACCAAATTCAAGCATGCAAATTAAGCGTGCACTCTCAATCAACATACAAGAATAAGTTTTAAATCAAACGGTTAAGCAAATTGTATTCAAAACTTATTCAACGATAACTGGAAGTAATCAACTTATTTCACATATATAATCATGGTTTCGAATCACCCCCTAGCTAACTAGGGGGTTTAGCCTCTCATGTTCACAAAAAGAGAAACAAAATTGAAATTAAACATAAAGAACAAAAGATTGATTACACCTAAAACGCACAACGAATCCACTTGAATTTCTGCGCGTCCAAGCTCCTCTTTCTTCTTCTCCTTGCTGCGGCAGTGATAGTCTAGGTGAGTTTTGGATGTTTTTCTGGTTTGGGAATGGGTTTATGGAGGTTTGGTGGTGCGGCAATGGTTGTGGAAGGTGTGGAATAGAGTGGAATAGAGTGGGGAGTGGTGGAGGAAGGCACGGCAATGTTGGATGGTGAATGGTTGCTGCTGCTTGAAGATGGGGGAAGGCTGGAATTAAAAGGGGCAGGCACGGCAGAGAAGAATCAAAAATGATATATTGGCTGCGGCAGGATTTTTGTGTGTGAATTAGGGTACGGTTTTTAAGAATGAATGGGATCAAAGGTGATGGAATGCACCGCTTATGGAGAATGGGAATGACGGCTTCTTCTAGAGAATTAGGATGATTCGCCGATTAAAAGATCAATGAATGGGATATGGTGCCACGAATGGAATGATTTTTTAGTTTATTAGGGTGAATGGTAAATGGGGGGGCCACGGCTTAGGTTAAAATGTGAATGTGGCTGATGAGAAAATAAGGTGCATGCTTTCTTGCGACTGTTTGGTTATTTTTCGCTGAAAAATATGAAAAGAAAAATAATAATAATAGGTCCCTAAGGTGCGGCTAAATGGTGGAAACCCTAGGGTTTAGAAATTCAAACCCTCTTTTATTTTTATTAACTAAAATTCACCTAAAGGCTGCTAGAATTTAGGAAATAAAATCAGAAATTAAAGAGGGAATAATTAAAGGGTGCGGCTAGGGTTAGGTTAGGAGAGGGAAATAGGGTTTAATTTCACAACATTGGACAAAAGTGCCCCCCCCTTGCATGGCAAGGGAAGGGAATTAGAGTTAAGGCACGGCAAGGTTGTGTAATTGGGCTAGGGCCTTGGTTTTGTGTCCTAAAGTGCCTACAAGGCCTTCAAAGTGGCTAGAAAATACGGACGTTTAAGTTTAGGAAAGGTTACCAAAACGGGAAACTTAGGGTTAACTTTCCTATATCAAATAGGAAACCTTGTTTGAGTAGGATTCCTCGTTTTGGTAAGAATTCATCGTTGGAGTAGGAATTCGTCGTTTCTTCAAGTCTTCAACTCATTCATTCCTCTTTTGCTCCAAAAGGCTCCAATTTGCATCTTCTTGCACACTTTGGCCTTATAATCTGAAAATACACAAAAGTGGCCTTAAACACTAAAATAACTAAGTAAACACAACATAAATGCACGAGAACAAGCTAATTAAGTCGCATGAATATGCTCCTATCAACAGAGGACTCGGAAGTATTCCGACAGACTCACTCTAGAAGTCAGTACGGCGAGTCCAAGGAACAATCACACGCTCTTGATCAAACTGATGCGTGGTTTATACGCACACAAATTAAACCCTCTTTTTATCAATTGTAGTATAAGTATAAGTAGGGATCGTTCTGGACTGGGGATTAGGAGGGATTGTTAATCACTTGGATTTGACTTAAAAACGTAAAAACATAATATAAAACACTAAACTAGACTCAAAGAATGTAAAACTAAACTTTAAAACACTAAAACAAATCAAAAGACTCAAAATGCTTTTAAAAACACAAACTAAAATGCTATACTAAACTCGAAGAATTCAAAACTAAAAATAAAAAAGATTAAGACTAAGACTTAAACGAAATATGGGGGGATTGATTTTGGACGAATTTAAACTAAAATGGATAGATTGTAAAGAAAACAAATTGTAAATATGAAATTGACGGAAATGAATGGATGGTATGGCTAGCTAAGGGGTTCATCTCCATACATGTTACACTTGCATAATAAAATGATTTCCAATTGCATTTCAATAAACCATGAATTCTCAACACCCCGGGTTAATTAGGTCCGCTTAAATTAACCGTCAAGTTTTCCTTAAGTTAATGAATTGGATGATTGCATACGACAACCCAAAGCATTCCTCACAAGTTCCCTACATGAATTGCATAATAGAGAAACAAGCAAGAATCATTAAGCATCATGAAAACTATAAGTGTTGACGAGGCATTCGTTACTATGATTGCATGAAACTTATGCCAAGAATTCGTTTAACGCGATTGTTTATAAGCAACCTCCACTACTTGTGAATATAAGTTCATAACGATTAGGTGAAACTCACTTATATTCTAGCGTCATATTCATGCATGAAAATTAAGCGCGCATTCTTAATAAACATACATAAATAAGTTATCAATCAAACGGTTAAACAAATTGAATCCACAACTTATGAAACGCAATTAGAAGTAATCAAATCAAAATGCAAGCATAAACATATATTTCGAATCCCCCCCTAGCTAAAGGGGGGTTTATTTCCTCATAACTTTGAAATTAAAGAAACACCTAAACATTCCAACAACTCAAACTTGAATTGTATGAACGTTTAGGCACTCTTCTCTTCCATTCCTCATACGTACAAAACAAAGAGAATTGAATTTAAACTTTGAAATCAAAGAAACACCTAAACATTCCAACAACTCAAACTGGAATTGTATGAACGTTTAGGCCCTCTTATCTTCCTCGTTGTTGTAGCACAAGGTCTAAGGTGAGGTTTGGGGGATTATGGAAATGGTAGAGGAGTGGTTTGGAGGGTTGGGAAGTGGTGGAAATGGAAAGATAGTTTTGGATTCTAAGGGGACTCACGGCAAAGAGAAGGAATGGAAGTGTTTGTGGTGTGTTGTGTATGAAAATGAGATGTGTTTGAATGATGGGAATGCAAGGGCTTTTATAGGAGAATGAAGGTATAAATGGCTGTTTGTTTAAGCATGCAAGTGGCTAATTAATGATGGACAAATAGCTAGGAAAACATGTGAAAGCTGGAATTGCATGTGAAGGTGTTGGAATGTGAATGAAAGCCACGGCATGGGATGTTTTTCTGGAATGATGGCAGGTTGTGCATGTGTTTGGGAAGAGAATAAATGTATGATGGTGGCTGAATGATTAAAGGGAATGAATGGGAGTGACACTAGGTTGGTTATGCATGTGGAATGTGGCTGAATTGTTGGTGAAATGATGAATGGGAAAGCTGGAATTTCAAAGGGGGAGCCACGGCATGGACTAGTGTAATGGTGCTGAAAATGCATGTTTGTGCATGTGATTTGAAGTGATTATTGTTTGGAAATGAATGTGAAGGCATGGCTTGAATGATGAAGAATAAAGGGTGCATGAGTGAATGATTGAATGTGCATGTGGGTGAATGTGAAGGGAATGCATGTGAGGATGCTGGAAATGCAATGGAACTCACGGCACAAGGGTTCTTTGGTGATGAATGTGGTTGATTTAATGGAGGAACAAGTGCATGTGTTGAATTGGTGGTGCATGTGATTAAAGATGGAGAAGGTGGTGTAATGATGAAGTGGAATGGCTGAAAATGCAAGGGGGAGTGAAGGCCACGGCAAAGGTGTTTTGGTGCATGTGTTGGCTGTTTTGTTTGTTGGTTAAAGCTTGTGTTTGCATGTGAATGTTGTTTTAAAGAATGAATGGTGGTATAATGATGAAGTGTGATGAGTGATAAGTGGATGATATGTTGAGTGATAAGATGAGTGGTTATTGATATGTAGATGAATGAATGATATGATAAGTAATAAATGAATGATAAGTGGTTATTGATATGTAGATGAATGAATGATATGATAAGTAATAAATGAATGATATGTGGTGATGATAAGATAAGTGTATGATATGATAAGTGGTGAATGAAGGAGTGGAATGTTGGAATGTTATGCACGACTAAGGATATAGGAAAGGTTTAAATATCCTAAAACTAAAAGGAACAAGGTTCCAACACTTTGGTCTTCAATTAGGTTTTCAATTTCGTCCAACACTTTGGCTCCAAGCATAAGCTATCCATCCTTAGCCCAAAAGTGCTCCAAACGTCTCCAAAATGCATCTTTTTGCTCCTTTAGCCCTTTTGGCCTACAAACACACGAAAATAGTTTAAAGTACTAAAATAACTAAAGAAACATAACGTAAATGCACGAGAACAAGCCATTTAAGTCGCATGAATATGCTCCTATCACAAACTTTCCTACTTTTAAGAGGCAATTGAGACTTATAGAAGAAAACTCCAATAGTACATTACTCCATTCAAGACCTCCTTGTCCTTCAGCTCCTTGAGGAAGTAAACAAGTTGAAGGCTGAACATCAGGCTAAGATACCTGACTGGAACCAACCCAGGCCTGGCCCTCTTACAAGGAGTATCCTCAACACCCCATTCAAGGGAAAACAAAACAGAAACTCGGCTTACAACTCTACACTGGAAAGAAGAATCAGATTGAACACCTTAATCTTTTTTTAGTCCACCATGGCATACCGGATACATACAGATGAAGAGCGATGTCTCATCTTCCTCTCTACCCTCTTCGGTGGAGCTCTAAACTGGTATTGTCGTCTTCCACCTGAGACGGTAGACTCACTTGAGGAATTGAGGAAACTGTTTATAGAGACACATCTTCCAGACCGATCGCTTACGCTCTGCAAATGACTTGTACACCATTCGCTAAAATCCGGACGAGTCACTGCGAAAGTATGTCGGCCGCTTTAGCCATGAATATTCTCGCTGCACTGAGGCAGATGATAAGACCGCCCTCAAGGCCTTCATGGCAAGCCTACATGACTGTTTCTTCAAGTATATGATCAATGCCAACACTTGGAAGACGTACTCTGAGGTGACGGCACAGGCTTACAACCACGCTTCTGTTTAGGCAAGGACATATCAAAGGAAACCCTCTACAGTCACCCCTTATCAGCAAGTGGGGAGTGGAAGCCAAATCCAACCAAATGAGAAGACCTCAACCTTCCAAACGGCAGCAGCGTTCTTCCCTGCCTTACTTAATGCTTCGCCAAGACAACAGACATATCAACCTCAGGGTAAGAGGAAAGATTTCCATCCTCACCAGTCTTATTTTAGTAAGAAGAATAAGGGGCACTATCGTGACAACCAAGGGTATCACCTTAATAATGCCCGCCCCTAGGCAGTTAACGCAGTAGACCAAACACGTGTCAAGACAGGCCCCACCCGAAGGTATAAGACGTACACACATTTGAACACCACATACGCGACCATTTACCCCAGTATAGCTCACCTGATACCTAAGCCAAAGCCGGGGCAACCGGATTACAAGTCTATAAAGAACACGGGTGTATTTTGCTGCTACCATGAGTATAACGGCCATGATGGCGAGAAATGTATCACCCTCTGTGATCATATTGTTGTTGCTAGCACGTGAAGGAAAAATTGATCAATTCCTCTTTCATCCTCCAAGGGATAATCGTAACCAACGCCAAGTGAATGTGATATATTCCATAAATGGCAACACACCTGTATCTGAATCTTCTAACAGGGCCATGAAAAATAGTGAATGAACTTTGAGGCCTGGCCACCAAGTATTTCACGTAGAAGACATTAGGGGAGGCAAGTATCAAAAGCCTAACTGGGATCCAATATGTTTCTACCCTAAGGAAGAAAGAGGTATCACCTACCCTTACAACAACCCACTGATTGTGGAGGCTCACATAGCCAACTTTGATGTACGACGAATCCTGATAAACACGGGGGCTTCGGTCAATATCATGTTTGCTGAAGCTTTCAGGGCACTTAATGTAGCTAAACACTTGCTCGATCGCTCAGTTTCTCCTTTGATAAGCTTTTCTGGTGATGTCGTGCAACCTTTAGGAAGCGTACATTTACCCTTCACCATCGATACAGGCCCTTACACAGCCAGCATCACCATTAACTTCTTGGTGGTTGACTGCCCAACAACATACAATGTCATCTTTGGGCGCACGGGCATCAATGATCTCAAGGCCGTGGTATCCATACATATGTTGTTTATGAAATTTCCAACCCCCTATGGCAACGGTTACATCAGAGGAGATCAACTTAGTGCACGATCATGTTACAACACTTCAGTCAAGCAACAACACTTGCCTGTGCCTAAAGAAACACTTTCTATACATGACCAAGTTATAAAGACCAGCTTGAACAAAGCCAACTTGGATCTTCACGGTGGTAACACTCAACTCGACGATCCTCGAGACGATTTTTTCAGCCATCAAGCACAACCTGCTTAAGAGCTGGAGAAGGTCTCTATCTCAAAAGATTATTCGGACCGCATAGTGAAAATTGGCACCACTTTGTCACCACCCCTTCGATTGGCATTGATCTCTTTTTTGCAAGAGAACATTGAAGTCTTCTCCTGGTCATACGAAGACATGCCAAACATATCTCCTGATATCATCTGTCATCGCTTGAGTATTGATCCCAAGACCAAGCCGGTGAGACAGAAGCAAAGATCTTATGACGCTAAACGATACGAAGCAATGAAGGCAGAAGTTGAAAAACTCAAAAGCATAGGCTTTATCCGTGAAGTCACTTATCCAACGTAGGTAGCAAATGTGGTCCTCGTTAAGAAAAATTCGACCAAGGAAAGTCTCTTGCTTTAAAAAATCTTGTGGAGAATGTGTGTCGACTACACCAACTTAAACAAATGATCCCCAAATGATAGTTTTCCCTTTCCTCTCATTGATAGACTTATAGACTCTACAGCAAGGTATAAACTCTTGAGCTTCATGGATGCTTACTCAGGTTACAACTAAATCTTCATAAACCCTTCGGACCAAGAACACACGGCTTTCACTACTAACAGAGGACTATATTGTTATAAATCATACCATTCGGCCTAAATAATGCAGGGGTGACTTATCAAAGATTAGTCAATTCGATCTGAACAGATTGGGAAGAGCATGGAAGTTATGTTGATGATATGTTAGTCAAAAGCAAACATGCTGACCAACACATCACCAACCTGTCTGAAACCTTTTCCATCCTGAATAAGTATCGAATGAGGTTGAACCCCAACAAATGCACCTTCGGCGTGGGCTCTGGAAAATTCTTGGGCTTCATGATTAGCCAACGAGGCATTGAAGTTAACCCCGAGAAGATCAAAGCAATCATTGACATGAAAGAACCAGTAACTTCAAAAACCATCCAAAGCCTTACTGGCAAGGTGGCAGCCTTGACAAGGTTCATCTCTAAGGTACCGTTTGGTACGTGGGACGGGACGGAACAAAGTGGGACAAGGCGTTCCGTCCCACGTTTGGTGCGCCTAAAACGGGTGGAACGAGCTGTTCCACGGGACGAGTTTTGGGTGAATTTTCGTTCCACCTCACCCCCCCTGGAACGACTCGTTCCACATTCGTGGAACACAAAATTATAACCTCTCCGTCTCCATCTTCTTCCTCCTTGTTTCCATCCGAGGGCATCTTTACTCCCGCTCCGTTCCGTTCCGTCCTGTCCCGTCCCGTCCCGTCCCATTCCGTTACGTCCCGTCCCGTCTGCATACCAAACGATACCTAAGGTCACAGACAAATGCGCTCATTTTTCAAAACACTTAAGGGAAGTAAGAAGTATATTACGTGGACTGATGAATGTGCCGAAACATTTAAGAACCTCAAGGAGTACATAAGTAAAGCCCCTCTACTCTCCAAACCTGAAGTTGGTGACACCCTAATTGTCTATCTGTCTATCTCAGATCAGTAGTTAGTTCCGTCCTTATTTGAATGGATGGTAGTATCAAACGACATGTCTATTATGCTAGCAAAGCTCTACAAGTTGCGGAGACACGATACTCCAACATTGAGAAATTAGCTTTAGCATTAGTCATGTCTACTCGGAAACTTCGCCCCTACTTCCAAGCACACTCCATCATCGTGCTTACCAATCACCCTTTTCGTTAAATACTTCAGAGTCCTGACACTTCGGGGCGAATGATCAAATAGGCAACAGCACTGGGTGAGTTTGACATTTCCTCCCACCCAAAGCCAGCTGAGAAGGGCCAAGCAGTTGCAAATTTCATCGCCGAATTCACTTATCATGTTGATATTTCTCCTACAGCTGAGACAGTGGCTTCATTACCCCCCGGAAGCTCAGAAGGTAGAACCAACACTCCCAGTATGGACTCTATATGTTGATGGCTCATCCAACCAATAGGGTTGTGGAGCAGGACTAGTCCTGACTACCCCCGACAAAGTGGCAATAGAGTATGCTATTCACTTCAAATTCAAGGCGTCAAACAATGAGGCCGAGTATGAGGCCCTTTTAGCAAGCTTACGTTTGGCCAAACACCTTGGAGTTAAACAAATTAATATCTTCAGTGACTCCCAATTGGTGGTTAACCAGGTCACGAACAACTTCGACGCTAAGGATAACTTCATGGCAGCGTATCTTGCGTAAACGTAGCTTTTCCTCAAGCACTTCCACTACCAGATCATCCAAGTCCCTCGAGCGGCAAACAGTCATGCAGACGTTTTGGCTCGCCACGCCTCAGCAGTGGAAGACAAGATTGCGAGAAAAAATCCTGTCGAATTGTTGGCAGCACCAAGCACCATGGTCGCAGAAGTGTGCAACTTGCAACAGAGGGATAGTTGGATCACCCCGATTTATAAATTCCTTGCTCATGGCACTTTCCCAAATGATAAAGTCCAAGCTAAGCAGATTTGATACAAGTCTACCCGCTACCTGATCATTAATGACCAACTTTACAAGCAAGGTTTTAACCTACCATACTTACGATGCCTCACACCTGCGGAAGTGGAAATTGTCCTTCGGGAAATACATAAAGGAGTCTGCGGAGATCATGTTGGATCTTAATCCCTAGCAAACAAGGCTTTTCGCCAAGGATGTTACTGGCTAACACTCCACCAAGATACCATCAAAATATCCTACTCATGTGATAAGTGTCAACGCTACGCAAATATTCATCACTCCCCTTCTGAGCCTCTTACTCCTATGATCAGCCCTTGGCCCTTCGCCCAATAGAGACTTGATTTGATCGGCCCAATACCTACAAGGAAGGGCAAGGTCCGTTATGCAATCGTTGCAGTTAACTACTTCACAAAGTAGGCCGAAGTAGAACCCTTGGCAACCATTACCGAGGCAAAAATAAAAGATTTCGTATGGAAGAACATCTTTTGCAGATTCAGCATTCCCAATGAGATAGTCACTGACAATGGGTGACAGTTCGACAACAAAAAGTTCAGAAATGTTCTGCTCTAAGTTCAACATTAACTTATGTTTCGCATCCCCAGCTCATCCCCAATCTAATGGACAAGTCGAGGCCATCAACAAAATAATCAAGTGCACTTTGAAAACCAGCTTGGATAAGGCTAAAGGATGTTGGCCAGAATTTGTACCCCAAGTTTTTTGGTCATACCGCACTTCATATCAAACTTCAACAGGAGAAACTCCATTCTCACTTGCCTTTGGTACAGAGGTCGTTGTCCCAGTTGAGCTTAAGCAAATAATGTTCCAAGCCCAGAACTACATGCAAAGTGAAAATGACAAACAACTCACCCTCGATTTGGATCTAGTCGAGAAACATAGAAACCAAGCTCACTTATGGAATGTCGCCTACAAGCAACGCATCTCCAACTTCTACGACTCAAGGGTCAAACCTCTCTTTTTCAAAGTGGGGGACTGGGTATTGAAGAAAAGAATACTCTATGACAGAGTCTCGAGCGAAGGCACGCTTAGCCCAAATTGGGATAGACCATTTGAAGTTATTAGCATCAATCACCCTGGCTCCTACAAGCTCAGGAGCTCCGATGGCAAGACCCTTGGCCATCCATGGAACGCTGATCACTTGAAGTACTATTACAAGTAGACTCACACTGTACAAGTCTTGAGCTACGGCCATTTGGCATCAATTCAATAAAGAGGTGATTTAGACAACTTGGTCCTAACTCTTTTACATCCCTATCACTAAAACGCTCAGGTTTAAAGCTTCAACACGAATGCTTCCAACATGAAATAAAGTCTAAATATATGTCAACAAGACTATAGAAATAAATGAACAGTTCCACAGTATATTTGTTCAATCATACCCAAGTCATGGCTTATATCCAAATAAGGGATCTATTCAAACATAGCCAAACATTCATTAATGATAATACAAATACTTGACAATTAACACCAAAGCGCACAATACAAGGTGGTAAACATACATAAATAAAAACCCTCAGGCTTACAACATGGCAAATGCCACACAAACAACAAACTAGTACATTCAGAGTATATACAAAAAAAAGAGCACTATGAGTCATCCTCATCTGAGGCCGAACCCCTGACAATATCACTCTACGTTTCAACCCCATCGCCATCACCACCATCCTCAACATCTCCAGAACCATCCTCACTCTCTCGAGACTACTCACCGACACTAGCCTCATTATCAAAGTCATCCTTACTACTAGGATCAACTGCGAGGACGAAGGCTTCACCTCTTTGTCGGTACTCATTCATCTCATCATGGTACTTTCGAATAATGTTTCCATTATCGTAACGCTCAAGGATGGCCATCCATTTCCTTTTCTCAAAATTATCCGCCCGGAGGCAGTGAAGTCTAGAGGCATCATGAAAGGCCTGGGAACCTAATAACTCCTGCACGACAGCGTTCCTCTTAGTTGGGATACTCCTCTTCAACCCAAAAACCTTAACCAATGCACTATCTAACTCCCCTTTAACCTTGGAAACTTCGAGGATAGTTGTCTCCAACTGTTTCTCAGTCACCTCCAATTGTTTCTTGAGCCTTACATTCTCACCATTCCGCCTTTTCAAACTCTCAAAGTTTTGATCCTTGAGGCGAATGGCCTCAGCCAAAGCTTTGCTCATTTTTTTGGCGTTATTCACAAGTTACTTATTCTCTTTAAACTTTGCCTAGTACCGTTTGACCTCTCGTAGTCTGTCGTCGTACTCGATCATGACCCACATGACAAGATGATCGTCACTACCAAGAAAAAGAGGGGAGAAAGTAAAGAAATAACATAGTAACACTTACATAAAAAGATAGCCTCATTATCCGGTCACGATCTGATTCGTTCTCATCTAGCAGCTTGCCAAGCTCGTCAATAATGGATCGACGTCCTGCCAGGAAATTATTGACATACCTGAAACTACTTGGTTGCATGGCAACCTTCAAGTCCTTCTAATGGATGCTGCCAACCTATTCCTTATACTTCCTCTTACGGCTGGAGCTAGGGTCACCTTCTTGGTCAGTGTCCTCCATGGTTGGAGGAAAGATGGGATTGATGGTAGGAAGAGGAGGCAACAGTCCTCTCTCCTCCCCTGCAACTATGGCAGTAGCACACCCGATGGCCTCAGCTTCAGCCTTCTTTGAGGCAGTAATCTTGAGGACCTTATCTTGCGACTTAGGTTTAAGAGGTGGCCTCATTTGTGAAACAAAATGTCATCTACTAGAACTAATATGGGTGATCTCCCTTTCTTGGTGCTAGTCCCCCCTTTCTTGCTCACTTTCTCCACTGAACAAGAAAAATCAAAGTAAGGAATGCAACTTTGTAAAAGAAAGAGAGGGCGAAATGAAAGATACAACTTACTTACTCGTCTCTGGCACTCCGACACTAAGGGCTGGAAACCGTACTTTCGAAACAAAGGTCGTAGCTTGCCCAAATGTCTATCCTCCTTAGGCACCCTTAACACATTCTCTACATCAGCCAGCTCCCGTCCGGAAAATTTGATGGTGTCTCACATCACTGCATGAAGGAAAATGTTAGACGTAAGAAGAAATCATAACAAATAACAAACAATGCGAACAATGGATACATTACAACCTACAGTCTGGAAGTGGGTAGGGATACGTCGCTCAAGTGTGACCCCCTAACATGCTCCCAATCATTATAAAGACAGCACCAACAGTTTTTCCAAGTCCAGTATGCATTTTTCTTACCAAAGACAATACGCTCTCTCTCACTCCAGCATGCACACTCGGCATACCCAGTGCATGCCTTCATCGGGCGCATCTTTTAGCAGTAACGCCACTGATGGAAGAAAGGCTCACCTAACCCACATTCCATCCAAATAATATAAAACCCGATCAAGGTATCCTAAAAACCAAGATTAAGTTGCCCAGGAGCATATCCAATGAAAGATAGCATTCATTGCAACCACGGGTGCAAAGGCAGCTTCACCCCTAAAGTCAATAATATTTGGGTATAGAACATAACATGACCCTTGGGCTGTTCAAAGGGCAATTCTTCATGATGTACCAAACGCATTCCTATACTACGGGGGATACTACATGACTGCCTTAGGGCCTCAAGTTGATTTTCGCTATCTAACAAGTTTTTCTCTAAATGGTCTGATGTGAACTCAGAGCGAAATATGGGTATGGCATCACAAACAACCCCCTCGTCTACTGACATGAAGGAAGAAGAACCAATATTGGCTAAGGTTTGACAATTGCAAAGATCATCCAACGTTTCTTTTGTACAAGACTCTAACAAAGGCCCTGAAGACTCCAACATTGCAAGCTCAAACCTAGAGCTAGAGCTAGGGAAACCCTCATCACTAGGACTTCCAGACTCTGACATCTACAACAAACAGAAACAAACTCTATCACTACATGAAAGATCGAAACATAAGGAAGTTCCTAGGGCATGAAGAAAAGTTCAACCAATTCATCATGTTCTTAACCAAATACATGATCACTCAAACAATTCAACAAGAATGAAAGCATGCGATCTAGTGGAGAAGACTACCAACCTGAAGATGGTGCAAAGCAATGCCAGAATCCATCTCCACTATAAAACACTCTGTCTTCAAAAATTACTACAAAATGAGCAAATGAAGGCATGGTAAAGAGTGGAAACTTATCCTTCTTATATAAGTTC
This sequence comes from Pyrus x bretschneideri, assembly GCF_019419815.1. NCBI lineage: Eukaryota > Viridiplantae > Streptophyta > Magnoliopsida > Rosales > Rosaceae > Pyrus > Pyrus x bretschneideri. The sequence continues at coordinate 7,417,845 of NW_025999391.1, read as the reverse complement.
AACAGGACCAACGAATTTCAAAATCCAAATTCAAATCATGAGAAAGCCCCACATGGAAAGTCTTCAAACTTCCACACAAGCTAGGGAGTTATCTAAAAAACAAAGGAGGGGGAGCACAGCAACTTCATCAATGGAAGACAATTACAATTCTCAAAAGCTTCTCACACTATTGATCAAGATAGTGTGAAACAAAACCAATTTATGGTGCCAACAAAAGCTTCAACAAATCGAGGGCAACTACAAATGTCAAAAGCCTCACACACTCTTGATCAAGACAGTGTGAAGCAAAACCAATTTATGGTAACCAACACAAAGCTTCACTTACAAAGCTTCAACTACAAAGCTTCAACCATAAAGCCTCACCTACAAAGCTTCACCTACAAAGCTTCAACTACCAAGCTTCACCTACAAAGCTTCAACCACAAAGCTTCACCCACAAAAGCTTCACCCACAAAGCATCACCCACAAAGCTTCAACCACAAAGCTTCAACTACAAAGATTCACATACAAAGCTTCACCCATAAAACTTCAACACTAAAACATTTAAAAGCTTCACACACTCTTGATCAGGATAGTGTGAAGCTAAATCAAGTTTGGTGTCCTAAAATAGCTTCAATCATTCAAGTTATATACCTAACCAAAAACCTACAATCAATAAACCCTACCTATTAAACTATTTTCCGAACACAAATCCTTGCTCCAAATAAACAAATTTTGTCCACAAAACCCAAGATTCTCTTGAATCTATACAAAAACACGTGGGTAAAAATAAACATTTTATGTTTTACACCCACAAGGTTCCAAGATTCTCCTTCTTATTTATTTATTTCTATATGTTTCCAAACATATTATAATAGAGTAAATGACAAGTCAAAGTTCCAAATTTAATGGTGAACAAAAATACAAGAAATTCACCAGCAATGAAGGTGCTACAAAAACTGGAACCTCCCCCAAACTAGAAATCCAACCCAAGCAGCCTATTTCTCTCTCTCCCTCTTCCTACTCCTTTCATCTATCAAATTTCTGCAACTTTTGAACATCTTATAGTTCTTCAACAGATGAACAGCTTTCAAGAAGGAACTATTTATGTTTAAGCGAAGGAAATTAGAGTGTTGAAGCTTCAAATATGACAGTCAGATTCCTGCAGATTTCAAAGCTGTTGTGATGTTTCGAAGATCTATAAGTATTTAACCGTTAGTTCGTTCTGAATTTTTGATACATTATGGAAGAGATGATGAGGAACAACTTCGATGAAGAAAGTATGCTGATCTGAGCAAGAGAAAATGGAGTTTCGAAACTCACAACAGGTCTGACGGATTGACAGACAAATGATGAACAATCACACATCATACCTAAATTTCTGGATTTGTACTACTCTGATGGATCTCAAATTCGGATATGTTGTAGTTTGCAAGTTAAGGAACAACTAGAGTTTCGAAACTCACAACAGGTCTGACGGTTGACAGATAAATGATGCACAGTCACTCATCATGCCTGGATTTCTGGATTTGTACTGCTCCGATGAATCTCAAATTTGGATATGTTGTAGTTCACAAGTTAAGGAACAACTTTCATGAAGATGGCTTTGCGAATTGAGTTACAGATGATGGTGTTATATTGAAGAGTTACAAAAGAGAACAATGGGAGCTGCGTAGAGAAGATGGACAGGCTGAGGAGGAAGCATGTGACCTACTGTGCAGTTAGGGCACAGAAAAACCTAGTAAAAAACTGAGCCTTCTACTTCGGGCCTAGTTACCATTTTCAAAAAAAAAGTTGTAAAGGGCTAGGGCTCTCTTTTTCCCTTGGGCCTAACAACCTTCAAAAAAAAATATGAAGAAAGGGTTTTGAACTACCACTTAGAAAAGAAAAGGGTGAGGTTTTATTAATTTGGAAACTTGACTACTAGCAAGACACCTCATTCGTCAACTCTCTCGACCGGAGACTTGGGGGACTCCTACCATATGCTACTACACCTCGATACTCGGAAGTTTCGCGACTAGTTAGTGACTTGGACATTTCAAGTCCCCAATTAAGAAGTTTTCCTCGCTTAGGAAATTAAGGGAGCACTATTTCAATCTACAGGATCCACCCACGAAGTTACAACATGCAAACTCCAACAAAAGAAAAAATTCAAAGAACTTAATGAAGGATGCCTTAGTGTATTTAACACAACATGTTGAATGAAGTAAAGCTTATTTATTGATATCTTCGATAAATTACAAATACGTGCATACACATGAATCAAAACAAACAAACAGGATGAGGCCGTCACAAAGTTTGCTCATGAGAAGTCTCAACACTTGGCAAAGCCCCAGAAATAGGAAGCACCGGAAGGTGATCATTTGGAGCCTCAGTACTAGGCAAAACCCCAAAAAGAAGAGGCACCAGAGGTTGATCATTTAGAGCTTCAGTACGTGGTACAGCCCTAGAGGACGAAGGCAATAAATGTCTTTCGAACAAACTCACAAACCTCTTATGATAATTTAAAATCTGACCCTCGGATCATGTTCGTAGCATAACTATATGCAAGTTTGTGCAACTGTTTATTCTCATGCTTAAGCCCTCTGATCTCTTGTTTGAGACTTATCACTTCAGCCGCCAACGATTCAACTTGGCGGGTTCGAACAAATAGGCGTTGGGCCATATTAGACACAAAACCTGCACACTGAACACTAAGACCCAGAGAATCCTTAACGGCCAACTCATCAGATCGTTTGGAAAGTAGTCTGTTGTTTTTTGGGAGTGAGAAGATTCTTGGCCACCACCGCAACGATCATGTCATTCTTCATCACAGAGTCCCCAATGGTAAGGGGACCAGTAGACAATAAGAAGGATGGGCACCATATGTTATCTTGAGGAGACATGGCTACCTCTTCCACAGCATTCAAGTCCAAACGACGATCAGACGGGCCAGACATTTTCAAAAATGATGAAAGAAAAATAGGTCCAATAAATCTCAGAATTACGAAAATAAAGGAGGAATTCCTACAAGCAGTAACTCTATGAACGTACTTCTTGAACACAATTGGTGCCCTTATAAAAAAAAAAGGGCAATAGGGTCGTTTGTTCAAAAATCGAAGAGGCACCATTCTCCGAATTTCGAGAAGCAGATTTTCCTGAGTAAAATTTATTAGCAATCTTCACATGTGACATCAGTTCCTCGGATACCAAGGATAACTTTACCAAAGAACTCTGACAAAGTTAAGACACGTAAATTTTGAAGGTCCAGCTACCCTACTATTACCCACAAAGGTAAAGAAACAGCACTACTGCTTGATAACTAGAAAATCCCTATGTGTGTCAACCTCCGTGCTCTATGGTAAAGTAGACTTGCAAAAATGCCCAACCTTTCCTCACATCCGAGAAAGCACTCCCAACAAGATTGCTTGCTCAGAAATCGAAAAGACACCGCTTTCTGAATCTCAAGAACCAGATCCCCAACAAGATTGCTTACTCAAAAATCGAAGAGGCACCACTCTCCGAATCTCGAGAACCAGATCCCCAGCAAGATTGTTAGTTCCAAAAATCGAAGGTACACCACTCTCCGAACCTCGAGAGCCAGATTTTCTAGGATAAAAATTGTCGACGCTTTTCACACATAACATCAACTTTCCAGGTAACGTGAACCACTTTGTCAAAGATCTCTGACAAAGTTAAAACACGTGAACCTTGCAGCTCTCACTACATTGCTATGACCGAAAAGGGTAAAGGAACAACATTTCTACTTGTTGTTGGAAGAATTCCTATATATGTAAACTTCATCCTTAATAGCCAGGCAGACCTGCAAAAAATGCTTAAACCTTCCTCACATCTGAAAGGGCACTCCTAATATAGCCTCTCGAAATACTCTGTTTTCTTCCCCCTCGATAATACCTCTGCCAACTAGCCACACCAGAGCAAGAGTATCTCATATCATCAGGGTCAAAAGCAAGAGTATCCCATGTCATACTTTTTCACTGTCTTTTCCTTTGCCCTTTCTTTTACATGCAAGACAAAGGGAAAGGAAGCAATCAGTCGGAACCTGAAATCAAACTTCCGATCTGGAACTGATTGCCCGGAACCTTTACATGGTTGCTTGCCTAGCATTGCTCTCGAGTACTCATCCTCAACTGCTATCAAGGTCATGAATTCCTTTGACAAATACCTCAAAACAGTTGGTACGATATTGGCTCTTTACACTGAAGCCGCCAAGCATGGATGAGTCACCGAGAAGTAGTCCTCTGAAGGACCATTTAAATGCAAAGGTTGCGCACCACTTCTGCTATACAAAAAATTAAAGCAAAAGGTTCAACGATGAGCTGGAACAGATCAGTACAGCACGACGTCCTTCCTGTAAAACCGCACAATCCAGACGGATGAGTCTAAGTCAAATCCAAGCTCAACATCGTTACTTTAATTGAAGAGATCGAAAAGCTTCAACAGCTTTTTGCTAGCTCCGTCGCCGAAGAACAAAGCCTCGCTATACCACATCCACTACTTTTTAACAGCAGAAGTATCCCATATCATCAGGATCGAACGTACTCTAGATTTGACGGACTTGTTTTGACCCTCAAATTCTTGAGTCAGCTCGCTCTTTTGGAGGAAACCGGAAAACCCTCCAACCCAGTTCAAGAATAAGCCTATGAAAAGTTAACAAGTACAACAACACGTGCCGATTCATCCGTTACTTCTTCAAAAGAAAAAATATCTCATATCATCTCTTCTCCGTGTCTTTTTCTTTGTCCTTGTTGCGATCTGCAAGACAAGGAGAAGGAGAACAATCAGCCAGAACCTGAAATAAAACTTCCAATCTAAGACTGATTGCTTAGAACTTTGATTGCTTACCTTGTTTGTTACCTCTTTGGGCAGATCTCCTCGCTCAAAGACTTAAGGGACTCCTACTATAGGGTTTGTATTGCACTTGACCAAGCCCGAAACTACAAGTAAGCTTCAAATGAAAGTGATACATTACCTTGTGCGTCAACATCAGCTAAAGATACCATTCCTGGATGGAGGAAAAATACTTCCAGATAATAGGCCACATCTACCTATAGGGCAGAGGCAAATGGAAATAATATCATGCTTCAGTACTTAGAAGTTTCATGATTGTTCAATGGCTTGGATCTTGCAAGTCCCCAACCGAGGAGCTTCCCTAATTCGGGAATTTAGGGGAGCACTGTTTGTACCATACTTGACCAATCTCGAAACTACTGAGCACCGGTCAACAATATACTGTCAAATACCCACAAGAGTTTCCCTCCAACCAGGAGGCCAATCACAACGCGACACATATCGATATTAGAGGCAAATCACAGCACAACACGTGTCGAAATCAGAGGCCAATCATAGCACGATATGTGTTAATGTCAGAACAAAGCTAGAAACTCTCTTTTATAAAAATTGATCATTCTCCCACAATAATCCCTAATGGCATTTGTACTAAACTATTCACTAGAACTCACTAAAGGAGAGCTTGAACTTATGTATTTGTGTAAACCCTTCACAATTAATGAGAACTCCTCTACTCCATGGACGTAGCCAATCTGGGTGAACCACGTACATCTTTTGTTTGCTTCCCTGTCCCTATCTCTTTACATACTTATCCACACTGGTGACCGGAGCAATCTAGCGAAAGTCACAAACTTGACACTTTCTGTTGTACCAAAGTCCTCGCTGATTTTGTGCATCAACATAAATAATTATACCCCTGCCATCACCATAACACCACATATTCTCCATCATCTTGCAGCTTAAATTCTGATCAGACAAATTCCCAGGAAGAGAAAAACACATAGCTCCATCATCCTTGAACCAACACTTGACGATCCGCCACCAAAGCACGAAAGAAACTGATAGGGAAGTCGATGGGAAAACCACATGCATCTATGCCAACAAAGTCACACAAGTAGAAGGTGGTGGTGTAAACACTCGAACCGGAACTCTATGCACCTTCCGACAAATCTGCGTCAAAACGTGTTTAAGAGATATAGTTGCATATCAAGATTGGTGTGAAAACAAGGGGGGATGAAGCAATTTTAGGGGATGAGAAAAAAAAAAGAAACGAGAACATAATGGAAAGAAATAGGAGAAGTGGGAGAAATTAGTTGTCTGAAACATGGATGAAGGGGAGGAAGGACAGATAATTTGAAGATCAGGGTTTAGAATTACAAGGTAAAACAACAACAGATGGGATAGAGGATCAAAATATAGCATGGGAAATATAAACAAAATAGATGGGAATTGAACTAGAGGTTGTCGCCGATGCTGGCCACAGCTAGGGACGACAGCTGAACTAAAATCAGATCGGGAAAGCCCACACACAAACAGTGCAAAAATTTCTCATGGAGAGAAGAACTCTCACCAGAACGAGAGAAAATAAGGTTATGATTGTTTATCAATGAAAGTATAATTTCTCAGTATTCTTGTTTGCAAACAAAGGGATCACTTAACATATCACTTGATAGGAAAATTAATGGAAGTATATGAAAGTGAGACAAAAAAATAAGTATAGTAAAGTACGATTTTGGTAAAACTTAAGGATAGTAAAGTAGAAATTATCAAAAAAATAAAAATAAAAATTTGTAACGTCCAAATTATGGATGTCGTTAATGAAAGACTACCAATGGCATGCAATTTAGGTGCCCTAAAAAGTACCGGGAGTTTTTCGTTAAAGTTCCCTTTAATTAAACTAAAACTTTGATGAAGATAATATATGCTTGTATATCTATAGTCTATAATACAATGGATAATTCTTATTATAACACATAAAAATTACAACATCTAACCGTTATTGTGTGATTAATTCAAGAAGCTGTCACCATAGCATCCAATATCTTCTCGATCGCTACGGCGGTGGCGGGTAGCTTAGTCTTGATTTACGAAAGAAACCACCTTTTTCACCAAGTCCACAGAATTGTCACAACTTGGGTTGAACAAATGAAACACGTGGTCCTCCTCTGCACTCTCCACAATCTCAACCACCCTACCATACCCACTCTTCTTCAACGCCTCGTAGTATGCCCAACCCCTGTCCCTCAAGAAATCCTTCTCAGCAACAAAAACCAACACCCTCCCGCACCCAATCTCTCCCAATTTCGGATCGTTACCCGGCCTCACCCTCGGGTCATCCGACCCACCACATGTCGGATAAATAACCTCCAACAACTTATCGGGCTCCTCATCCATGAAGTAGGGGTGAAACAAAATCATCCCCAATATCCTTGTCCCGCTCAACCCATCGAGCCCGGCCTGGCGCACCACGTTGTGCGTCAGAGTGGCGCCAGCGCTGTCACCACCTATAAAAACACGGTCAAAGTCAACGTGATCGCTGAGCCAAGCCTCGGGCCGTTACGAGAGGAATGGGTAGCGGCCCATTGGACTGCATCCCAGGAGCCTTCAAAAGCAACGGGGAGTGGGTGCTCCGGGGCACGCCTGTAGTGCACCGACAAAGCCACGACGTTGGCTTCGGAAGCCAGTAACCAAACGTGGTTGTGGTAGAGAGGAGAGTAGGGGGACTCGATGACGAAAGCGCCGCCGTTGATGAAAATAAGGAGAGGGAGTTTGTGGGTCGGGTCGAGGAGCTTGGGTAGGAAGACGCGCGCAGAGAGCCCAGATTGTGGCGAGAGGACAATGTCTTTGGATTGGACCCCGGTTGTTGGGTCCATAGAGGGTGGGACGGTTTCGGTGCCCTTGAGTCTCTCGGTCCGTCCGTCATTATAGATTCGAAAGACGGTCGGGAACTCGAATGATACTTCGCTGGAAGGTTTAGAGTCCATCGGAGTCGTCGGAGATATTTTGTTTTGTTTTTTTTTTTTGGTAAACTATTTTGTTTTGTTTTGTATTTGGGACCGGGTTTTCGGGTTTTTTATGGAAGACAATGAAGTGAATGCTTTGTGACTTGTTGCGTAAGATAATAAAATGGAACAATATGTGTTGGTTGAGAAGGTCTACAAATGGCGTTAGCATATGGATGCAAATTTCGAAGAAGGATTGTCGGTCGGATTCTTTTTTTTGGATCTTAGGAATCCGATGATTGTGATTGTTCATCGTATATCATGCAGTTATAAATCATTTTAAAATTTAAAATTTAAAATTAAATATAAATAGTACTTAACGAAAACTGACCGCACGATATATAATGAACGGTCATGATCTGGTTCATTTTCCGCAAATTTCAACAATTTTCTTTTGTCGACCAATGATTTTCTGCCACATACACAAAGACAACGTTAGCTAGAATGAGGATCCTCTCCAGATCCTCTTTGTGAGCATCTTGGAAATTCTCAAATCGTGTCCATTCATCGTACATCGTGTGGTAAGTTTTTATCAGATACTATTCATATTTAATTTTAAATAAAAGTATTTAAAATGATTTATGGTCGCACGAAGTACGATGAACGGACACGATTTGAAGATTCCCAATGAGGATCCTAATAGGATCCTCACTCCATTAGATGTACTACCTTTCTGCTCTGTATGCATTGTTGTTCGAAAATTAAGAATAGCGTGTAAGAATTAGAAATTGACAAGTTGAAAGCACTATCTTGTTTTCTATTGCATTTGCATGTAATGTTTCTAATATGTTGGGCTTGGCTTAAGATCAACTTGAACCTGAAGCTGCACCAAAAATGAGAGGCCAAGACCAATGAGTAAATATGGAGGATGGTGATTGACATTTTTTTATAAACAATTTTTTTTTTTTTTAAGTTTAGGCTAGAGTTGTGTTTGGTAAATGAAAAAAAAAAAAAAAAAGGTGTTATTTTTTTATCAAAATCATAAATTCAAAAAAGTATAAAGCATAAGCAGCTAAAGTTGTGCTTGGTAAATGGAAAAAAAAAAGTGCTATTTTTTATCAAAATCATAAATTCAAAAAAGTATAAAGCAGAAGTAGCTCTGCTTTTGAAAACAACGCTTTTTGCACATCACACCAATTCCAAACTAACCCTTAAACTCTGGAAATGTTGAAAGGGTGTATGAATGACTCTTTATTTTGGGGTTTAGAAAGAAATTAATTGTGAAGTAAGCCTCTTCTTTCTAATCAAATCGTCTATACCAGACGAGGCCTAAAAGGTTGAGAATATAATTAGCTATTGCTGATGGTTTTTTGGAGCTTGTGGAAGGCGCAGAACGACTTGATATGGAGAGGAGTTTAGGGTGCACTGAGGTGGTGCTGCGAGCGGAGGAGTGGATGGTTTCTTTCCAACAGTTTCATAAACAACCAAAGGTATCGCAGTCTCGTGACCAACAAAAATGGGGTCAATCACCCTCGGAGTGGTTAAAGTGTAATTTCGATGGTGCTTGGTCAAAAAACTCGAGTGTGGAGCCAAAAATAATCAAGAAAAATATAGAGGCGACACGCGGATTTTTGGGTAAAAAATACAAGATTACTCTTGAGGTACACCGAGATTTCTACCTGCAAGCAAGGAAGGAAGGAGAAGAAGGGGTTTTAAGCGGTAACTTGCATCCAAGGATTGTGCAATCTACCATTGGATTGTTGGAGCGTCTTAGGTTCTTTCTATCATTAGTTTTAGTTTCAATGTTTATTTTAGATTGTTTTTCAACTATGACAAACATGTGGAACTAATTTCTTTTTAGCTAGAGGTGAATTCGAAGCCATGGACATATGTTTTATATGAATTGATTTCCTCCAATTATTGTTTCGTAAAACATGAATGCGATTTACTTATCTGTTTGATTGATAACTTATTCTTGTATGTTGATTAAGGAGACCTACTTAGTTTGCATGCATGAATTTGATGCTAAAATATAAGGGAATTTCACCTAATTGTTATGAACTTATATTTATAAGTAGTGGAAGTCACTAGTCATGATTATGTTAAGTAAATCCATGGCATGAGCATCATGCTTTTCATAGTTACGAATGCTTTGTCAATGCTTATGATTTTCATATAACTTAATGATCTTTGATATGTATCTTTATCATGCAGTTCATATAGGGAACTTGATAAGAATAATTTGATTGCGTCGCTGAGTCCAATTCAATGAAATTAGAAAAATCTGAGAATTAATTTGTGTAGTTCACAATTAATTTGGGGCATTGTCATTCATGGTTTATTGGAATAATAATTGGAAATCGATTTGTGTGCATATGTGTCATGTGTGGAGAATGACCCTCTAGCTAGCCTATCACCCATCAATTCACCCACATTCGTATCAATTTACTTTGTTTCTGTAACTTGTTTGTTTTAGTTTAAATTCATCAAACAAACCCGCCATTTAGTATTTCGAGTCTACTTAGTTTAATTTTCGTCCAAATCACTCCTTAGTTCTTGTTTTGAGTCAATTTGCTTGTTTTGTGCTGTTTGAGTTAGTTTAGCTTGTTTTGAGTTATTTGAGTCACTTTAAGTTTAGTTTTCTATTTTTGAGTCTAGTTTAGTGATTTAGAGTTTAATTTGTGTAGATTAGCAGTCCCTCCTAATCCCCGACCTAGAACGATCCCTACTTTCATATACTACAACTATCAAAAAGAGGGTTTAATTTGTGTGCTATTTTATATCACATCAAGTTCTTCGGCCAAAGTCCCTCCCCCCCAATTCATCGTGGGCGCGTGAGGCTCTTGGCCTTGACCTAAGGTGTTATTTGTTTTGTAGGTGCAATTTTGTCCATTAAGAAGAAGACAAAAATTTGCATCCACATTGAGCATGGGTGGTGTTGGAGCCGTCATTCGGGATCACAACGAAAATTTTTTTAGCTGGGCTCTCGGCTTCTGTTGATCACACTACATCTCCTTTTCAGGTGGAATTCTTGGTAGCTAGAAGGGCTGTAATGTTCGTGTTGGAACTATTTCCAGATGGGAGACCTTTTCGTTTTGAAGATTCTGCAATAGCTTTGGCAGCTATGCAACGTCGGGGTGTAGATACATCAAACATGGGGCCTTTAATTAATGACATCAATCATTTTCTAGGTTCCTTTCATTTGACAATGTTACTGCATATTTGTCGAGATGCAAATCGGGTAACGGATAGACTCGTGTGTGCTGGACTTGGATGTGCGGCTGAGATGGTTTAGTGTTGATAGGAGCATATTTAGGCGACTTACTTAGCTTGTTTTCGTGCATCTATGTTGTTAATTCATAGTTGTTTTAGTAGTTTAAGCCATTTTCGTGTGTTTTTAGGTTCATATGGCTAAGGAAGCAAAAAGATGCATTTTGGAGCATTTTGGAGCAAAATTGGGCTTGGAATGGATAGCATATGCTTGGAGCCAAAGTGTTGGACGAATTTGAAAGCCTTGTATGCACTTTGGACATAAAACAAAGGGCCTAGCCCAATCAAACAATCCTTTGAGCCATGCAAAACCTCTAGCCCAATCAACAACCCTTAGCCACATGCATTTCCACCTTCCTACTTCATCATTTCATCATTGCACCACCATTCACACACACATGCACTTACTCTTTCATCATTGCATCACCATTCACACACACATGCACTTACTCTTTCATCATTGCATCACAAATTCAACACATGCCATTTCCACCTTCCTACTTCATCATTTCATCATTGCACCACCATTCACACACACATGCACTTACTCTTTCATCATTGCACCACCATTCACACACACATGCACTTACTCTTTCATCATTGCATCACAAATTCAACACATGCATTCACACACCAACAACCTAGCTCTTTTTCCATCATTATTTCATCCACATGCACTCTCAATCATAACAACCACATTCACTCTTAAACAATCACCCACATGTTCTCCCATTCCCCCTATAAAAACCCATGCATTCATACACAAAAATCTCATCTCATTTTCATACACAACACATCACAAACACATCCAATCTTCCCTCATTGCCGTGAGCTACCATTCCCTTATAATCCAAACACCACTCCTCATCCATTTCCATAATTCCCCAATCCATTCAACACACCAACAACATCCCTTAGACCTTGTGCTACGACGAAGAGGAAGATAAGAGGGCCTAAACGTTCATACAATTCAAGTTTGAGTTGTTGGAATGTTTAGGTGTTTCTTTGATTCTCTTTGTTTTGTACCATGAGGAAGTTCCTCTCGGCTTCATTCCATTAGATACACTCTCCCATTTCTTAAAGGATTTCGACATCAGTTTTGCTTCAAGGGTTCTTTCTTCTTAATCCTATGTTCACTCATGTTATATATTTTTATGTCAAACCTTTTGTAAACATGAAGTGTAACTAATCTCTCTCTAGGGATTCGATGTAGCCTTGCAAGATTGTCATGTAGTTAATTCGGAATTCTCATTTAATCTATCTATTTCTTGTTTCATTCTCCGATTTAATTGTGACTTAGTGTGTTGATTTTAATGCTTGATCATCATTTGAATTAACCACAGGTTGTTTAGCCAAGATTAAAGCACACATCATGCATAATCTTGGTAGATATGTGAATGAATGAAGGGAATGTTTTGCAAACATCCTGCCGAGTGTTCCCTTTGGTTTTGTGAAAGTTTCTTGTGCACTACATAGTCTTGATTAGGAACCAAAGTTGCACATCACAATTAGGCTCATGATTAGAGACATTTGATCAAATCCACACATCATATGGCTGATCATATCTAAGTGAAACAAACCCAAGAAATAAGTAGAGGGATGAGTATAATCTGACTTAACAAGCATGGACTTGGCTTAGCAATGGTGAAATCGAATCTCTAGCTTCATCTCCATTTGTGCTATCTCTTTTTATTAGCTGTTGATTCATTCATTTTGTGTTTACTTCATTTCCTTATGCTTTAATTTACAATCTGTCATTTAGTTTAATCAAAACCTAAATCCCCCTTTACCTTATTGTTCAATTTAGTTAGAAATCAATTTAGTTTATGCTTTAAAGCATTTTGAGTCTTTGGTTTGTCTTAGTGTTTTAAAATTTAGTTTTGCATTCTTTGAGTCTAGTATAGTGTTTTAGATTGTGTTTTTAGCGTTTTTGAGTCAAATCCAAGTGATTAACAATCCCTCCTAATCCCCGGTCCAGAACGATCCCTACTTACATACTTACTACAATTGTCAAAAAGAGGGTTTAATTTGTGTGCGTATAATTCTCGCATCAGGTGTGGATACCCACCAATTCTAGTCTAAGATGCTTTAACTAAGGATGTTTCTTAATTAATTTTTTATGATTGTATTGTTTGGAGGATGGTTATATTGTTAATTATGCGAGGCATTCTTTTTCTTTTGTCCAAATTGAAATTTCCGGCAAGGTTTTATCAAGGTTTATAATACATTCCATCTTTCATATTGATGTACGTATTTCTCTTATTTCAATAAATATCGTACTTCTTTTCAAAAAAAAAAATAAATAAATAAAAAAGGTAAAGAGTAGACTTTACCTCCTATTTTTATATCTTTCTTTGACTTTTTAAACATTGATTACACTTTCAATGCATTACCTTTGACGTTTAACTTGCGCGGACGACGTTAATCTCTCCTACGATCATTCTGCTTCTCACAGAACAGAGGAGCAACTATCGTGACACGAAGGCGGAGATGGAGCAGTTCAGAGGCCAACCGCGGCTTCCGAAATTCGCCGTGCCAAAGCGATACTCCATACGGCTGAAACCCGACCTCATCGCTTGCAAATTCGCCGGCTCCGTCGCCATCGACCTCGATATCGTCTCCGATACTCGATTCATCGCCCTCAACGCTACCGAGCTCGCCGTCGATGCCGTTTCCGTCTCTTTCACTCACTCTTCCAAGGTACTACCACCGATCATCGGTGCACTCATTATTTGCCTCAATTCAGACAATTTTTTTTTTATCGTTTTTAGCTTGGATGATTTGGTACTTGACACTCATCGATTTTTAAAGTGATTTTTCTCGGAAGCACTTATCCCATAAGTGATTAATCAATCCTTGATTAGTGATTTTGCTGCCTTGTTTGGCTGCTGCTTAATTAGAAAGCTGTAGGAAAAGGAAAATGGATTGGAGAATAGCTATCTCATTTAATTTAATTTAATTTAATTTGAAAGTCCTAATAAGTTTATCTGATTGTTTCAGCTGTACCAAAATAGTGTTAAAAGTAACTCATACAATGAGTAAATGACTGTTTGAGCAGGTCTTTAAGCCTTCAAAAGTTGAGATATTCAACGAAGACGGGGTTTTGGTTTTGGAGTTTGGAGAGACACTTCCGATTGGTTTGGGAGTTTTGGCTATTGGGTTTGAAGGTATTTTGAATGACAAGATTAAGGGATTTTTTAGAAGGTAAGGACGTTCCTTGAATTCCGGATTTGTTATACAGTCTGTATAGCTCCTTTTCATCTATCAATGTGCCTATTATACTTCAATGGTGCAGTACATATGAGCATAACAGTGAGAAGAAAAATATGGCAGTTACGCAGTTTCAACCAGTTGATGCCAGGCGGTGCTTTCCATGTTGGGATGAACCTGCTTGGAAGGTCTCTCACTTGCGTACACAGTAGAATAAAAATATTGATTTACATTTGTATATAGTTATTTTGTTAAATCGATTCTGGATACTAAACATGGCTTCTAACTGCAGCTTTGATTTTAGGAGGAAACAGATATGTTGGTTATGGGATGGTAGTATGGATAAGAAATCAATCCTTTAGTTCTGGTTAAATTGTTTAACTTTGAGGGTCTGCTGCATTCACCCCATTTATTCTTACTGGAACTTTGATTGACAGGCTACATTCAAGATTATATTGGATGATGTTCCGTCCGAATTAGTAGCTCTTTCCAACATGCCGGTTGTAGAAGAAAAAGTGGATGGACATATGAAGACAGTTACATATCAAGAATCACCAATCATGTCTACATATTTGGTGGCCATAGTTGTTGGGTTGTTTGATTATATTGAAGATCATACTTCTGATGGTAAAATCATTGACAATCTCTTGTTGTGTGTGTATTTAGTGCAACCGCAACCCTTTCTTGATGGTGCCACATTTTATCTCGTCGTAGGGGTCATAGTGCAGGTATATTGTCAAGTTGGCAGGGCAGACCAAGGGAAGTTTGCTTTGGACCTTGCTGTCAGGACTCTTGAATTTTACAAAGAGTATGTTTATTGATCACAAAATTACTAATCATTCATATTCGAATTTGCAATTACACTTAATGCCTGTTATGGACTATATCTAGTTTCTTTCCCTACCGTTCCTACGATGTGTTGTTTAACACTCAATATGAAATCAATGACGAAAAAGTTTTACAGTTATTTTTCTATGCCATACTCTTTGCCCAAATTGGATATGGTTGCAATTCCTGATTTTCATGGGGCCATGGAGAATTATGGTTTAGTTACGTACCAAGAATCAGCTTTGCTCTTTGATGAACAAAATTCTGCAGCTGCCAACAAGCAAATGGTAACTCTAGCTTTCAGCATTTAGCTTGGTTCATATGATATGTAGTTATTTATTTATTGGACAGTTCTATTCACACACCTGTTTTTACCTCCCACACACCCTTGTTAATTTTTGTCCATCAATCTTCGTAATTCATTTGATTTGAAGGCCGAAAGTTGAAAGGGGTGTGTGAGAAGTAAAAATGGGCCTGTTGATAGCACTACCCTATTGATTTATTTAAAACCCAAATGAAATATATATATATATGAATATACATTTCTTTTTTGCTTTTGAAAGGTTTCAACTGCTGTGACACATGAATTGGCACACCAGTGGTTTGGCAATCTTGTAACGATGGAATGGTGGACACACTTATGGCTGAACGAGGGATTTGCAACATGGGTATCACTTAACTTCATTTGTTGTACTTGTTATTTTACATGCTTTGGACTTTAATTAAGTATTTTAAACGTCATTAGGTGAGCTATTTAGTTACTGATAGCTTGTTCCCAGAGTGGAAAGTATGGACTCAGTTTGTTGATGAAAGTGCTAGGGGTCTTAAGCTGGATGGGCTTGAAGAATCTCACCCCATCGAGGTACTTTTACATATGTCTTTCGTGCATGACAGGCTTTAAATAGTAGTATTCATCACTATACTTTCAGCACACTATTTAATGAAGGGTATAAGCATACATGTGTTCAGGTAACTGGTATATTATGTTTTAATCTTGGGTCTTTTGGCCACGTAGAGATCAATCATGCTGCTGAGGTTGATGAAATATTTGATTCAATAAGTTATAGAAAAGGAGCTTCTATTATTCGGATGCTACAAAGCTATCTTGGTGCGGAATACTTCCAGGTAGGTTCTTTGATTTTCTTTTTTTTTTTTTTTTTTTTTTTTTTTTTTTGGGTTTCATACAATACGAGAAAGGTTTTTGATGTGTGTCTCTATTCTTTAATTGAACTTTTGAACTTTGGTTAATTGCATGTTATTTTTTAATGCATCCAGAAGTCACTTGCTTCATACATAAGAAAGCATGCTTCCTCAAATACAATCACAGAAGATTTATGGGCTGCCCTTGAGGAGATATCTGGTGAACCTGTGAACAAGCTAATGAATTCATGGACTCAGCAAATGGGTTACCCTGTTATTTCTGTCAAAGTGAAAGATCAGAAATTGCAATTTGACCAGGTTTCCTTGTTTTGCCTCCTTGAAAATTTTGTTTGATTGTCAAAATTTTAAATTACATCTTGGAGCTCAGATGCATATTGTTAAGCCTTATTCTGTGGTACTTGGAAAATTCTAATAAGTAAATTAATAAACGGCAGACACAATTCTACTTGAGTGGTTCCCAAGGTGATGGGCAATGGATTGTGCCGATAACATTATGCTGTGGCTCATATGATGTGCACAAGAGTTTCCTACTACGAAACAAGTCCGAAAGTCTCGACCTAAAAGAATTTCTGGGCTGCTTCCTAGCAGAGAATGGATGTAGAAGTGCAAGCAATAAAAACAATGCCTTATACAGTTGGATCAAAGTCAACTTGGATCAGACTGGTTTTTACAGGGTGATGTATTCAGATGAACTTTTAGCTGCACTTAGAAATGTTATAGAAAAGAAAGACTTGTCTGCAACCGACAGATACGGTAATCGTCTTTTTATGCACACACACATACGCACACACAAACTTGCATCTCTATGATAGTGAAAAATGGAAGTATTTAGTTTATATCATTTTGTTTCCTTCAACAGGAATCTTGGATGATTCATTTGCCCTTTCTATGGCTCGCCAGCAGTCTTTTGCTTCATTGCTTACGTTGTTGGGTGCTTACAGAGAGGAACTTGACTATACAGTGCTGTCAAATTTGATTGCCGTAATGATCACCTATGCTCTGTGTTTAGGTTATTGTGTATATGGTTTGAGTCTGACTCTGATCTTCACTTCTCAGATATGTTATAAGCTGGCAAGAATTGCGGCTGATGCTGTACCCGAGCTACTGAATCTCATAAAACAATCGTTTATTAGCCTTTTCCAGTACTCTGCAGAGTAAGCTTGTTCTTTTTTTTTTAACTATGCAAGTACCAAACTGTCCACTAAATTTGCTTCCTTTTTTTCTTTCTTTCTATTTATTTTGTTAACAGTTTATATGTATGTTGAATTTATCTACAGAAAGCTTGGTTGGGAGCCTAAACCTGGTGAGAGCCATTTAGATTCAATGCTAAGAGGAGAAATTTTAACTGCCCTTGCTGTGTTTGGACATGACCCAACAATTAATGAAGCAAGTAGACGTTTTCGTGAATTCTTGGATAACCGAAATACGCCAGTCCTTCCTCCCGACATAAGAAAGGTTGTTTTGGATGTAAACCATTAATTAAACACTATATTCAAGCTTTTGACTTTCCTGATTAACTATTGTTTCAGGCAGTGTATGTGGCGGTAATGCAAAGAGTAAGCATGTGTAACAGATGGGGCTACGAATCTCTTCTTAGAGTTTACAGAGAGGCTGATCTAAGCGAGGAGAAAAACCGCATTATAAGTAACTACTAATTCATTTGTACAATTAAGGATGCTGATCTAACATCTGAGATTGTTAATTTGTTATGTCATGGGAATAAGATTTCTCTCTGTGCCTGTAGAATCATTAGCATCTTGTCCAGATCCGAGCATAGTACTGGAAGTTCTCAACCTTTTATTGTCTTCTGAGGTATCCGATTTTACTTATGTCTTATATTTGCTGGTTGAAATTTTGTAATTATAAGTACATAATTATTAGAGCATCTCAAAGAAATTTCAAGCAATCGGCATCTATATTTATAGGTCCGCCTTCAGGATGCTGCCCGTGGGCTATCTTCTGTTAGTAGTGAAGGACGGGAAACAGCTTTGACGTGGTTGAAGGTAATTCTGAAGCACTAGTTTCTGAAGAGCATATTATGAAATGTATTTCTATTCTTTCCCTACTTTTGTTAATACGATTCATTTTGCCTTTTGGATGATATCCAAAATACAGGATAACTGGGAGCACATCTCTAAGACCTGGGGTTCTGGATTTGTAATTGCCAGCCTTGTTCGTGCAGTTGTTTCACCGGTTCGTTCTGGCCTTTCAGACCCCTTTTTTTTTTTCTTTTTTTTTTTTTTTTTTTTTTTTTTGTGTGTAATTTTAATCTGTGATTACACAAGCAATATAAATTAGTTACATAATACCTTTCCATTCCTTCTTTTCTTATACCTTCATGTCCATTCGGCGTTACTTTCCTCTGCAGTTGGCTTCATTTGAAAAGGTCAAGGAAGTAGATGAGTTCTTTAAGGTTCATCCCACCCCCTCGATAACCAGAACCTTGAAGCAGAGCATGGAGCATGTGCAGATTAACGCCAATTGGGTTCAGAGTATTCAGGTTGAGACAGATCTTGCCGATGTTTTGAACGTGTTGGCATACAGGAAAGACTAGCTAGCCTTATAATCATGCTGGAAGCATTCATGGAATGCAATTCTTTGCCTTCTGGTTCGTTGATAAGTTCATCTGTAAAATATGTAATGATTGAAAATACACACCTAATGATTTCCAAATCGAAACCCAAAACTTTGAATACATCGCAAGAGTGATCGAGGAGCATTCGAGTTAGTTTTACAAAATAGTACATCGATGACATTTGATTCTGAAGTTGAAAATACACACCAAATGTTTGGGACAGAAATGTGACACTAGAAGATGTCAATGAGCTGCTTGGAAGTGTTGGTGACAAGTGACAAATTGGACAGTATCATTTAGGTGTTACCAGAAAAACTGTCCGCACTCTGCTGTGGGTTTTCAAACTATAATCGACAACAGCCATGAGCAGAGCCTTAGGATGTAAATCTCTGTATTTACCGACTCAAGTGCTCGAGCAGCAGTTACTGTTACAAAAATTAGTCCAACCTTCAGAACACCATAAGAAATCAGCACATTGCAGGTTAAGAGAAAGCTAAGGTACCATCAATAGAAGGAGATGATTCCTACGCTTGAAAAGCTTCACATGCTTTAGATATTTCTGTTATAACATCCTCATATGCGGTTGCAGAATGTTTGATTCTTGACGATCGCGAAATGTATTGCAAACCTGCATCAAGTGTAATAAATTTATAACTACCTACCAAACCTTGGGTTTAAAATGAACCGTAAATTGTAGCAATGGTCTTTCAATTTTAATCAAATTGGAGCAATGATCCCTTAACTAAAAATTAATTACCATTGGTCCCTCGACTCATTAAAATGTGTAGCTATAATCATTTTCGTCAACTTCAATATAAATTGTCAAAATAAGTTATGTTGGAACGACCATTGCTACAATTGGGATCCCTCAGTGATAGGAGCATATTTATGCGACTTAGTTAGCTTGTCATCTTACATTTATGTTGTTAGTTCCTAGTTATTTTAGTATTTTGAGCTATTTTCGTGTGTTTGTAGGTCCAATTGGCTAAAGTGGCAAGAAAGTGCAATTTGGAGCATTTTGGAGCAGTTTTGGGCTTGGAATGGTTAGCACGTGCTTGGAGCAAGGTGGATGGACGAAATTGAAGATCAAAGAAGGCTAGGAATTTGCTAAAGAGATGGAAGAAATTAATTCAAGACTTGGAAGAAAAGGAATCAGCTACAAAGAAGGAAACATGAGTCAAACTTCCTTATTTTGACTTAGTCAATCCTAATCTTTCCTACTTAATTTCTAGCTGTTAAGGGAGGTTCCTAATTGATTTGGGACACTTAAATATGTTTTCTAGAAGCCTTCCCAGCCAAAGGGTCCTTGCCGCACAAACTCTCCCTTTCCCTTTCCTTGCCGTGCAAGGCAACACTTTTCCCTTTCCTGTTTCCTATTTTCTGTCCTTGCCGCAGGTTTCCTTCTCTTTTCCTCTTGGGATTCTAATTTGTTACCCTTTTCTTGGAGGATTTGGAGTCTTAAAACCTTCCCTAATTAATTAATTACTGCCTTGCCCTTTATCCCTTTATTTTTACATAATCTACCGCACAAAAGAGGACCATTCATCATTCACCTATTCAGCCATCCCTCCACCACAATTCCACAACCTCCCTTCACCATTCAATCATCCATCACACAGCCATACCATACATTCACCCATTCACCCTTGTGCCGCAGCAAAGAAGAAGGAGAGAAGACTCCTTGGACGTTTTGGCCATTCAAGTTGGATTGTTGGAGCGTTTCTAGGTGTATTCAATCTTTGTTTTCAATGTTTAAATTAAGTTTTCTTTGTTTTGCTGTGAAAATGAGAGGCTACACTCGTTTTAGCTAGAGGAGAATTCAAAACCATGATTATATTTACAATATGAATTGATTACATAAATCATGAATGCAATTTGCTTAACTGTTGGGATTAAGAACTTATTCTTGTATGTTGATTAAGGGTGCACACTTAGTTTGCATGCATGAATTTCATGCTAGAATATAAGGGAGTTTCACATAATCGTTATGAACTTATATTCACAAGTAGTGAAGGTCGCTGGTCACGATCGTGTTAAGTTGAATTCCTGGCATGAGTATCATGATGTCATAGTTACGAATGCCTTGTCAATGATTATGATTTTCACAAGGCTTAATGATCTTTGATTGTATCTCTATTATGTTGTTCATGTAGGGAACTATTGAAGAATAATTTGGTTGCCGATGCGTTGTCCGTCCAATTCAATGACTTAAGAAAAATCTGAGGGTTAATTAGTGATGTCACGGTTAATCTGGGGTGTTGAGGTTCATGGTTTATTGGAAAAGCAACTGGAAATCAATTTGTATGCAAGTGTGTCATGTGTAGAGAAGGACCCTCTAGCTAGCTTATCACCCATTAATTCACCCAATTTCGTATTAAACTTAGTTTGTTTCAGCAATTTACTTGTTTTTACTTTAAATTCGTCAAAAACCCAATCCCCTTTACTTTGTTGTGTCAAATTAGTTAGAATCTGTCCTAAAGTGTGTTTTTAAGTGTTTTGAGTCAAAACCAATTCAATTTTCGTCCAAAGTAAGTCCTAGAGTCTGTTTTGAGTCTTTTTGGTTGTTTTGTGCTGTTTTGAGTCTTTTTAGTTTGTTTTGAGTTCTTTGAGTCTAGTTAAGTGTTTTTAAGCCTAGTTTTGTGTTTTTAAGCCAATTTAGAATAGATTAGCAATCCCTCCTAATCTCTGGCCTAGAACGATCTCTACTTACATCTTTACTACAATTGTCAATAAGAGGGTTTAATTTGTGTGCTAGTTTATATCACATCACTCAGCTCATCAAAACATATAACTATGGTCCTTTTCGTCAACTTCGTCATAATTTTGTCAAAATGAGTTATGTTAGAAGGACCATTGCTACAATTAGGTTGAATGCAATTTGGCATGAGTTGAAGCTAAATTTTGATATGAAGCATATAATTATTGATAAAACTAAAATATATTTTGACATTTTATATTGGAGTAGCAAGGATAAAACTATGATGTTTATGCTGGTTGCTTAAATAAATAGAAGTAGTTGAAAGATGCTGGTTGCTTAAATAAACAAAAGTAGTTGAAAAATGTTAAAATATATTTTAACATTTTCGACGAAATTATTTCTTGATAGTTTGCGAGGTACAGGTTATCCTTGGAATCCTTCCTATAAGAAATTCAATTGAGTTATAGGTGCACTCTACGTTGATGGAATTTCGTATGTATGTTCAAGGGGAACCTTAATGTCTTAGTGCCCTTATATCATTGAATTTTCTTTTCAAAATTACATCTCATTCAATCATGTTCCATTTTATTACTATTTGTATAACTTTGCCATCTTTTATGACACCCCATGCTCATTCGATACTCTTATTTGAGTTTATATTGCTAAGCGACACCTACACTTGTGTTTCGTGAACTTCTATTCTTTACATTTTTCCTTCAGGAGTATGTTAGAGGTATAGAAGGACGAGAAAAATTTCTCCAATTGAAATTCAATCGGATTCTATAAACTTCAAAATTATATCTATTCATAGACATAAAGGTTCAATCATGTTTTGGTTCAAGCAATATCGTCTTTCATTATTGAATGGTCCGTTGAACGAGTCAAAAAGTCATGGAATTCTCTTTAGCAATGTACTTCTGTTTCTAATGTTTCAGGCATAAGTTTTTGAATGAAGATAATGGTGGAGGCTTTTTTTCAGCTTTATTCATGTCATTGTTGGCTTCAATGGTTTCTTAGCTTCTGGATAGTCAAGTGGAGCTTCACGCTTTGTACCCACATAAAGTAGTTTATGTAAGAAACTTCCATGTCAGCGAAATTGAACTTGTGACGGTCTGACAATCCAATGAATACAAGATTCTGTTTGGTGCTATGGGAAATAGAAACCTCCATAAGCATCAAAGTTGGAATGTTCGGGTTCCAAAACATGGTTTGGTTTAATTTGCATGAAAAACTTCAGGTTTTACATGGATGTATTGTTTTATGAAAACGTCAGGTTTCAAAGGCACTAATTCGAAACTTAGGTTTCGATTGATATCAACTTCCAATTAAAAAAAAAATGTACCTGCAAGAACACATGATACAATATACAACTAGCGTAGTGAATTTGAGTTGCTTTAGAGACCAATGTGAGTAGCTCTGGGACTACAAAAAGATGTCAACGGTAAAATAAAAAATAAAATATTGGATCGTAATTTATGGAAAATGGATTGCGGGGAAAAAGTATATTTTTTTTTACGGATTTATGAACAGCAGGTCACTAAATTAATCCAATAGACAGAGTCTAAACAAGGTTAGTTGTTGAAGTGTGGAAACAAGAAAACTAGTAGTTTAGGCCCATATTTGGGTTGTGTGGCAGCGAGCCAAGCAGAGAGAAGCCCATATTTGACCTTGGCCCGAGAGGAAGAACACGTTAAAGAGAATTTTGCGAATAAATTGTCCTTTCATCATCTTTTAGTTGATGAAAAGAATTTTGTTAAGAGTAATGCTAAAAAGATTAAATTTACAAACTAAATAATATTATATTAATAAGAAATAAATATGATAATCAAAAATTTGCAAAATTTGATTTATAAACATAATTTAAATTAAATTAAAAACTAAATGATATTCTTTGCATTATCTTTTTGTTAATAGGTGGTTTAGATTAAATGAAAAAAAACCAAAACTTTTAATTAACTTGAATAATAATTGAAGACATTTTCCGGTCGGGAAACGGCACCAACGGTCAACTAAAAGGAAATCGTCAAACATTAATGTCGTTCTCTTTCCTTAATTAATGGGCCCAGAAGATCAAGCAAACGACGCCGTTTCCACCGTCTACTGCAGAAAAGTACCAACAGGTCGAGAAACGATTCGGTGAATAGAAAATCTCTGCAAAAATTCGAAAAGGACAAAAAAACATACACACGAAAAAGCAGGGCAAGAGAGCGTGCAAGTGCAACGGGTCTCTGAGAGGCATCGAATCATAGTGTTCTTCACGAGAAAAAACTCCAACCCCATCAAAATCTACAGATTTTACTCTCTCTCCTCCTTTCCTTTTTTTTGTTTGTGGGTTTTTGAATTAATGGCTGTTGTGGGTTTTTGAGAAAAGTAAAGCAGGAGGAGGAATGCTTGCCTTTTGAGCTCCCATTACAATGGCTGAGAATCCCTGTTCCTTCAAGGTTTGCTTTTGCCGGCTCCTCATTTCAAATTTTAACTGGTTTTTTTCTTTTTTCCCCTGGAACTTTAATTTTTTTGGGGTATTAGATTCTATCCCTTTTGATTATTTTTAGGGGTTGCATGTGAATTTCCCGATCTGGGTGTTGAAATTTTTGACAGTTTGTTATCCTTATTTATTGCTTGCTTTTGGTCTGTGTATTCTAGCTCAGGCAAACCCAAATTTCCTTTTTAAATAGGAAAGGGGGTCTTAATCACACTATTATTTTACTTAATCACTGAATTAATAGCTCAATAATGTTACTTTATGAATCCTGGGAATTTTTTTGGATCATTCCATTCATACCCATGCCGTTTGTTCATCAGATTGACTCAAAAGTTTGGAACTTTTTTAGGATTAATTACCCTTGTCATGTTTTTAGTTTTAGGATTAATCTTAATTACACTATTGTTGTTTTACTTAACGACCGTGATTTAACTGCTTAGTCATGTGAATTTATGAATCCTGGATTTTTTTGGATCATGGCAATGATACCCATGTCATTTGTTCTTCCTGCCGACTTTACTGTTTATAAACTTCTGGGTAGCTCGATGTCGATCAGATTGACTTGTAAAGTTTGGACCTTTATTAGGACTAATTACCCATGTCGTTTTTATAATTTATTATTCAACCTTCGTTTTGCATTGCCTAATGCATGGAGTGCAGGATATATTTTTAATAAAGGCGCCAAAGAAATCTCCATTGGTGCTGCGGATGATTGTTGTGCTGTTTGCAATGGTCTGTGGTGTCTATATTTGCTCAATTTGTTTAAAGCAAGTCAGCACCCGCACCAAGTCCGGATTTTCAAGTGTTCAGGTGATTCAAAGGCCTTGTCCACATCCTGATGTTGAGCCGGAGGAATTTCGTTATATGCACTACCCAAAGCCCCATACTTATAGCAGGTATGCTACTGATCTGTTGGAGTTTCAAGTTTGGGTTCCATTTGAAATGCAATGATTTAGATTTTTTTTTTTTTGTGGATAATAGGGCTGAGTGTGCGTGCAATCCTGTGCGATATTTCGCAATTTTGTCGATGCAGAGATCTGGGAGTGGGTGGTTTGAGACGCTACTGAATAATCATACTAACATAAGCTCAAATGGGGAGATTTTCTCTGTGAAAGTTAGGAGAAGTAATATTTCAACAATCGTTGAGACTTTGGACAAACTTTATAATCTAGATTGGTTGAGTAGTGCCTCAAAGAATGAATGCACCGCTGCAGTTGGCTTGAAGTGGATGCTTAATCAGGTCGGTGCTTTTTCATGCATTTTTTTTCAGTTTTTTATTTTTATTTTTTGTTTCTGTTAATTAGCTATTTGGTGGGTTTTTGAGTGAGAGACAATGGCATTTCAGTTCAGTATGTTTTACTCATTTTCGACAGGAAGTTTTCAGCCTAGCTTGTTGTTTTTGACAGCCAGTTATTATTAGTAAAAGTAACACCAAGGACTCAATTGCCCTATCATCTACCTATTTTGTAAGTTGTTACAGTTACAGATACTATAGTAAAATGTATAGCAAGTCCTTCCAGGAAGTTTGTGTTATAGTTTTGATATTAAATGCATATTCGTGGAGAGTGGTAAAGGGTATGTAGGATTGGATAGGGTAGTTTCTTTATGATCTTCTAGGGTCATCGATGATCGGGAAGTATGATGCTCTTAATGACGATCATGCACGTATTTCATGTGTATCTCACCGGTGGCTAGTAGGACGGGTTTAGAGATGGCTGAAATTAGACAGTGCAATTTTCTGGATAACTGGTAAGCTTGAAGTTTGCTTAAATGTGTACTCTCTACAAATTTTCTGCACTGCTGCTAAGCTTGAACTTTATATGCTAAATGTGTAGCACTTCAGAGTTACGTTGCTTCCACGAAATTTATACGTCAGAAGAAGTTGATGTTAATGGTACTCAATGCCTCGTTTAGATTATGTATGGATGCATGAATGCTCAACACTTGTATTTTGAGAGAGGTAGGCAGCCCTATTATCATCATAAACTGCCTGTCCTGAGTGCAACCGATGTGCCTATTAGGAAGCCAGCCTTCAAGTAACCTAATTTGGGTTATCAAAGGGATGATACATTACAGATTTCATGGCAACTGATGGATCTAGATATTGTTCATCACATTGTTCCATTTCATTGAGAGAAGCATGCCCTCCAAGTAATGAAAACCTTTTGTTTGGAAGTGTAGGACCATCTCACTGTAACTGAAGAATTATTGTTAGCGAAGGGGGTTGAGCTGAGTAACATTTCAAGCTTGCTTGGTATGATAGTTACATGGATGCAAGTCTTGGTTGGAAAGAAATTTGATACGAACTGGGATTTGGGTTAAGTTAGAATGTCCATCTTGTAATTTAATTTGGTCCATTGAAATGTCCATCCAAATTTGTTTGTCATTAGCAATTGGCCTGAAACTCATTATTTATCTTTACTTTTGTATTCGATTCCTTGTTCTAGGTAGAATTTGACGCGTAAGTTAGCTCATGAGATAATTTATTGTGTTTTTCTCTGCTTCTTTTTGTTTTATGCACCGACCAGCGAATTAATATTGCAACAATTTATGCAGGGCTTGATGCAGCATCATGAAGAAATAGTAGAGTACTTCAATACACGAGGTGTTTCTGCTATCTTTCTCTTTCGGAGAAACCTGTTACGGAGGATGATCTCTGTGCTTGCAAACTTGTATGACCGAGATAAAAAGCTGCTGAATGGGACCCACAAGTCTCATGTTCATTCTCCTCACGAGGTCTGTCTCTCCCTCCTTCGTATGCATGCTTTCTACGTAAATGTCAATTGCTTGTTTCTTTATGACTTGACATACAGACTTATTACATGTTCTGGGTGCAGGCAGAGATACTTGCAAAATACAAGCCTATAATCAATGCAACTTTGCTGATACCCAACCTGAAGCAAGTAGAGGATACAAGTACGAAAGCTTTGGAATATTTGAAGAGCACCCGGCATATTATCCTATTCTATGAGGATATCGTAAAAAACCGCACTGTAAGAGAACCATATGAACACTAAACTGATATTTCCTCTTGTTGTTTGCGATAAAATATTATGTGTGTGCCAGTATTTTTGTCAGCGCCCCGATAAAAGGGTAGAAAAGAAAGAATACCAACCTCTGAAAGTTTCAATTTTGTATGTTTGCAGAAGTTGCTTGACGTTCAAGATTTTCTCAAGGTTCCAAAAAGGGATTTAAAGAGTCGCCAGGTGAAGATACACAAAGGTAACTTATCTAGTCAGATTGAGAATTGGGGTGATGTCCAAAAGACACTTGCGGGAACACAGTATGAAAGGTTCCTCAGTGTGGATTATCGAAGAAGGTAAACAGCAGTGAGGCGATGTATATACCGCTTTATTCTTTTAACATTTTTGTTTTCATCTTTCGTCTTCAACCGCAGAAGCCAACAGGTTACGCCTCCCTGTTGAAATTTTGGGAAATTTTGGATGCAGCTTCTAAATTTTGGTTATAGCTTCTGTCAGTCGATTTTTGTTTCTTCTTTGCCACTCGCTTAATATTCAATTGATTCTTTATCCTCTCCTTGTTTACGAGAAATATCGTTGTTGTATTTGAGCTAAATCAATAGAAAAAGTTGCAGTTTCACCTTGCAATTGTTTTGTCTGTGTACTTCATTTTCTTTATGAAACCATATGGAAATCTTTGAAAATTTAAAAGTGCAGTTTGTAGTACAGATCGCCGGCCGCCTGAGTCAGTGAGTCGCCATGGAGGGAGCCTCACGCTGTGGTGGTTCTCTTGCAACTTTAAGGGGTGCCAAAACCAAATGGATACAATGTTTTAGCCTATTGGGGGCTCGGTTGATGAGAACTTGCATTCAACTGGGTTTGCTAAAATGACAATATCTCAAGCTAATCAACCGATGTCATGTAAGAAAATTAAAACACATAATTGTGCGTAAGTTTCTTAAAAAGGAGAAGAGTAAATTGCTCATATCTCCCTTTTGAACTTTCACCCAATTTTCAATTTACCCCCTAAACTTTTAAATTGGAAAATCAAGAACTAAAACTAATTTTTTTGGTTGATTTATCCTATCTTTAGTTTTTCATAAATTCCATCCAAATTAATTTTAACTCTTATCTCGTGCACACCACGTGACTCTTCTTTGAGAACAAAATGTCAATTTGCTAAAATTTTAGACACAAAAGCTATAGAATTACACAGATTTGCACGGGTTGACATTTTAGAAATCTAAGGTTTTCAATTATTTTAAAGAACGAAGCGACCAAATTACCCTTATATGTTGTGCTTATGTTTTCATTTAACAAAAATTTGGTGGAATAAATGAAAAACTAACAGTAGGGAAAATCGGCAAAATATTAGTGAAGTCCTTAATTTTTAATTAAAAAAAATTAGAGGGAAATCAAAAGCTAATTTGAAATTTAGAGATGAAATCAGCAGTTTAGGGTAACTTGTGTTTGTTTTACAAATGTACTAGCCTTCATGAGCACGTGCAGAAGACATATTTTGAATCAAAGCGTGCTACGCGTGACTTACACGTTTTAAATGTATTTATATGCGTAAATTGACAAAAGGAAAGTCAAATATTTTAAGTAAATGAATAATTTTAGATCATGCTAGAAGAAACTCTTCATAAACCAATAAAAGCAGTTGAATTCACATAATAAAATTAGTTTTTATAGCATTTTCATTAAGATTAAAGAAAATAATATTTAATAAACAATTAATTGAATCATATTATTGTTAGCCCATTGTGAGGTTAACCACACTCTCCCTCTTAGTGTAGATAATATTATTTGTTCAAAAAAAAAAAAACCAATCATTTGATAATTAATTTAATCATATTATTATCCATATGCGAAAGACCTTTTTTTTATAACCAGCATTACACATCTTTTAAGATGTTTTGAATGTGTTTAAAAATAGAGAAAATAATATTTAATAAATGACCTTGAATCACATTATTGCTAACCCATTGTGAGGCTAAACTCATCCCCTGACACACCCCGAATCTGAAAGTGGAGCGTGCTGGTCGTCACGTGAGGGTGACGTAGCCAAGTGCACAGTGCGGAAGCAAAAGAGTGAAAATACGAGGAAATAAAGTCAACAGGATAATTTACAATAAAGAGATCAGTGAGTGCTAGTGACAAACACGGAAGGAAAAAGGCAAAGTAAAAGTTCAAGTATCTTAGGTGCAGTCCAGAATAAACAAACACTACACAAGTGATAACTAGAAAATCCTACATGGAGGGTGCTTTCTCAGAAATGCCTCGATGCCTCTGTCTTCACCCACGTCCTCATTGCCTAAAACCTGGAGGGGCGGAAAACAGAAAACGTGAGTGGGCAAAAACAACGTTGTTTTTCAAACCATTTCAATATCAAGTAATAACCCCCTCTCAGAAAACCTGTATACTTTCCAGAAAATATTATACATACTTGTATATCAAATCATGCTAAAAACGATAAAGCTCAAATATGTCATGCCAGATATATGCAGTGCCAAAATATCCGATCAACAATATAAGCATCAAGCAGGTGAGATACACACAAATCATAATATGCTGATAATATCAACATGTTAGCCGGAGTCACCTAAAGTGACCTGTAGGGCTGAAAATATAGCTCCTCAACCACTATCCTACACACGAGTCGGAACCACCTATAATGGTCTGTACGACAGGCTGGGTGTAAATAAATACGTTATAATGCTACGATCACGTGAAGGTTGTGCGAAGTATCGCAAGTCACCTGCGAGTTGGAACCGTCTAAAGTGGTCTGTATGACAGGCTGGCACTTGCCTTGGATCCAAGGTGAGCGTACGGTGCAGGAGGTGAACGATCACGTGAAGGCTAAGCCCTACTCTGGCGGAGCACAATCACCGAGGTGCAGGACTATAAGCTATATCTCAATCTCATCAACACCATATCTATAACTAACAATATACTCACCTAACTTACCTGTGCGTCCGCAACACCAAAGCATACATATATGCAACTACTAATGCATAACTAAATATGCAAACACTATGCATGGCATTTAAAAAAAACATATAAACATTTAATTGCATTTTTTCTCAAGTATATAGGTATATACGGAAAACCAAAAGCCCACTCACTGATACGTAGAAGGATTGTAAGCCCCGAGCCTCACGTGGCTGCGCTCGTCCTCCGAATAGTCCTCACCTATATGCGAAACAACTATAAAAATGTCAATTTAATGCACATAACCAACCTTAGATAATAACTTCTCATACATTGCTCAAATGGAGTGTTTGAATATACCAACGTGCTCTACTCAACATCACGAACATCCCTATATTTTTAAAATAATTTTCTGACCTCCCACGCGCCACCACGCACCGGCCAAGGCATGACCAGACGCATGGGCACGTGTCTGGCACGCGTGTGGAACCCTAACGGCGTTAGGGAATATTCCGTTAAAACTAGGCCTGGCAATTCCTGACACGACCTGATAACCCGACACGACACGACACGAAATTAACAGGTGTTCGGGTCGACACGATAACGAATCGAATCATTATCGGGTAACCCGATAAGCACCTGTTAAGATAACGGGTTGATTCGGGTATACACGTGGGTAACACGATACACGATAAGCAGAATATTATTTTTATAATTTTATAACCCTAAAAAAATACTGTAATAATTATATATATATTAATTTAACAATTTTATACCCCCAAAAACTATAATATATATATATTAACTATAATAATTCTACCCCCAAAATATTAACTATCTATAATAATTATATATATATGTATTAAATTTTGAATTAAATTTTATAAAAACTATAATAATTATTAATTAATATGCATCCATTGATTTGATTCCATAATTGATAATTCCATTCCATTCCCTGCAGTGCCGCCCTTTTTGAAGAAAAAGGGAGGGAAAATGAAAATGATAAGAAAAGTTGAAAAGGAAACAAAAAAGAGAGGGAATTAGGAAAAAATGGGTAGGCACCATAGGTTGCCGGAGGGAAAAGTGAAAATTATAAGAAAAGTTGAAAAGGAAACAAAAAAGAGAGGGAAAATGAAAATTAATAGAAGTGGTGAGAATTTTTTTTTTTTTTTTTTTTAAGTTATTAACTTTTTATCACACATATAACATATCTCACTATTTTTATAATGACTCACGTGATGTACTACTCCGTATACCAATCAATTATACGTACAAAATAAATAGATTTAAATCTACTTAATAAATATATATATATACACACACACCATTAAACTTGATGGGATACGAATTCTCCGAAACTAATTTCAACGATCCCAACCGTCAAACTTATTTGTATATGCTTTGAGATCACATCAGCAAAAAATCACAAAAAACAAACATTTAGAGATCAAGTAACGGGACAAAACTTTTCGACGGTTATAAACGAAAAATCATGATTTAACGGTTATTTTGACTCCGATTTTGATGATTTTTTACAGCTACACTCCTTGACCCTATATGAATACAATGAATGAATTCAATCTTCAATTTAAAATATTTTCACAAGTGAATACCACAAAATCTTATGTTATACATAATTAAAGTATAAATAAACTCTAAGTGTTAGTCAATCTATCATTTTGATGAGATACGAATTATCTGAAACTAATTTCAACGATCCCAACCATCAAACTTGTTTGTATATGCTTCGAGATCACATCAGCAAAAACTCACAAAAAAAAAACATTCAGAGATCAAGTAACGGGACAAAACTTTTCGACGGTTATAAATGAAAAATCACGATTTAACGGTTATTTTAACTCCGATTTTGATGATTTTTTACAGCTATACTCCTTGACCCTATATGAATACAATGAATGAATTCGATCTTCAATTTAAAATATTTACACAAGTGGATACCACAAAATCTTATATTATACTTAATGAAAGTATAAATAAACTCTAAGTGTTAGTCAATCTATCGTTTTGATGAGATACAAATTCTCCGAAACTAATTTCAAAGATCCTAACCGTTAAACTTGTTTGCATATGCTTCGAGATCACATCAGCAAAAAATCGCAAAAAACAAACATTCAGAGATCAAGTAACAACACAAAACTTTTCCACGGTTATAAACGAAAAATCACGATTTAACGGTTATTTTAACTCCGATTTTGATGATTTTTTACAGCTACACTCATTGACCCTATATGAATATCATGAATGAACTCGATCTTCAATTTAAAATATTTACACTAGTGGATACCACAAATTTTTATGTTATACTTAATGAAAGTATAAATAAACTCGAAGTGTTCGTGAATCTATTGTTTTGATAGGATATGCATTCTATGAAACTAGTTTCAACGATCCAACCGTCAAACATGTTTGTATATGCTTCGAGATCGCATACGTTAAAAATTTCAAAAAACAAACATTCAGAGATTAAGTAACAAGACAAAACTTTTTGACGGTTATCAATGAAAATTCACGATTTAACGGTTATTTTAACTCTGATTTTGATGATTTTTTACAACTACACTCCTTGACCCTATATGAATACAATAAATGAATTTGATCTTCAATTTAAAATATTTACACAAGTGGATACCACAAAATCTTATGTTATATTTAATGAAAGTATAAATAAACTCTAAGTGTTAGTGAATCTATTGTTTTGATAGGATACGCATTCTACGAAACTAGTTTCGACGATCCAACCGTCAAACATGTTTGTATATGCTTCAAGATCGCATACGCCAAAAATTTCAAAAAACAAACATTCAGAGACCAAGTAACGGTCAAAAGTTTTCGACGGTTATTAACGAAAAATCACGATTTAACGGTTATTTTAACTCCGATTTTGATGATTTTTTACAGCTACACTCCTTGACCCTATATGAATGTCATGAATGAACTCGATCTTCAATTTAAAATATTCACACTAGTGGATACGACAAAATCTTATGTTATACTTAATAAAAGTATGAATAAACTTTAAGTGTTAGTGAATTTATCATTTTGATGGGATACGCATTTTACGAAACTAATTTCAACGATCAACCATCAAACATGTTTTTATATACTTCGAGATCACATACACCAAAAATTGCAAAAAATAAACATTCAGAGATCAAGTAACAGGACAAAAGTTTTTGAAGGTTATCATTGAAAAATCACGATTTAACGGTTATTTTAACTCTGATTTTGATGATTTTTTACATCCACACTCCTTGACCCTATGTGAATACAATGAATGAAGTCGATCTTCAATTTAAAATATTTACACTAGTGGATACTACAAAATCTTATGTTATACTTAATGGAAGTATGAATAAACTCTTAAGTGTTAGTGAATCTATCATTTTGATGGGATACGCATTCTACGAAATTCATTTCAACGATCCAACCGTCAAACTTGTTTGTATATGCTTCAAGATCATATATGGTAAAAATTGCAAAAAAGAAACATTCAGAGATCAAATAAAGAGACAAGACCTTTCGACGGTTATCAATGAAAAATCATGATTTAACGATTATTTTAACTCCGATTTTGATGATTTTTTTACAGCTACACTCCTTGACCCTATACGAATACAATGATTGAACTCGATATTCAATTTAAAATATTTACACAAGTGGATACCACAAAATCTTATGTTATACTTAATGAAAGTATGAATAAACTCTTAAGTGTTAGTGAATCTATTATTTTGATGGGATACGCATTCTATGAAACTAGTTTCAACGATCCAACCGTCAAACATGTTTGTATATACTTCGAGATCGCATACGCCAAAAATTTCAAAAAACAAATATTTAGAGATCAAGTAATGGGACAAAACTTTTCGATGGTTATCAACGAAAAATCATGATTTAACGGTTATTTTAACTTTGATTTTGATAATTTTTTACACTTACAGTCCTTGACCCTATATGAATACAATGAATGAATTCGATCTTCAATTTAAAATATTTACCCTAGTAGATACCACAAAATCTTATGTTATACTTAATGAAAGTATAAATAAACTCCAAGTGTTAGTGAATCTATCGTTTTGATGGGATACACATTCTATGAAAATAATTTCAATGATCCAACCGTCAAACTTGTTTGTATATGCTTCAAGATCGCATACGCCAAAAATCGCAAAAAACAAACATTCAGAGATGAATTTGATATTCAATTTAAAATATTTACACTAGTGGATACCACAGAATCTTATGTCATGATGATCAAAGAAAATTGAGGATTTTGTAAAAGGAATAACATGCAAGCTTTGAATTTCATTGGCAAGGTTTAAACTTTTGAGAAAGGCTTCACAACCTTTAAAACAAAAACTCTTTCATTTTGCATATCATTGCACATTTAATATTTTGTAATAGATTAGTAGTGTATGGATATTTGTTTATTAGGCTTTTATTTCCAAGTGTAGATGTAGTACTTAAACGACAAATGTGTTTTAATGTTTTGAAG
This sequence comes from Pyrus x bretschneideri, assembly GCF_019419815.1. NCBI lineage: Eukaryota > Viridiplantae > Streptophyta > Magnoliopsida > Rosales > Rosaceae > Pyrus > Pyrus x bretschneideri. The sequence goes on along the minus strand of NW_025999391.1, from coordinate 7,383,496 downwards.
TAATATTTATGTGGCAATGTGTGGTATGTGCAAATTTAAGGAAAAAAAAAACATTTTTCTTAACGGGTTATAGTGGGTCATAACGGGTCGGGTCACTTTACCATTGGGTAAAGTGACCCGACCTGTTAAGGACCCGTTAAGATAACGGGTGTGATACGACACGATCCGTTAAGATAACAAGTGTTACACGAAAACTACACGAACACGACAGACACGACCCGTTTGCCAAGCCTAGTTAAAACCCTAACAGATGTTAACGCCCGTTACCTGATGCCGTTAGAATATTCCGTTAACTCTGACGGAATATTCTCCTCCTTCTCCAATGAGCCTCACCGGTCACCGTCGTCCGCTGTCGTCAGCAACTCGATTTCTCGCGCGGAAAATTGGAAAAACTTCAAACCTTAATATCTTCTTCATTTCTCAACCAAATTCCATGAAATTGATACCAAAATGAAGCTTACAACGAGTAAAACAAAACCTTACTACTTTGGAAACCCAAAACCAAAGGAATCTCGCCGAAAAACTCACGATATTCCGGCCAAACCTGCAACTCCTTGAAACTGGGCTTCCCCACGTCCAAAACACTTCAAAATTGTTTCCTCGAGCTTCGTGAGAACGTTCTAAAGCTTGCTAGAACCTTAAAAACTTCTAAAAACCTCACGATCACATGTGCATGAACAGTGCACCAAAACTGGGTTCACGAGGTCTAGGGTTTTCGAAGGTCTCACGTTGATTTAAGGGTATGGATGAGCTCCTGAGCTCACAAGGAACACAAAGGTAAACTCCTTGACGTCGATCTGTGACAGTAAAAGGTAGTTTGAAGTTCGTCCGTACCTTTGCAAGGGAAATGGGAGAAAATGGAAGAAAATTCAATAGAGAGAGAATATAGAGAGGGTCCACGTGTGTGAGTGTGTGTGGGTGAGGTCCAGATGGTAGCCCACAAACAAAAACAAAACAAACCAAACACCCTACAACACGAAATACGTTCATGGCCAAAATCGTCATTTCACACTAACGGTACAAAAATTGGAACAGGCTGTCACATCCCTCATCCTCCTTAGTGTGTAGATAATACTGTTTGTAAAAAAAAGAGACAAAAAAAAAACAATAATTTGACAACTTATTCAATCACATTATTATCCGTGTGCGAAAGATCTTTTTTATAACCGTCATTACACACCTCTGAAGATGTTTTGAACGTGTTTAAAAATAGAGAAATTGAATCACATTATTGCTAGCCTATTGTAAGGTACTAATTGAAAAAAAAAAAAAAATGTACCGAAAAATTAATTATTAAACAACACTGTTAAAAAGACAAAAATGCCCCTGTCATATTTGATGCATTATTTTGGGATGTTTTTGAACTTTTTTTTTTTTTGTCTTGAAGGTATTTTTGTCCAAATATTTTGTTGAAACTTAGTGACACCAAAAGCACTGTTTACCTTTTGTGTTGTTTTATAAATTGGATAGTTTGTCTGGTGGGGTAGGACATCTTGGATCCTTGACCGGACGGCATAGGCTGGTCAAAGATATGCAATCCGGCACACGAAAGGAACGCGTACGACCGCGCTTTCATCCCTCTATGTCGGCTGCCCTATTGTTAACCGTTAGATGTAACTCGCTTCAACTGTGGGACCCAATTTGGGTTGCCTGTTTTTGCCAGATAAGGACAAAAATTCAAGTCACCTCCCCTCCATTTTCCAAAATTCCACTTTTAAACCCCAAAGCTTGAATCTGCAAAAGGACCACAGTCCCATCTTTTTTGTTACAAAATCCACCCTTCTTCTTAAGGGACAGGCCATAAATTTATTTTCATATATGTTTTTAGCTATAAATAACTTCAAAAGTGGCTATGTACCCAGTTTGCATGTGGTTTTTCATGGCTATATTTGACAAAAATTAAAGAGAATTCCTCCGAAAAGGAAAGAGTAGGAATTTGGAATTGGATTTGAGGATCTTAATTTTTCTTTTGTTTGGCAAAATTTGTTTGGTTCAACCCTTTTGGGCTAATTAAGTAATAATTTCAATGTAGGATCATTAAGATCCACACATTTGACTATTTGGTTCACCGTTCACGATCATATAACTTAATTGGAGTTGAGCATTACTACTACAATACATGTATTGAAGGAGTGCAATTTATTATACCAGCCACACGAATTTCAAAAATTTAATTTATCTTATTACTTGTATTCTAATAGCAATGCTCGGCATTTAACAAATTAAGGATTGTGAACAAATCTATTCCCTTGCATAATTTGGATAATATATCCAAGTATATTCATTTTTAATTGAGGAAAGGAATTCGTATGGAACAACGTAAATAAAACAAATATTTGAGTTCAGTGTTTACGATTTGATAGCAAATTTGGTCGTTAGCAAAACATTACCACCACGTTAAGTGTCACTTGGATGAATATCATTTAATCTACCATCAATAGGTTCAATGATTCATGCCAAGTCGTTGACTTACTGGAGGTCCTTAATTACCCTAAAGAAAAGGACAGTTTAAGTGAAAATTTGACAACATGCAATCCAGCTCACCCAAGCATCACTTAGCATCCACTCATGAAAAGAGTTTTCAGCGTGTCCGATCTTTCAGTGCGTCCTAAACACCGCCAACACACTTAAAAATCTTTTTTCTCTCATTTTCTCATGTTTTTCTTTTTATCTTTTTTTCTATATAAAAAATTTAAACAAAATGCTGATACTTAATCTAACCGTTTAAATAAGAGGAGAAGTAATGTAAAAAATTATAAGAAGAGAAAATTCTACTTCGTCCAATTGGGGGTCCCACACGTCACCGACGGCAAATGTGATTTAACGGACGTAGCAAACGGGGTGTCATCTATAAAAAGGAAAATACACGTACAAAAATAAAATAAACAAAAAATGTAAATGAGAAGCAATAACCCCTTTAAAACCCCATTCGTCACTTCAAACCCTCCCTCTTTGCTTCCGCGCAGCCCTCGCCTCCCCCTCTCTCTCTAGCTCCAAGCCTCCCTCTCTGCTCTCTCTCCTCAGATCTCACAGAACACACAGAACCAAGAATTCCAGAGAGAGAGGTGCAGAGAGAAGAGAAGATCACAAGCTCTGAACTTCATATATGGCCCAGCAATCCAACGGCGGCAGCGATCTGGGCACTCAGCAGCAGCAGCAGCAACAACAGCAGCACCACCAGCAGCAATGGATGCACCAGCAGCAATGGATGGCCATGCAGTACCCGGCGGCGGCGATGGCGATGATGCAGCAGCAGATGATGGTGTACCCGCAGCATTACATGCCTTACGGGGCGGCTCCTCATCATCCTCACCACAATCCGTACCAGCAGCAGCCTCAGGCTGTGGCGTATCAGCAGCAACAGCAGCCGCCGAAGCAGCAGCAGTCGCCGTCACAAAAACAGGGGCCCAACGACGAGGTCAGGACCATCTGGGTTGGTGACCTTCATCATTGGATGGACGAGACTTACCTTCACGGATGCTTTGCGCACACTGGACAGGTTAGCTTTTAGCTTCAGTGGATTTCATGTACATAATTACAGCTCTATGATTGATTGGAGGTTGATGTTTTCTTTTATGATTGTTTGTTGTGTGATTGTCGTAGTGTTTTCTTTTATGATTGTATATTGTGGGATTGTCATAGTGTATCCTAGCTTATCTTGGCAGTTTTTCGGTGGTCAGAAATGGAACGCTGATTGAAAGAGTAAGATTAACACTAACCACCCACTTCGAAAATCGCTCTTGGTACATCAAGATGCGTATACCTAGATAGAAGTGATGAAGGTTTTGAGTATGTTCAGTGGAGAGGTCTGTTTCTTTACTGGCTATGTAGGGTCAACTCTGTTTATTGTAGATTGGCGGCTGGTTCAGCTTATAATAGTATCCTACGACCAAACAGTGGTATATATGGTCTATGAATACTGTTGAATATGTGAGATTTCTAGCAACAGTTTCTTGTTGAATATAATGACCATAGCTTAACAAATTAAATGCAAAACCCTCCTTGAGTGAGTATCGTGTTTATCCGATAGAGGGACTGAGGGAGCAATAGCAGTTGATCCACTCCCATTTTGTAGTAGTGTTATGGCAATGCCCATTCTACTGCAAACCATTCATGTGGTGTGAAACTCTTTTTCCATGTTTTGATTATATTTGTCTTTACTTTAGGTAGTTTACATGTCTTCTGTCAACTATGGGGAAACCAAAATTTTCACTTTGAACTTCGGATATGTCAATTTTCAATTATTGCAGAGCCAAAATCCTTATTTGAATGCTATTTTGGGCATCCGATCATCTAGTAGTTATATTTGATACGGATAAGTAAGCTTCTGTTTCCAGCCTGTCATCCTCCCCTGCTAAATTGGGGTCAAGTGAATGATAGTGATTATTGGGCACTTGGGATGTTTTTTAATTGTGTAGTTATCTCATGTAGCTTTTGCGGCCTCTTGTTTAGTATTGCCAAATATTTGACAAAATGCTGTTGTCAAGTACTTTGCCGCTAACTATGTGCTTTTGGTGTCACGAACTTTGCAGGTTTCCTCAATTAAGGTAATACGCAATAAGCAAACTGGTCAGTCAGAGGGATATGGATTTGTTGAGTTCTATTCACGTGAAGCAGCTGAGGAAGTTTTGCAGAACTATAACGGAACTGCAATGCCAAATACAGAGCAGCCTTTTCGTTTAAACTGGGCAACCTTCAGTGCCAGTGATAAACGAGCAGACACTAGTGCTGATCTATCTATCTTTGTAGGAGATTTGGCTACAGATGTCACTGACACTATGTTGCAGGAGACTTTTTCTAGTAGATATTCATCTGTTAAGGGAGCGAAAGTTGTTCTAGATGCAAATACCGGACGTTCAAAAGGTTATGGTTTTGTTAGGTTTGGTGATGAAAATGAGAGGGCAAGGGCTATTGCCGAAATGAATGGTGCGTATTGTTCGAGCAGGGCCATGCGCATCGGTGTTGCAACACCCAAAAAAGCACCTGCATATCAACAACAGTATTCTTCACAAGGTATGATATTTTTGCTTTATATTGGTTTCTTCTGCCCTTCTTTATGAATATATGTCTCCATCGAAAGTCCGCTCATTATTGTCCATGCACCTTTGATAATAAGTCTAGCTTGCTTATCATTTACAGAATTGCAATTTCTCAAGCTCCACAATTCCCTTTTTTTTTCTTTCAATGTTCTGTACTTTGCTCTATGATCATTTAATGTCAGTTGTATCTATCTGCCGTTTTGTGATGTAAGATGATATGTTAGATGGTTTTAGATAAGAGTTGGAGAGTGGTTCAGAAAAAAAATCGTAAGTGAGTTATTGGCAACATCATTGCCTATTCTTGTCTATATTTGTTGTGCTTTTTAATTCTTACTCCAGCGTCTTTTATTAGAGAGCTTCTCTAATTCTACTACAGCAATGGTAATACAAATCATCATCATTACATCAATTGTTGGAGGCATGGCGGTTCATGTGGCTTTGTGTTTTTAGTTCGCCTGTTTAATGCTCAAGGCATGAGTGAATTTTATAAGTTTTAGTTTTTTGGATTATTTGTTTTCTTTGCTTCCTATTTCGTGGTCTTATCTCTTCGGTTCTAGATTTTGTTTTGAGAGTTTTATAGGGTCGTTTCCTGCATGTTAAATTCTTTTCATAGATACCAAATCTATAATGTACGGGTTGTTGCTGATACTAACATCTTCAAAAGAAAGTTTCAATTACAATTAAACATTTTTAGGAATTTATTTTCCTATCAATTGATTTCAAACTTGGTTTCCACAAACACTAATGTTTGTTCTCCTCTCCTGGAAACTTTCATTTCAAACTGCACAGGAATTTTTATTATTTTATGTTCTTCTATTACTATTTTATCCGTTTTCAGCATCTCTCTTAACTGCTTTGGTGAAACCACTAACAATTAGTCATTTAATTGCTGACATAAGGTATGTATGTACTGGTGGTTTCATATGCTGAGTACTTTTTCCTATCTTTGCAAATTGTCTTCATGAAGTTCGGTAATCTTTAGAAGTTTAGATGAAATCCCACCTGAAAGTTTCAAATCTTTAATTTAGTTGAGTTGTTATTCAAAGTGAGAAGTTAAGCTTATGCCATCTCACATGCGTTGTTAGTATTTTTCTTTGCTTCAGAAAGAGTAGGTTTCCACCAAGCTAGTTGGATTTTTACTTATAATGCCATTAGGTTTTAACCTGCTATGGCACTCTGTGCCAAACAAATCCACTGTTACACGTGCCCCCATCTGAAAGGAAATAAAAGATAAGAAGCCTGGATCCGCTCCTAGAATCAATCATAAGTTCTAGCTTATTGTTGGAAAATGCAGCTTTCTACTTTAACATGTGTATTTCGAGTGGGACTAAATGTATTACCTTTTTTTCCCTTGACTTAGCATTGGTATTGGCTGGTGGTGGACATGCATCAAATGGTGTCGTCGCCCAAGGTTCCCAGTTTGACAGTGAGCCTAATAACACAACTGTAAGTTTGTGTCTTCTTTCTCATTAAAAGTATCATTAACCTTATATAGCTCTTTAATCTATCACTTTTTGTAGATATTTGTTGGAGGGCTTGATTCTGAGGTCAATGATGAAGACCTCCGGCAGCCTTTTTCTCATTTTGGTGAAGTTGTCTCTGTGAAAATACCAGTTGGAAAAGCGTGTGGTTTTGTTCAGTTTGCTAATAGGTACTCTTCTTATTTAAGATATATGGGTCCTAATATCTTGTTATTTGGAAATAAAGCCGCAATGTCAATATCAATGTTAAAATGATTTATTAAACAATAAACTGTATATAAGAAATACAATCAAAATTTTTTGAAGACTGAAGGAGGTAGGTAGTAATCTTATTTTGTGGAACCATCAACCATGTAACGGACTACCTAATATTGTTTCGGTTTGCAGGAAGGATGCTGAGAACGCAATACAGATGCTGAATGGAACGGTTATTGGCAAGCAAACAGTTCGACTTTCTTGGGGTCGCAGTCAGGGGAACAAGCAGGTAATACATGGTCATTTATTTCATTCAATTGTCTGCTGACTATCAGGCTATGTAACACTTAGAAATCTATCCCTGAATATCACCTGTATTTCTCTTGGCATTTGTCTGGTTTGATCTTTATTGTGCTCTACAACATACTACGGCAACACATAATCTCCCGTCCCTACCCGCTTCTCTTCTTGCACTCCAAAATGATCCCAATGTCAGCAACATTAGACTACCACAATTATGCCCCATCCTTTGGTAAAGTTCCACCATTTTCGCACTTTGTTGACCCCACCCCTATACCCTACAACCTAACCTCTCTTAGAGTTGATGAATTGTCCCCTAGGGTGATTCTCTCTCTCACCCGGTTGTAATTTTCTCATTGTTGACTACATGTGTTTTTGCAGTGGAGGTCGGATTCAAGTAACCAGTGGAATGGAGCACACTATGGAGGACAGGGCTATGGCGGGTATGGACATGCTGTGCCACAGGGTCAGGACCTGAGCATGCACACCGCAGCTGCAGTTAACGGGGCTTCTTAACATGGCTATCGCAGTTGCCAACAGCGTGTAAACTGAACTTACAAAAGTGGCTTTTTAGATATAGTTTATCAGTGCCTTTAATTGAAGTAGGGTTGATTTAGCAGCCCGTTTAGCTAAATCTGTAATGTGAGGAATTTTTGATACCGGATTGAATTGATTATCTTGGAAGTCTGTGTGAGATGAATACTTGTGTCTAGAGTTTTGGGTGTGCCTGACAATCTTCGAATCAACAGGAATTCTTTTGACCCGCAAAATATACGTATTTGAGAAGTAAACGTACTATCCGTAATACGTTTATACTGATGTGATATGGTATTTAGTGTTTAGTTTTTATACTTGTGCAAGTTTTTATCAGTTTGACAGCTTGAACTGGTAGAACACATGCTATGGTTGCGCAAAAAATGAGCAACCCCGGCGTTTTTGGTCTCGCCGCACTAGCGTTTGAGAAGACATCGAACGAGGTCTGGGTATCCCGTCCACCATCTTCTCTCTGGTTCTGTTTCTGGATTTGCTTGGGGACAGGATTCTCTCTGTGCGGTCTCGTTTCTGCTTGCTTTTTGTTGCTATAGGAGGTGAGGTGGGAACCGAAAGACCTCGTACAGTTAACTACTTGAGCTACAAGTTCTTTTTATAATGTCCGCTTTCCTTGTGACAAACTTGCGACGGACAATAGTTGTTCTTAGATCGGTTTTCCGTTTGCTGATGGTTTCGATAAATTCAATAAATACACAAGTGAAAAGGATAAGTACAAAAGAATTAGTTAAGTTTGTTACTTTCGTACGAGTGTACATTTCAGATTGACAGTCTGACATCTTGAAACCCAGCGATTAAATGTTTCCTTGATTCTACTAATTGATCGTATGTGAACATTGGCAATGATCCAGGAACTAGAGCCAGCCTACTTGGATGCTTCTTTAGGCACTGTTGTGAGCTTATTTTTATCAACTGTCTTCTACAAATCTACGATATTTTAATTCAGAATCACATTCAACAAAGTCGAAAAATACATTGTGACAATAATTGTTCACTAGTACAACTTAGCCTGATGCTCTAAAATCTAAATTAAGCTTAATTTTCTGAACGAGGGTCAGAAACAAGTTTTCAATTTTCATTTAAAACTTTTGGAGTCGGATTAGATCACAATTTAGAAATTTAGAAATTTTCATATTATTAAGAATTTTTGAAAGTAGAGTGGAATTTTCAAAACGTAAGCCAGAATTCATATATTTACCAATTTTTTAGATATTTTCGAACTTCTTCATTTATGCAATTTATTATTCTGTCTTAATATTTGGTATAACACATGTGTATGAATTCAGTTTATTTTGTTGTATAATAGTATGTTTATCATTTTTGATATGTAGGTGTATAATTAAATATAAAAACTATGAATAAAATACAACAAAAACTAACAATAAACATGAGACAAATACAAAACTTAATTACAAAGTTCATAATTCTAGTAAATAACCATAAGAAAAATCCAAAATTTCAAAACTTTTTTTATTGAAATAAGTTCAAAACATTTTCAAAAAATTCGGATTGAAAATTCAAAATCTACAAACACATTGCAATTTCCATCCCTTTTTTTTTTTTTTTAGAAATATTCAAATTCAAAAATTATAACGACGAAATCAGAATTTCCAACCCAAGTTGCAGCCCTAGGCTAGGGTACATACAACCCAAGCTATGTCACAAATCTCTTTTTTAATAAGCACACAGAGAGAAGACCTAAAGTTTTTATTTTTTTGTGTCCACACTAAACTCTGTCCTGTGTGCGATTGCGAATATGAAAGAGTAGTCATTGACTATATATTATGCAGCTGAACTTACAAATAATTTTTTTAATAAGTGGAGGTGCATGCAAATGGACACTTCCTATTCCTAATGCAGCATTGGCACCTAAATTGGATGACTTTTGATACATTACAATTTTATACCTGCTGTTATGTTCGTGCACTAATCATCAATGGTAGACTTATACCATGGAAATCAGTTAAATACGAGGAAAATTATGCAAATGCAAAGACTTAAGGGGTACTTATGGATAATATATATATATATTTTTTATCAACGATAGATTTTGTTCGATTAGATGTTTGATCAGTTGATGAGATTCGAACTCACGCCGTTATGTAAGAGCTCAACATATTTTCACTACTGTAGTAAAGGGCCACTTATGGATAATGTAATTCAAAATGGTAGCCTAAAAAACTTGATTATCAAATTGCATAAACATCTATCCACATTTTTCTTGAGTTCACTAAAGAATACACTATATATATATATATATGTATATATATTCAACTGAGCTATAGATACTTTGCATACATATAACAATTTAACTTGTATACTCTTAAACTATCAATTTGAATTAACCTAACAATTAGTATTACATGTTAATCTGTTTGGCAAGAGAATATTTCATAACAATCATTAATGCAATAATTCTACTATGCTATGAAATTTTATATTATTTGTTATTCCATTGGTAGTCTGAAAGGTGGTCCTCGACTACTAACTTGCTGGTTGATGATGTTAAAGTACGTTTGAGGGGGTTTAATTCTATCATGTTCGTAGATCTACCAATATAACGGCTCATCGAATAATCACATTGGCTTTGATTTTCAATTTTATTTTTTATTGGTTTGAGGAACCTCTGGAGTTAATCCAAGAGATATTAAAAGATTATCTTCTTTCATAATATTATGGATAAAACAACTACCGTTTCTCTTTAAAAAGTCGCATATAACTTACAAAGTTTATTGGTTTAGTTTTGATAGCATGACAGTCCATTGTCGTTAATAATAATACTAATAATAATAAAATAATCTTCCTAAGAAAACAAAAAAGTGCCTGAACAAAAAGACTGGCCACAAGTAACATGTCATTTGAGAGCGATTTTTCAAACATTATATAATTTGTGTGTCTGTATATGTGAATGTGTGCGAGAACTATTTTAATTAAAGAGTGTGATTAGTTTTATATTTTAAAATAAAAATCAGTTATGAAAAATTGGACACCAATGAGCAGTTTTTTTATTTTAATATATTACACAATATTGTTTGTCATTATATTGTAAATATTGCGGATTAAAAGTAAGGAGTAAAATAGGAAAAATGAAAGTATGATTGTCATTTGGAGAAAGAGGTTGACACGACCACTTTTCTTATAATTTTAAAATAAAAACCAGTTATGAAAAATAGGATGATAATGGAGCAGTTTTCTTCTAACGGTGGCATGTTTTTTATTTTAATATATTACATAATATTGTTTTGTCATTATATTGTAAATATTATGAATTAAAAGTAAGGAGTAAAATAGCAAAATTAGAGGCATGATTGTCATTTTGAGAAAAAGGTTGACAAGGCCTCTTTTCTTATAATTTTAAAACAAAACCAGTAATGAAAAATGGGACAATAGGCAGTTTTCTTCTAACGGTGGCATGTTTTTTATTTTAATATGTTACATAATACTGTTTTGTCAATTTTTTTTGTTTTTTGTTTTGGCAGCACCATTTTGTCATTATATTATAAATATTGTGGATTAAAAGTACGGAGTAAAATAGAAAAAACGAAGGCATGATTGTTATTTTGAGAAAGAGGTTGACAAGACGTCTTTTCTTATAATTTTAAAACAAAAACTAGTTATGAAAAATAGGACAATAATGGAGTAGTTTTTTTTTCTAATGGTGGCATGCTTTTTTATTTTATATATTACATACTGTTTAGTCATTATATTGTAAATATTGTGTATTAAAAGTAGAGACATGATTGTCATTTAGAGGAAGAGGTTTACAAGGCATCTTTCTTATAATTTTAAAACAAAAACCAGTTATGAAAAATAGGACAATAATGAGTAGTTTTCTTTTGACGGTAGCATGGTTTTTATTTTAATATATTACATAATATACTATTTTGTCATTATATTGTAAATATTGTGTAAAAGTAAAGAGTAATTATATTGTTATTTTTTCTAAAGTTTGAAATTTTAAGTTCATAATTTAAAATGTGTTGAATTACTATTTTAACTGTAATTTTTGGAGTTCTACAACTTTTGGTATTTTGAATGTTTTATTTTGTAGTACTCATTTTATATGAGAGATGACAAAAATTGACATTGTCATCTTTTTTTATACCTTCTCAAGTTCCATAACAAGTTGTTAAAACGTGCATGCGTGTTGTGAAAATTGTGTTATTATTTAATAGAAAACTAGTTAAGTGATATATAATTATATATAACTATATTAGTAAATCAATGTGTACCTGCGAATAAAACCTAAAAGAAATTAGTCATGTTTATCAACTAATTCAAGATAAGCTAAAAGAATGTTTTCCAATATACCTTGGGGGTTTGTATTCTAATTGGACGGTTGCCATCAATAAATAATTCCACCAATCCCATATCAAAACGTACATATGAAATGAATGACAAGATATCTAGCTTGTGAAAATTTTCTTGTGACACGTCTCATCACACAGGTAATACCACTTGCCAATTATCATATGCTTGAAGATAAATCACAAAATATCTATTGTATATGTAGCTAGACCTCAAATTCTCATAAAAAATAGAGAAAATTAACGAAAAATTCAAAAAAAAATTAGTTTTAATTAAAAATGATAAATAAAAGTGTAGTGAATAGTGCCGGGAAAAGGTAAAAAGTGGTTTTTCATTCAAAGCGAACAGTATTCGGAGTATTTCGTTAGAACTTCCAAAAAATAAAGCAAAAAATAACTAGTTCTTAAATCTAACTACTCATCATTTTCTATTTTTAATGTTGTAAAAGATTTTAAGTTCAAATCTTTCATTCTTCGCTAATAAAAAAATGATAGAAAAATGAGTGTTTTAATATCGTTTGTTCAACAAAAATAATTTATATGCCCTTGAATACACTGACATCCCAAGAATCTCTTTCTTAAAGCTCTCAAACATATTCTCACACTTCATAGTAGAACAAATTAACCCTAATGACTAATTAAAGACATAAATAATCACGTAAGTAAACGGATAAAAAGTTTATTTCTTGTGTCTTTATTTTTTTTTGACAAATGATAAGATAATTTACGATAAATTTATTTAAACTACAGGGAGGGAGAACCGAACATGAGTGCATAGGAGGAATACACCGCTCTTGTCATCTCCACGATCAATAATTATGATTTTGCTTTTCAACACATTGTGTATTGGGGTTAAATCCCTCCCCTTCTTTTTAGTTTAGACTATTATAGTAATATTAATAAAAAAGAGCTCTCTCTTTGTTTTTCCCAACCAAAACAAGCAAATTAGCACCACGGATTAAACCTTGTGTGCCACTAACTCCTCCAACACACTACATGCCAATATTATGATCTCAGCTTGAGAGCCATGTATGTGGCTGACCTCCTTAAAATCATTGTCATCTGTCAATTAACTAAGCAACATGCATTTTTTAACATTTCCAAAGACCTTCAAACATGATAATTAAAAACAAGAACGAGAGCCCAAGTAATCGGCCGCCCTTGCACATCTGTTACATGCCTCAAAGAAGATAAGCTCATTTTCTTTGTAGGATAATGTACGTTGACTAAGTGTTCTCATCCTCTGGCCTGCTAAGACATAGATTTACTTTTAAAAATGATTCTTTTTTTCAATTAACTAGTATATACATGAAATTAGGCCGCAGATATCTACTTTGACCATTACAAAAAATTATATAAAAAGGAACAAATTAAATACACACACACACACACTATTATTAAGAGAATCCTCCTTGTCAAATTTTTGCCACTTTTTTTCTTATTTTGCCCTCACTTTTGATACACACTATTGACAAAAGGAGGGCAAAATAGTAATTTTGTACCTTTTGGCAAAATGACAATCATATCCCTATTTTTCCTATTTTACCCTCTTTTTATACTTATTTTTCTAATTTTGGCCTGACTTTTGATACACAATATTTACATAAGGAGGACAAAACAGTAATTATGTAATATTAAAAAAAATATGCATTTATGAAGAGAAATTGTTCACACACACAAAGTGTGTATATAATATATATTATAAAAACCAAATATTGAATCACATTGAAACAACTAGATTATGATCAATTATTATGTCACAATTTATCACTTCTTATATATACTAACCTTCATGCACGCGCTCACGTGCATGCAGAAGGCATTTTTTGAATCACGACGTGCTACGCATAACTTACACGTTTTAAATGTATTTATATGTGTAAACTGACAAAAGGAAAATCAAATATTTGAAGTAAATAAATAATCTTAGATCATGCAGAACAAACCCCCTCATAAACCAATTAAAACAGCTGAATCCACATAATAAAATTGATCTCTATAGAATTTACATTAAGAATAAAGAAAATAATATTTAAAAAACAACTTATTGAATTACATTATTGCTAGCACATTGTGAGGCTAAGCCCACCCCTTCCCCATAGTGTAGATAATATCGTTTGTTAAAAAAATAACAATCATTTGGCAACTAATTTAATCACATTATTATCCACGTGCGAAAGACCTTTTTTATAACCGGCATTACATGTAACATCCCACATCGCCCAAGGGAGTGATCCTTATATGTATATTCTCATCCTTACCTAGCACGAGGCCTTTTGGGAGCTCACTGGCTTCGGGTTCCGTTCGAACTCTGAAGTTAAGCGAGTAGCACACGAGAGCACTCCCAGGATGGGTGACCCATTGGGAAGTTCTCGTTCGAGTTCCCAAAAACAAAACCGTGAGGGCATGGTTGGGGCCCAAAGTGGACAATATCGTGCTACGGTGGAGTCGGGCCTGGGAAGTGGTCTCGCCCGGGTGGGGATGTGACATTACATGCCTCTTAAAATGTTTGGAACGTGTTTAAAAATAGAGAAAATAATATTTAACAAACAATTGATTGAATCATATTATTGATAGCCCATTGTGAGACTAAGCATATCCCCCTTCCCCTTTAATGTAGATAATATCGTTTGTAAAAAAAAAAAAAAAACAATCATTTGACAACTAATTTGATCACATTATTATTCGCGTGCGAATAACCTTTTATAACCGGCATTATATGCCTCTTAAGATGTTTTGAACGTGTTTTAAAATAGAGAAAATGAATCACATTATTGCTAGCGTATTGTGAGGTACTAATTAAGAAAATAGCACAAAAAAAACAAATTAAAATGACGAAGACATTTTTTGAATCATGGAGTGCTACGCGACTTACTAGTTTTAATTATATTTATATGCGTAAATTGACAACAGAAAAGTCAAATATTTGAAGTAAATGAATAATCTTAGATCATACTAGAAGAAACCCCTCATAAATCAATTAAAGCAGCTGAATTCACATAATAAAACCGGTCTTTATAGAATTTACATTAAGAATAGAGAAAATAATATTTAATAAACAATTGATTGAATCACATTATTGCTAGCCCATTGTGAGGCTAAGTCCACCCCCCTCTCTTAGCGTAGATAATATCGTTTGTTAAAAAAAAAAAAAAAACAATCATTTGACAACTAATTTAATCACATTATTATTCGCATGCGAAAAACCTTTTTTTATAACCGGCATTACACGCCTCTTAAGATGTTTTGAACGTGTTTAAAAATAGAGAAAATAATATTTAATAAACAACTGATTGAATCACATTATTACTAGCCTATTATGAGGCTAATGCCACCCCGTCCCCCTTAGTGCAGATAATATTATTTGTTAAAAAAAAAAAATCATTTGACAACTAATTTAATGTACTATAATCAGATTATTATCCGCGTACGAAAGACCTTTTTTTATAACAGGCATTACATGTCTCTTAAGATGTTTTGAACGTGTTTCAAAATAAAGAAAATAATATTTAATAAACCACTGATTGAATCATATTATTGCTAGCTCATTATGAGGTTAAGCCCACATCCTCCTCCTTAGTGCAGATAATATCATTTGTTAAAAAAAAAAAACAATCATTTGACACCTAATTTTATCACATTATTATCCGCGTGCAAAATACCTTTTTTATAACTGGCATTACACGTATCTTAAGATATTTTGAACTTGTTTAAAAATAGAGAAAATAATATTTAATAAACAACTAATTGAATCACATTATTGCTAGCCCATTGTGAGGCTAAGCCCACCACATCCTCCTTAGTGTGGACAATATCATTTGTTAAAAAAAAAAACAATCGTTTGACAACTAATTTAATCATATTATTATCCGTGTGCAAAAGACCTTTTTTATAACCTGCGTTACACGCCTCTTAAGATGTTTGAATGTGTTTAAAATAGAGAAAATAATATTTAATAAACAACTGATTGAATCACATTATTGCTAGCCCATTGTGAGGCTAAGCCCACCACCCTCCCCCTTAGTGTAGATAATATCGTTTGTTTAAAAAAAAAAAAAAACAATCATTTGACAACTAATTTAATCACATTAGTATCTGTGTGTGAATGACCTTTTTTTATAACCGCCATTACCTGCCTCTTAAGATGTTTTAAACGTGTTTAAAAATAGAAAAATTGAATCAGATTATTGCTAACCTATTGTGAGGTACTATTTAAAAAAAAAACCACAAAAAAATAATTATTAAAAAAATGCAGTTAAAATGATGAAAATGCCCTTGCCTTATTTGATGCATTATTTTGGAATGCCTTTGAAGTTTTTTGTCTTGAGGGCATTTTGGTCCAAATATTTTTATTGAAGCTTGTTGACACCAATATCACTATTCACCTTTTCCATTGCCTTTATATATAGATTCTTTTAAAGTTGTCGTTATGGTCAACGATAATGTATGAGGCTTCTTTTCTTACAAAGAACTCAAACTTTTCTTACACCCCCACCTACCTGGGGGGGGGGGGGGGGGAGCTAGGGTATGAGGACCAAAATATAAAACGAAAGTTTTGTATGAAACACACATTCTTCTTCAATTCATATCCTCAAATAACATGCATGCATGTGCTTAACAAACTCTCATATGTGCGCCTTATATTATTTAGAGTCAATTGTCAATTTAGTTTTTGAATTATCACTTGAGTGAAAATTAGGTTCATAAACTATTTTTTTTCCAAAAAAATCAGTCATTGAATTATATAAATCAGTCAATTATATTTCTAATATTAGATTCGAAACTACTATATTCAATTTTCTGTCAATTTAAGTCACGTTACTTGCATGTGGTACACAATAGAGGGTAGATTGGTAATTTTCATAAAAAATAGTGCATGGAGTTAACTTTGGAGGGTAAATTAGACGTTAGATTCGCAACCTATATGAAATGCTAAGGGCTTATAGGTGGGAAAATGCCGGCATTACACTCTAAAATGTGTTAAGTGACTTAAGTTGACAAAAAATTAGATAAAATAGCTTTGAATATAATAATAGGGATGAAATTAGCAATTTTTATTTATTTTTAATGAATTTAGGGACTTATTTTATCGAAAAAATAATTCAAGAACCTAATTTGCACTAAATTGATAGTTTAAGAACTAAATCGGCACTTCACCCCATCTACGGGGTAGTTAGGATTTGAGGACCAAAATATAAACCGAAAGTTTTATATGAAATACACATTCTTCTCATATGTGACGACCCGTCCCTTATTTTCCATGTAATTTTCTCCCTGAGTGTGTAAATTGACGTTTATGCCTTTTTTGGCAAAGTGGAACCTGATATGGATGTAGTTATTCGGCTTTTAATTTATTTTTCTCAATATCGTAATTAAATAGTACTCGTTACGAAGGCATGGGAACGAGTTAGACCCGAATCGGATTTGTAACGAAAAAGTTACGCTTGGTTAAAGTGCGTTAACAACGGGTAGAATTGTACGCACGTGTGGTAATTATTCAGTGTTGGAAACACTGTTTTAGATAGGGTGAGTTAGATTTTACAGATTTTATGTACATTTTATATTGTACAAAATATGAACCCTTTGTCTTTAAAAATCGGTCTCGTGACCTTTACTCACCCACCAATAAACTTTTCTCCTTTTTCCATCACCCAATCAGATACTCTCTTCTTTTTGTCCAATTAGAACACTTCTTTCTCTCTTTCTCTCTCTCTCTCTTCTTCTTCTTTTCTCCCTCACCCAAGTCTCCCTTCTCTCTACAACAACCAAAACTCATCATCAAGCCTCACATATCAAACTTCAAACTACCACCATCGTATTCCTCTCATCACCACGACTCCATCTGTACGACCCAATCTTAGAATGGACAAGCTTTAAGCTTCCAACTCGAAGCAACTCGGAGCTCTAACTCGGGTGTATGTTCTTCCACGACTTTTCCGTTCAAGTTGCACGGTTTTGGAAGGTTTGGAGACATCTAGGCAACTCCCCATGGCCACTAGCCTAGGTTGAAAGTGGAGCCAACGTGAGAACACATGGGTTTGAGACAACAAAAATAGGGCCAAGAGTTTTGAGGTTTTTTTCAGGCATTTTTGTCCATTTTTTGGACTTTTGGAAGGTACAATCTTGTTCTCCTCTTCCTGAGGTTCTTTTTCATATAAAGTACGTCGAAAATGGTTGAGAGATGAGAAAGATATGAAGTTTTAAAAAAAATTTCTAGAATCCAGCGAATTAATTTTTTTTTTTTTTCAAAATCCGGTGAACCAGACGATGGCGAACGACGGAGGACAACTAGAGAAGAAGGAGAATATTGCGTTAAAGTTAACGGAATATTCTGACGCCGTTAGGTAACGCTGTTATACTTAACGGAATATTCCGTCAAATCTGACAGAATATGCCCTAGGGTTTCTATCAGAGTGTGTGGCCACGACCTGGCAGCGCGTAAGGGCTCGTCCGGCCTTTAGGCGGTGCATGGTTGACGCATATGGCTCCGTGACGTCGAATAGAATGTTTTTGTATATTTAAACCCTCCGTTTAAGCAAACTATAGGGGATTTTCCTAACCTTTTAGTGTATGTCCTAATTAATTAATTAATTAGTATAGTTGTTTCACACATAGTTGAGAATTACCCCATGGAAGTACGAGGATAAGCAAGGCTAGGAGGCTATGATCCAACCACGTGTCATTGAGTGGGCATTTGTTTATATATATAATATATAAAGTTTTATAGTTTCCACAAGTGTTTTGATTAATTTTACGCTTGTCATGCCATGTTTTATTTAATTTTAAAAATGCCATTATATTGTTGAGATTTATATATTGTCATGGCATGTTCATATACATTATACTTGCTCTTCATGCACGCTTGCACCGGTGTAGTACTCACCTCGGGCTAGGGCCAGGCTCCACGTGATGTTCACGTCGCACTGCACGCTCATCTTGGATCCATTGTAGGTGTCAGTCCTGTTGTACAGGTTGCAATAGACAACTCTGACTCATATGTGATGCGTCTAGCATCAGTCTTCCCGTGATTGTGGTACTAGAGCGTATATTATGATTACACCCAGTCATGTTCATGTTAGATTCCCTATGCATGAACTCGTGTGTTAGCATAGATTGATGTGCACTTGATTTTACTTATGCTACGATTGAGATATTATGATTGGCGTATTTCTGGATTTACTGTTGATTTACATTTGATTTCATACTTATACGTAGTATGATTTTTTAGAAACTATACATGTTTTACGATGAGGGGTTAGTATGTTCAGAAAATAAATGTGTTTATAAACCTTTGTTTTTGCCCACTCACCCTTATGTTTTTCGCCCCTCCGGGACTTAGATAGTTGAATTCTCTATGGTGTACAAGGAATCTTTGGTGGTTCTGACATATCCATAAATAAATGTAGGGGCTTTTCCTGGTTGTGTATTAAGTACTTTAACTAGTTTCGACTGCACTACTTTTGTCGTACTATCATCTATGCTCTGAACATTTGTGTTTTATGGGGTTTTCCTACTATTGTGCACTCTCTGTATTAGTTTAAATAAATGTTAGTTTTGGCGTAAATTTATCCATATTTTTATGCTTCACTTTCCTTTTGGGTTACGTCACCTTTAGGTGTTGGCCAGCATGCCTCGACTCTGGTTGGGTGTGTCATTATTTATAATTTATAACTTTATTTTCAAAAAGTGCTTTGGCTAAGATATTAGAGCAAGTCCACCCTTAAAAAATGTGCTGGCACTCAGCCCATTTAATTCACTCAGTGAACAGTGATAGATCCCATGAACAGTTTAATTGGCCAAAAGCATATCCACCCCTAAAACTAAATTTCAAATTTTTTTACCATTGGAAATCCAACGGCTTAGAAAAATAGTCGTTGGAAATCCAATGGTCCTCTCCACATATCCACACGGAAAAACCTCGTAGTGCACTTGCACAGTGGGCCCCACCTCTGCGATGCTGTTAACCACTCGCGACCACGTGCACGTGTTTTCCACGTGCCAAGTGCAAAAAAAAAAAAAAAATGGAAACGGCATGTGACGTCACACTGGCGTTAACATGATGTCACATAGGCTAGGCCTTGACTCAACATATTTTGGGCCAGCCTATAAGACGGCTTAGGCTGGGTGCTGGCTTATTAGGCTGGACTGGAGCACTTTTTGTGGGTGCCGAACCATTTTGTGGACTGTGAGCCGGCCTATCCCTTTGGGGTGGACTTGCTCTTAGTCTACAATATTCAAAATATTGGATCAGGATCCTCTCTTGAGCAATGGGTGAGGATCTTCCTGACCAAGCCCATCGGGCTGTTGAAATTTTATCCAATAACTACAATTATTATAACTTTTAGAGGAGTCCTCTATTTGTAGCCATTGGATAAAATTTCAAAGGTCCGATGAGCTTGGTCAGAGGATTCTCACCCTTTGCTCAGGGGAGAATCTTGATCCCAAAATATTGGTGATATGACTATAATGTATCAAAATTATCACTACAACAAAAGACTTTTTAGTGAGGAAACTTTCAACAACAGATTCAGAATAAGCAAAACGACGAACACTTTTGATCGCTATAATGTTTATTTATTATATGGATAAATTACATTTTGCACTCTTGAGTTTCAATGCAATTGCAACCTCATTCAACACCTTTAAAACATTTCAGTTTTATATATTTACTTAATATTTATTGCAATTTCATATATCTGTTAGTTAAACCGTTAATTTGACTATTAAGTGATGATGTGACAATTATAAGTCACGTATTTTTGATGATGTGCCAGTCAACTGGTCAATAAATTATAAAATAAAGATTTAATTATTTAAATAAAGCCAAAATAAAATAAATAAATAAAACATAAAGAAGATTGCTGGTGCTGGCTGGACTCGACCCACTCGACGGCGAGACCATCCTGGCTCCTGTCCAAGGTCCGACCCGACCTTATCCTCCCTCCACAACCCAACCCCGACTGACCGCTTGACTTCCCAGAGCCACCATGGTTCAGACCTCCACAGTGTTCTTCGAATCCGACATCAATCTTCAGGCTCCGTCTCTGGGTCGTCGTTAAATCTGACGAAGAAGAATGAGGGATTGTGATGGATAGAGTGGATGGGAGGGTGCTTGTATGTGGCGT